>NC_072463.1:21737857-22092857 GCF_027596085.1 Anoplopoma fimbria
AAATTTTAATTTGGTACCATCAATATCAACCTTGGCCATAGGCATAGTTTTGAAAGCGCCATCATTATATTTAACATATGTTTGTACGAGAGCTTTTTTACCCTTCTCGTTTCTAAACTTTATAGTTTCCTTTTTCTTTTTTTTGTTCCAAATCAGTGTATGTAAGCAAAGCATTTTCTTCATTTTGTGTTGTGTTGTGTGTGTGTGTCACTTCCCTGCTCAGTTGCTGGAGGTGTGTGGTTTCCCGTCTCTGCACACTCCATTCTCCCCCCTTCTACAGCAGTCTGATGTCAATCTGCCTTGTCATGGTGGCTGCCTGTCCCATCTCCTCCTTGGCCTTGTTGTCTATCAGGGCAGTCATGTGCCCAATGCCCATAACGTCTGCAGATGTAGCATTGGTCTTTTGCAAGGGGAGGGGCACTTTGGTTTTTACCCCTTCTCCCCCTTCTCTGTCCTCGTCTTTGCCCTCGTCCCACATGCCATGGTTGATACTGATGCTGTTGCTGTTCTTGTGGTTGCCATCTTGTCAGTTCTTGTACCTGGTGATGTTGTTGTCCTTGAGGCAGCAACTTTACCTGTTCAGCAGCCTGGAGCAGGGAGAGTTGAGCCATGTGGAGCTCACTCTGTTGTGTCTGCTCTTTTTTATTCTTAGCTGCGGAGCAGTGTCTTTCAGCATGACGTGCATGTCTCATGATTTCAGACAGTCTGGCATTTTCCCAATCGACACAGCCTTCTTTAACCCGTCTTCCAATTTCTCCATGCAGACCGTCCACGAAGGCATTACGCAGGTGGGTCTCCCACATACCACATTCTCCTCCCAGCTGCCTAGGCTCCTCTTGTCCGCTGTGGAGGCCGTAGACCTGATGGAGCCTGGTGTAGTACTCATCAATGCTTTCGTTAGCGCTCTGTTTACATGTGGTGATTTTCTTCATGTCAACTCTGACGGGGAAAGCCGTTGTGATCTCTTTCATGAGCTTTTCCAGTAATCTGGAATAGGGGTTGTTGTCCTCGTTATCCCAGTTAGCTGCTTTGAGCCGCCTGTCATCTGTTCCAAATGTTACCTTTATTTTAGCATAGTTTGCTGCGCCCAGATGTTTAAGGAGCAGTCTTTTCAGTTCGTTTTCAGTTGGCTGCCATTCTTGACAGAACATAAGCAGTTGTTTTGCCAGTCTGTCTCCTCCTGCAGACAGTGGAGGAAGTTCCATACGGGCCTGATCTATGTCTTTCGCTGTCCATGGTCGATGGACAAGGGCGGTGTCTTGTGCACCGGCTACCTGTACCATAGGTGCCTGGAGGGTCGTTTCATCCATCTCTTCCTCTTCATCAGACACATCAGAAGCGGAGGCTTGAGGTGGAGGCACAGGTATCTGCTCCAACTTGGCCTTGGATCGAGTTGTTGCGGGTGCAGGCCCTCCGCAGGCTCCACCCTGCCCTTTAGAGAAGGTTGAGCCCCCTCCTCGGAAGGATGAGCTGGAGGGTCCTGCTTTAGGGGCTGAGGCTTTGCTTTGGGAGACGTTCCTTTCATCCTCGTCTTCGGCCTGCTGTTCTGTCGGTGGAGGGCTGTATGGGGGAGGATGGGTGTCCAGATCAGGGTCCACTCCAGACAGTTCCTTAAACAGAGAAGCATAAGGTGATGTATCTAGATTTGTGTCTGGAGATTCTGTGTCAGGAGTGACTCTAGTGATTCTAGACATTTGCTCGCGTACTTTCCTTCTTTCCCTATGTTCCGCTTCATCCTGCCACATTTTCAAACACTTTATTTGTTCTTCTACATCTTTTAAATCCTTAGTTCTGATTTTCTTCACTTCATTTAATTTTGTTTCTAATTTCCCTAGTTGAGTTTTGCTAAATGATCCTCCTGGAGGAAACCCATATTCTTTTATCCATATCCCAACACCCTCTATACTTCCTGCTCCATATTTGGACCTCATGGCATCAATGCATCCCCCCTCAGGAGGAGAAACCTGAGCCTTGCTTTTACCTGAACCCATAATCGACGAGTTCTGGTGTGTGTACACAACTTTTTCTTTTTTTTCAACACTGGCGTCCCAGTGAGGCCTAGGTTACTATAGCTTAACCAAGATAAAGCTAAGACAGACAATGAGTTACGCTTTCCGGCGCAGTCACCTCTCTCTCAAACACTGTGTGTGAACAACAGTCACTTTTACACCAATGTTTCTTAGGTCAAGAAACTACCACACTCAGATTCTAATTAATCTGAACGTCCATTTCTGTTTTCCAGTTCTCCTTTTAACTTATTACTCTCATCAAAAGAATAGAATTGTGTTATACCTTATCCTCATCAAAAGGATAGCATTACTCTCATCAAAAGAATAGAATTGTTTTCAATTGTTAATGACTATTTCATAAATCAAAGATCAGAACTTCAACGTCTCACCCGGTTATCTGTTGATTCGTGGACTCAATCAGGTTCTTTGGATCACAGTAGAGATGGCCCAGGGTCGTCGGTGGATCGTAGCCATGTTTTGAACAAAGATTTAGGTAAAGATGTTGCACAATATAAATGAATCACAGGCACAACGGTGGATTTTGGGGATTAATATTTAAACTCAGTTTTCACGAAGCAGATTTTGATGCAGATATATTTAACTGAATTGTACAATGTCCTCCTAATTAATTTTTTACCATGTTGTAAAAAGCTGTGTTTGTACAATGCTGATTGATTATCAAGCAAATGTGGGAATGCACATCAAGTAGAATTTCAGATGCTTTTTCATGCCTTTCTTATCTTGTTGTTTTGTGAGAGCAAATACCTTCAGTACTGAAGCTTGACATGTTGTACTTTCTGAATAAAATGAAAGTCAGCCAAAATTGTCTACAATGCTGAAAATATATAAATTTTCCTCTTTGTCTCTTACCGTTCTTAAGTATAAAGGCAAACATAAAGTATTAAATAAGTGCAAAAACAAGTCATAATTGTTCCACATCTCTCTAAACATAATATTTGAATACATTCTCTTTATTTCTGTACTACAATTGATGCCAATATGTCTCTCTAAATGTGTTTGTTTTGTTTTTCTCTTAATACATGGTTGCTTTAAATAAACCTTTGTGGTACTTCAATATATATATATGGCTTGCTTCCTCAGCCCACTGAAAAGTAGCGCTGTGTTCATCTTTGAACCTGTCAATCAGCGACAGTTTGAGTAACATGTTTGTCACTCATCATTCACAGAACGCTTCTCACTGCAGATTTGCGGAGCGACATCAAAAGTGAGGGTGGCTGTGAAGAATAACAACCTGTTCTTTTAAGGTCTATGTCTTTGTGGTTATGAAAGCCCCAGGGTCATCTGGCAGGCTCTGTTATGGCACACCTGTCTCCACTTATTGATCACACACACACACACACACACACACACACACACACACACACACACACACACACACACACACACACACACACACACACACACACACATATTTAACATGCAATCAAATAGAAAAAGATGCTGAGTTACAAGCAGAGCAAATGTCTGTTGTTTGTGTACAAACGAACCAACAGCTTCCTGCTTCTGCCTTGAACTCTCCTGACATTTCTATGAAGACATTTCCTTTATGAAATCCTTATGTGATAATCCTTTTTTAATTTTGAAAGGCCGAGATGAACCCAGAGGTGTTACACAATACAAGAATTAAATTGGGTCACTTTTTAACTCAAACGTCCCTTTATAAATATATATATATATATATATACACACACACCAGCCACCTTGCTACCGGGTTCGGCCCCTTATTACCTTCAGAATTGCTTTAATCTTTGTTGGCATTGGCATTTGTTGGCATTGGTCAATATGCTTTTTTTGTACATATTGACATGATAGCATCACACAGTTGCTGCAGATTTGACAGTTGCACATCCATGATGCATATCTGTTCCACAAACATCTCAAAGTTGCTCTAATGGATTTAGATCTGGTGACTGTTGGGCCATGTGAGTACAGTGAACTCATATAACATGTTCAAGAAACCAGTTTGAGATGATTTATGTCTCATTCACAGAGGTATCGTAAATCAGCTGTCAAAACACTAAGATGGAAATCTGGTCAATGAATAACCTCAAATTACTCATATAACCATGAAGGAGTGCTCCACGTTCAAATTACAAGACAGCAGTCTCCACATCATCTTATCAAGAACGTGAAAGCTGACCAAAACTAATAAACACACAGCCATCAAGTGTTTTATTGTCAGAATCACTTCACAAATCAATCACAAGATTTCTAAGAAAATGCCGTCAGAAGAGGGCTGCATCTAAAAAAATAAACCTAACTCAAAATTGTGTTTGTACCTTTGGTTCTTTTCTCCGTGCTAAATAATGATAATTTCAATTCTATTTTTGGAGAAGGGGAAGACAAACTGCTGGCAGTCAAGTTGCAACCCTGCAGAGAAAACCATTTGAAAGTTACAATTATACTGACATGAATGAGAACATTTTCAAGTATTAAATATAAAATGATATTCACCAGAAGTTTTTCATTGCCCAATAGACCAGAAGGCAATGCAGACACAACGCTTCACACTTGTATGCTTTATAAGTTTCTCGGACACAGGAAATCACAAGCTGAAACAGAAGTAAAGCAGAGAGGGCAAGAGGCAGACACCAAAAGCACCACAGCCTCTAAATTCATTGGTTTTATTTATACAGTACCAACTTTCAGAGAGCAGCAGTTCAGGATTTTGATTTGGATCTGTAACTGTGGCTGGCACAGACCTGAAAAGACAAAAACCCAAAGAGACAAGAAATTAGGAGCAAGTACAAAACCTTTAACCGTGAAAAAGGCAGAAATCAAAAACAGGAAGGAGAACCTAACTTGGCAATTTGAAGGTAATGAATCAGAGTCCAAGAAATCATGCAGGGTTTCAGGCATGCAGGATCAGACAGGTAAGTATAATAATAATAATTAAGCCTTTATTAGTCCCACAATGGAGAAATTTGGTTCTCTGCATTTGACCCATCCTGGAGGAGCAGTGGGCTGCAATGAGCGCCTGGGGAGCAATGTTTGGGGTTACGTGTCTCGCTCAAGGACACCTCGGCATGTTGCCTGTAGAGGGGTTTGAACCACTGACCTTGTGGTTGTGGGTCAAGCGCTCTACCTCATGTGCCACAGCCGTAGGAAACCCTGTTAAGCTTAGCGTACCGCCTGAAGACAATCAGAGGCAATGATGTAAACTACTGAGGCGATCCGGGAAATGGAAAGCAGCTGAGCTACTGGAAGGAGCAGGTCAGGTGGGTTTATCAGAGGGAAGGTGGGCCTGGCTGGAATAGTATAGTATGGAAAACCAGGAGTGAGTGAGGGAATGAGGAGATATTCCTGACAGGATTGTTTCTAGTGACAAGCTGGTGACAAATGATCTCCAACTCCAAGCTTTTCAACATCTTTCAGCACCTTGTTTTTGGTTTTATGGCCCACATCAGTAACATTTTCTGTTTTCAGCAAAAAAGCTTTGAAAACCCACTGTACCCTGTAGCATCAAACCGCAAGTAGACAAAGTAAGCAAAAAGCTGAGGATCAGAGGGTGATATTCATTATGCAAACCGGTCTCCTAGATTCCTTTCCTTACCTCCTCTCCATGTGCGAGGAGAGAGGAGTCTAGGCAACAGGCGTTAATCCAATGAGACATCCTCGCCTGGGACACTTAATTTTAAAGCTAAGTCAGTTAAATATGGCATGTGCACAGCTGCATCAGTTGTCCACTGTTTTGTTATATCGCTGTATTTCATGATCCCTGTTATATGAGCATAAGTTAATGGCAACCTATATACATACTTACAATGCGTCTTGTTGCTGAAACCTTCCCACCATCAACTTAAAAGGTGGTGATATGTCAATGTTGTGTTGACAGCTTGTGTCCGCTACCCTTCAAGTGGCAGGGAAATGTGTTTTTGGAGCCTAACATCAACATCCCAGAGGTTTTCTTTAGGGTCTTATATACTCTGCTGCCTTATAAACTAGAGTCTTATTGAGTGTCTTGAACTTTATAAGCTTTAGGGTCTTCCACCTCCACCCTCCTCTAAGACACAATTGTAATTGAATGTGAGGCCCATCTCGAGGTCTTCCGCTCAGGTCACTGGATATAATTTCATGCTTCCATTGTGGGAGTTTCATGGTTTCATTCATTAATCGTCATGCAGGCTCTCCAGGATTTCTGTACGCAGTCGACCAGCTGGAGTCGTCCAGAATTACAGAATTACGGTACTAGCTGTCGTCCTCTCTCACCACGTTCCCCTGACCTTTGTCTGACTACGTATAGGCTACCATCTCTCAGGAGGATCTCAAATCTAATCATGTAATTCAATTAGAAGAACCTCATTACTTTGAATCGCCTGTAGAAGTAAAGCTTTGTCTCAGGTCTCATTACATGATATTTCTTCTTCCGTGAACAGTCTGGTTTGTTGGGTGATTGAGGACGAGAGGAAGAGAAAAGTGCAAAAGTGGGGGGTCTTCATTTTGAGAAATCAAGCCGATAAATCTTTCTTCCATTAGAGGAGGATGATCCATCTGACAGCTGCCAGGTGTTTCAGAACTTAAAAAATATTGTTTCTGAAGGCTCCTTTTAAAATGATATCTTTTGTTATGTTATGTTCAATTTCAGTTGATGGTGTGTCATTGAAGGGTTCATTCAAGTGTTGCTCATACTTTGTGTCTGTGTGTTCGTTTCTGACAAAAGTTTCTGACTAGCTGATTAGCCTGGGGAACAACGATGAAACTTGTTTTCCTTGTAACCTAATTAAGCCTTGATTGGACAAGACTTCTGGAAACACAGCTTGTTACTTTGGAAAGATTCTGACAGTTTGTGCATTTGCAAAGAATTATCACTTTCTGGAAAAAGAAACACTGATTGAAACAGACTTTTTTTGTTGATTGCATTGTCTACTTTTATTTAAGGGTTACAGGTATAATCCACATGGTGGATGCCTGCAGATGGATCTTTTTATTGCAAGGCTGCAGCAAAATAAATATGTGTTACAGTACATGTAGATAATTGTCTTGAAGTTGAATTTCAGTGGCAGATAATAAATTGAGCAGATATTGAAAAATACTTTTCACTTGTGTTGCTGATAATACAGATTGCTTGAACATCTAATACTCAAGAAGTTTTTTTACCACTCAACATTTGTGCAGCTGAAGCGAGAGCTGAACACAGTTGCTTCAGGAAGGCTATGAATGTAAGGTGTTCATCATGACCTAAATGTTCAAAACGTCACTGACTGTCGGACAATAAATGTACTCCCTGTGGGCATATATTTCATTTTATTCATTGCATATTTACTTCTGCTTTGCTGTATATCTAAAGATGTGATACAAAGTAATGGAGGGCAAAATAAAAGGGCAACTAATGAGGATGACCTTTAAAGCTGCAGTTATCTCAATGATGCATGTGTTTCCTATTTAATCCCTTTAAACGTTTACAACATGCTAAGCTTATTTTATGACTTTATTAGTTAACAGACAGATGCAATGACAGATGTCTTTGTGCAACAGAGAACATTATCTCCACAATCGGCAGGAAATGACTTGCTCTTGATGTCTAATCTAATAAATGGGATATATGAAGCTGCATGGGACTGTCGGGATGTGTTTCCTCTATCTTCGTTTGTTTGTGTGTAGAGGACCCATCAGGAAGTTTTTTCCAAATATTGTTTCCCTGTGACAGTAAACAAGTCTCCCCATACCTCACAGCGACTATGGCAAAATGCAAAAAAAAAATCCAAACTTTGGGACATGTCGACAGAACAGTTAATATGTGAGCAGATGAGGTTCGTTGTCAGTACAGGTGTGCACATGAACCACATCTAAGGCAATAAAGATCACATTTCCCTATCGATTTTGTGCACTTTTTCTTTTTCTAAACTCTCATATGTGGGACACAGGTTCATGCCTTAATGAGAGCGAAGAAAGGTTTTGGAAAGTCACAGATTTTTCTGCAATTTTCTGTAAAAATCTGACATTTTCCAAAACCGTGTTTTGGCTTACTATTGTTGGCACAAGAATAAAATCTTTGACTTAACATAATTTCCTTTCTGCTGGCAAAACATCAAATCCTGAGTCAGATTTGAAAACCGTTGGAAACACTGTCGACGACCTTGATGCAAAGCAAGCAATGGAGTGATGCTCTGACAAATGGAAATTCCTGAAGAGTCAAGGAGGTCTGCAATAAGTACAGGGGAAGAAAAGGTTTGAGTAAATAAAGAAAAAAATGAGAGAGATAAAAGAACAGGGAAAAAAATGAATTTGTCCTAAATTTAATAATGAAATATAAAAGTCAGTATTAGGCTTTGAATTGAAAAATAAAGAACGGCTTTAGGCCTACACTAATAAGTTTAATGACATTAGATGAAAACAGATTGACAAAACAGAACAGACAGGAAAATCAAAAGAAAACACAACAGACACTTGGCAAGTGACCTGAAAGTACATAAAGAGGCGATATGAGAGTGCAGAGAAACAGAGAATACTGTCTGGAGTCTTGAGACACTTAAGAGAAGAAAAATCAGAAGAGTACGCTACATGGTAGGCTACTGTGTGATAAATATAAATCTAGAACTGCCAAACCTGTTAGTGAAGCTTAGCATAGGACTGCAAGTAGGAAACAGTTAACAAAAGCCTGGCTCTGTACAAAGTTCAAATAGTTCACCATCTATCACCACCACCTACTGTAACACTTCAAAGTTTTTGTCATTTTTGATATGTTATTTTTTCATAACACTTTCAGCTTAAAGACATATGCTATCTCTACCGTCTGTGTATTTGGATGACCGATGCAGTTCTAGAGTTTGAATACATATTCTTGTCTGCCGTCCTACCAAATGATAATCTCAACTCATATTAGATATTACAGGAGGAGGTCTTGGCACCGACGTAAAGTAGCCTATCCAGCACTGATTATGAAGGAGAGCATTATGCAGCAGGTTCAATTGTGCGTGTTTTTATTATTTGTACCTGTGTAGACCTACATAGAGTGGACCACACTCTGATCAGAATGATTGTCTAACCAGAATGAATCCTCTCTAGAAATCTACAAAACAACAGACAATTGAAATATGAAAATATTGGCCTAACTATGAGTCCTTTCCTTTTCCAATAATAACATTCCAGACAGAGCAGCACTGCCACTGTAGAGATAAAAATATTTTCATCTCTCCAATCTGCTAGGAACTTTCTTGTGCTGTCAGATTAACAAAACAATGAAAAAGAAATGAATCCTGTTTTGGTTTCCTTATAATGAGCCGTTTATATCAACATACGGATAGATATAAACGTCCTGTTCCATTTTTGGAGGACTTTTTTGAGGACTGAAAACAATCTATATCCTTTAAAGGTCTCCCATAGTTAATGTATGAGAGGTTTCCAAAATAATAATTTCTTACAGTAAACCCATTTGAAAAAATAATTATCACAATAAGGTGTAGTTGTATAAGCCAAAAACATAATTCACATCTGATCGCAGGGACAGATCATAAAGACAGAGGTCCTCTCTGTTTTCAGAGAGAATGCAGCATCCTATGTGCCAAACAAGGCACAAGCAGGCAAGAGATGTCAACCTATCAGAGTTACAAGACCGAGCAGAAGCACTGATTGAACACATAACTGTGACCGATTGTCCAGGTAAATCATTATTTAGGATTAATGTTGTTTGAATACAGCCAAGAGCTGATAAGAGCCAAATCTAATATGAAACATGCACTGCATGTGTATGCCATCAAAGTCAAAATCAGAGGTGCATTTGAAAAGAAAAATGAAACCGTGCAACTGTCCAAAATCTGGTTTGGACAAAGAAGCTGTAGGATAACGGTATCTTCATTCAGAGCAGCCACAAAGACAGACATACAAATTGAAAACAGTGCCCCTCATAAGAAAAATATGCTGAGGTTACCAGGTATTTGAGGTTACCAGGTATTTGTGAGCATAGACGTTATAGCAGTTGGGCTTGTGGGCTAATCTCCAATTCAAACAATGAATTCCACTTGTTTTATAACAATGTGTATCACATAAAAGCCTGCTTTTGTGTTGTCCAGATGGGTTTTGCATGAGGAGTTGGCATTAAAATACTATTAAATGCACCAACACCTCGGTTGTCCTGGTGGAAACTGCTTGAGTCAGGATTCCACCTGATGGCTTAGTTTCCTACAGCTGATGTGGTTCAGGTGTATTTAAGTGCAAATGAACCAGACGTTGTACAGAAGTCTGTTTGCCAAGTATTTTTCTTCTCCAAACCAGCGACAACGTGTGCTAATCCTAGTCAACAGTGGTGCTACTGTCATGAGGCAGAAGAAGGGAACATGTTGGTTTGTGCAGGTTTTAGGGCCGGTAAAAAGTATCACCAAACTTGACTTCACAAGAAAATAATTCATTAACAGTGGATATGTCCCAGCTGCAGAAAAGTAATCAGTTCAAAAATAAAATCAGTTGTAAGACATTTTGAAAAGGAGTTAATGGCCCTGTTTTTAAGCCTTTTCATAGGAAACAGATTAGGGCCGATAAAACACATCTGTTTTCTTCAAAAGGAATTTCTTACAAGCATCTTTTATTATTCAGTTCACAAGTAAAAGGGGAAATTTGGAACCTTTATGTTGATGTCCAATCAGTGTTGTGGAGTCAATTAAAGCAATACGTTCTGTGCAATATTGAACCAGAAGGCTGAGTTTGCTGCAGAAACATCTGTAGCTTTTCCTGCATTAAAGGCAGTTATTTGACGTGACAGTGACGTAGTGTGCACAATGCTTGCTGGTACTTATAGGCACTAGGGGTTGTCAAAATTGGTCCAACATTAGGTCTGAATATTTATTTTAGAAACAGACGTTCAAAAATCTAGTTTGAGTCCTAACTGAATGCGACGCAAGTGAGTGTCAGTGACAGAAATCTTTGTAATTGCATTGTTTTCTAACGGAATGTCCTCATGGTACACTCACTACAAGGTACCACTGCTTTATAACGTCAGTGGCAGGATACCCTAGTTGTCGTCAGCTTATTAACTTCATTACGTCACATTACCCAACTGCACCATGTCACAAATAGTTCCCTTAGGATTTCACACTTTCACCTAACACACAAAAAACATGAACCGTTATTATGGAGGGACTAGGCAAATTAACTATTACTACTAGTTAACTACTACTAAATAAAAATAGTGTGTTGACCATGCTACTACTGGAGTTCTGGTGTCTTGTAATGAATTCATTAAGAGGGGAAGGAGTATGGAGTACATAAGTTTCAGGTTGGAATATGAAGCTTTCAAGGCTGTAAATAATGTGTGTTTTTCCAAGATGTGACAATGGTACCACCTCTTTTTTTTGTCAATACATTTTTATTGTCTGGTTATACAGTTTTTGGGATTTTATATTTGATTGATTTGACCCTCACAATCAACTATAAATACGTCCATAACGCTATGTCCAAAAAAGTTCACCCTTGATTTTATCGAATAGAGTGCTAATTGGATCTTCAATATAGCATCAGGCGTTAAAACCAGGTGTTGTGCTCGGTGCTAAGTCTCTGAATCATTGCAGGTGTGCGCCATGGGAATCAACGACAATAGTCCAAAGAAGTGGTAAGTACACATTTTACTGCTTGTGTGATTGTTTTCGCTGTACTGTTTTTGATCAATGATTTATCTGATAAAGATTTTGGATCACTTTGATCAGTCAAGTAAAATGCTTAAAAGGCTCCAGTTTGGATTTGAGTGGAGCTTGCCAAACAGCTCACTCCTACTGGCGCCATCTCTGAGGTACCTGAATCGGTTACTTCTATAATTAAGGCTACATCCCGTAGACAGTAAGGACCGTGACTTCAGCGATTGAGACCATGAACTCAAGTTGGTTACTGAGCTACTGACTTCTATATATTCAGACTTATTTTTGGAACCAGAGGAGACACCCCCCTGCTGGCTATTAGAAAGAATGCAAGCTTAAGACACTTGGCTTCACTTTTCACACCTGGAGGTTGCCACATGCACATCCACAAAAGTATGTCCCTGCTGGAGGCAGGTGTGAACGATGGCCTCACACTCTTCTGATCCAGGTGTCATAAAAGACAGAAATGTACCTTTCCTTTCCAGATACTTGCCAAAAGCATTAAGGAAAAACAAAGAGCTCCGATTCAACTTCCAATTGCTCAGACAGAGTTGGCAGGGGGCCGAATAGACCGCAGGAACAGTCCAAACCAACAGCTTAACTGATCTCAAACCAGGCTTCACTTCAAGCTAAAAGTAGCCTACTTAACACAGCATGCATCGGATCAAGTAGACTGCAGGCGGATAATGAAGGAGGCCAAGAATAATAATGAGAGAGAGAGAAACAGAGGGGATGCAGACAGAATGGCGTTTGATCTGTTACTTGTGTGTTTTGTTAATACTCACCAAGAGGTCCGTCTGGGATTTCTTCAGTAATAGAAGAGTAGTGATCTCTGGCACAAATCTCCCAGTATAAACCACTAGATTGTGATTCAACCATTATATAGACTATCATGGCAATAAACAATTAAATAACTATTTCTATGCTTTTCATTGTATTAGTATCAGCATTATAGGTTAAAGGGTGCATTATGGAGGATAACTTTATGAATTACAACAGATAATCTGAGTTTACGCAGCTCACTCTGCTTTGACGAGTGTTTGTTTCGTCATATTTTCATCATCCAATGTAGCATCTTTCCCGCTCTAACCACTACAAATATTTTCACCAGTGGTGTCACCTCCTGTGATTTTTCTTCCATCATGCCTTGTAAAACACATAAAAATAAAAATATCATATAAGATCAGGTTTAGTTTAAATATACAAATTTGGATTTTTAAAACAACATGAGCCAGGGTTTAACTTTGATATCTAGATATCTTCTGACCTACAAATCAGAAAAAACAAATGCTTGCTGTAGTTTCTGTAAGTAAGGTTTTATGTTCTGGAATATGTTCATCCATTCACGAAAAAAATTTGATTGATGAAAGATTAGATTTCTTAGTTCCAGAGGGAAATTTACTTCTACAGCCAGCACACATAAATATACAGATATAATGTAAAATGTTGGCATTTTAATACCACAATTAACAAATGAGAAGGTAAACAAACACTTCCTGTTGATCTTTAGCTCCTGCTTTATCCTCTCTGCAGACCTGAAACTGCTATCTCCTATTTACCAGACTCACAAACTGATAAAGGCTGCTTCATGGTCAATAAGAAACTCACTGCTGTTCACAGCCATCCTTTAAAAAAAACAGGTCAAATAAGCTTACTGACCTATTATTAGAGCCTCTGCAATTTGCCACAAACAGCTCCATTAAAACATCAATGAAGCGCCATGCAGGCACTTCACTGCTTCATTTAAGGTTTTCCTAACCACACCAGTATGGCTTTGGCTGTGCAACTGAAGCCAAATACTTTATTAAATTGTACTTTATATGGTGTTAGAAAGCCAGGATATGAATTTAAAATTAGGAAAATTTATCAGTGCCCATTTATTGTTCTGATTAATGTATTAAGCATTTCCACACTGAAATATCTCAATAACTATAGCCATGAAATTTGATACACTCCTGTTCCCCTGTAAGCAAGCACCATCATCAGGTCAACATTTTTATTTAAACTGTGCAATACTTTGCTTTATAACTAAAAACTAGGGAAACTAATGACATCCTAATCATCCTATGATGCACTTCTTGTTTAGACAGAGCGCCAGTATGGTTGTAGACTTGTTTCCTTGTGTAATGATAAAACCTACCTAAAAGAGTAATGGAAATATTTCAATTACTCAACAACCCAAAAGGGAGAAATGGAAAGTGCGATTTAGGGTCTGACCGATCTGCGATTTTTGACAGGGGATGACATAAAGGCATGTTTTTTTACAGAATGTAAGAGAGCCAAAATGCCTGAAAACTCAGGAAAGGTGAATAAAAATACAAATAGATATGGTTAGAGACAAGCTGCTGTATTTCACAGAACTGGTGTAAAGCAAACAGACTCAGAATACTATCTATTAGGCTATTGTTCAAACCAACACAGAGTTTATAAACATCCAGCTGTGAAGAACATTAGTGCTTGGATACAGGCTGTAATTCTGAAATTACATTTTAAAGAGTAACGAAACCCCAGAGATTTGGTTCCTCTAACCTGGAAAAATCTAAAATGCTTATTGAATGTGAAAAAACCCACTGCAAAAGCCTATATGGGCCCCATGGCATCTCGTTTGGGACTGGGAAGTTGTATTTTCACGGTTTGGCCGCTATGTCAAATTGGCTTCAAGCCTGCAGCTCTTCAGAGGGGTTTGGTAAAGACCCACTGAAGGCAGTGTGACAAGAGGTTTAACCAAAACCACAATGTTTTCCTTAAACTAACCAAGCAGAGTTGTTGCCTGATCACTGCAGGGACTTGCGCATGCACGAAAAATCCAAAACAACTTTGCGTAAAATATCATATGAACCGTTGTTTGAGGATACATTGAGTTGCGTCAACACGTCCCCCAACAGCAGATTATCCTTGTTTAGCACAAAATCAGAAGCAAGGTGTTAAAGATGTTAGATATTGCTGTTTCATACAACTCAAGAAAGCAAATGAGCATATTTCTCAACATGTCAAACTTTGTAAATATATATGGATATAATCTAAGAAAGCAGAATTTAAGTATCCTACTTTCAGCAACAGGGGAGCCAAAAGACTGCAAAGAAACTACTTCAGGAATGCTGACTGTCTGTTTTCTCTCCATTAAAGAAAGTGATGAGGTAATGGGAATGATAATGACAGCTCTGAATAAAGGCTAAGAGAGGGACCTGTTTGTCCTTCATCTCGTCGACCTCTCACTATTCTCCAGGATTTGGCTTTGGAACGGAGCAGAAGCAGCAAAAATCGGATTTAAGTGATCAAAGATGCAGCTGATGATTCTCCTGAGTCAACACAAACTTTACTGTGAGAGTGTGTGTGTGTGTGTGTGTGTGTGTGTGTGTGTGTGTGTGTGTGTGTGTGTGTGTGTGTGTGTGTGTGTGTGTGTGTGTGTGTGTGTGTGTGTGTGTGTGTGTGTGTGTGTGTGTGTGTGTGTGTGTGTGTGTGCACCGCAGATCCAGTGTTGTATTTGATCCCATGAATTTTCTCTCCCTTCATTTATACTGTATCTATTAATCCATCCAAAACCAAATTCGGGACATGTTCTGTGACCTATAAACTATTTCATACTGGACGTATGTGCTTTAATAGTTAGGGTTCAAACCCAGATGGGGTTATTATAACTCCCACCAAAGTATTTTGAGCCCAACCCATAGGTGGAGCCACACATACCACAAACACTTACCTCAAAACTCATTGAACAGGATTTCACCTTTACTGGTGCTCTTGGGGCAAGTACTAACCAACATCTGAAGTGTCATATTAATACATTATGTCATGGCCTATTTAGCAGTATATGCTATTTTTTGCCCAACTTTCTGTGTGCTGGAAAGACCTAGAGCCTAGACCTATAATAGTGGTATTTTATTACTTTATAATTCAAGGTAACTGTAACCATATAATTCGTATTCTGGAATCCATTTCCATAGTTGGTCCTAGGACCACAATACACACACATAATACAGTTATCCATCATACTTCAGGTCACAGCCCCAAACCCAGTTAAGGAACTGGGACACTTTTGGTAAAATTCTACAAAAAATGATGTCTCTGAGCCAGAGCCGAGAGGTGACCAGATCTCAGCGCTTCCTCCATATGTGCTGTATACATGCAGCAGATATAAGGAATAACTCGAACAAGGCTTCCCCATTCTTCAGAGATGTCTCCCCCCATGGACTCCATATTTACAGTGTTTGCATCACCATACAGAGGAGAGGAAGAAAATCCCATGAAATGTATGCGTCAACTGCTGCTGGTTAATCTGACAGGTCAAGCTATATAAACATCCAGCATGGAGAAGCCATGCCTTGCTGTGTCAGCTTCATGTCAGGAGGTAGGGGGGAGGAAAAAGAGGATTTCAATCCAAGACGGAACAAAGAATCCACACAGCTCCTCTGACATGTGGCTGCACTTGGAGGGATTAATTAAAAGAATATCTTTGACTGCATTTTTTACGTTGACCAGACAATAATACTACAGCTGGTGTTATTAATGACTATGTAGCTCTCTTTTTA
Source organism: Anoplopoma fimbria (assembly GCF_027596085.1). NCBI lineage: Eukaryota > Metazoa > Chordata > Actinopteri > Perciformes > Anoplopomatidae > Anoplopoma > Anoplopoma fimbria. The sequence goes on from NC_072463.1 coordinate 21,753,980, forward strand.
TCAGCATGTCATTGTCTAATGTGTATTGGAGGATGATGGATGATTATGGAGATAAATAGGCCCAGTGCAGTTCTTCTTCAGGTCCATTGCTCCACTCAGAGTCTGGAGATAACTTGCTCTGGGATAATTTATGATCTCTTTCTGTCTGGAAAAGTTATCAGCAAAGTATTTGAAAGCGACATGCAGACATTCCTATTGAGAAGAACTCAAGCCAAACATTTTTGGACTTGCATCTATCAGTATCTCCTCTTGTCCTGCCATGACCTGGTATTTTAATCTGCTTCAAGTAAAGTCAACTTCAGTTATATAGCCATGATATTAAATATCTGCGGGCTGTTAAGGCAGACATCAAGGAACCAAAGCTCTCTAATAAAAAGATGAGTTAAAGCGTCAACATATTGTAAAATTACTCAAAATGTTCTGGTTGCGGCTCTGCAATGCTGTTCGTTTGTTTGAGCTTATAACGTCAGTTTGCTAACATGGTAACAATCTTAAAGCTAATATGCTTATGTCTAGCAGCTACACCATCTTAGCATCTTAGTTTAGCATTTCATTTGCTAATCCGCACTAAAAACAAAGCATATATGAGGGTGAAGTCATTGCAGGTTTTTGGTCGTCAACCAATGTATTGGACACATTTGAATTTTGACCTGATGATGGCGCTACATGAAAAGTTAGGGTATCATCATTATTATTTCATTCATCCTTAAAACATGAATGTCTGTTCCAAGTGTCACGGCAATCCAATATTTGTTGAGTTGTTTCACTCAAAGACAAATGTGGACGTCATGGTGGGGCTCCAGGAAAGTAACATCAAAGTCAGTAGTATTCCTCATCTGGGGGAAAAAGAAAATCTGTATAAATGTTCATGTCAATCCAGCCAAAGTTATTGAGATTGTCAAGGCTGGTTTAAGCAGGGCCAAGTTCATACTTGGAAGGAAATCCATACAGGCAAACAAATCCAAAAGAGTTAGAGAATCTTGAGTCCTTGAATAAGGCTGAAGGTCAGGCATGTTAACGCTCAGGGTTCAGGTAACAAAAAGGTTTGAAAGCCAAAGCATACAACAAAGAAACAACCAAGAAACAAACTGGCAAGGAGTAGCCACAGAGCTGATGAGGGAAAGTGGGAACAGGTGTGTAGATCGCTGTGGGTGGCAGTCAGGTGATGGGGAAAGGAGGGATAGTCCGAGGGCAGCTGGTGGACGGATGGAAAATAGCAATGTCTTGTTTTGGGGAACTAGAAATGTGACTGGAGGGACTGTCATAAGTGTGATCGAGATCCTACAGTGTGGAACAAAATGTTGGACCAAACGACAGATATACAACAGAAAGTTGTGACAGTTCTAGGAAATTGTAAATACGACAATAAGACTTAAATTAGGAGAAACAAGTTAATGAAGTAAATATAGTTGTGTATTAGATCAATAAAGTTTTGACAAAAGAAAGTGTTCCAGGGTCATCTACCCTGAGCAGTAGCAAGATAAACCCCCCATGCAGTCCAGACACCAATAGTGGTGGCTGATGACCCTGCTGAGACTGGTGGGCCGATGAAATGATGAAGCTGATAAAATGATGAAGCTGATGAAATGATGAAGCTGATGAAATGATGAAGCTGATAAAATGATGAAGCTGATGAAATGATGAAGCTGATCAAATTAGGAAGTTGATGAAACTTCGAAGACTGGGCGATGATGGAGAGGCAGAGCAGCATGAACGTACTAAAGGCAGAGAGAGGATCTTATTCTAAAAGAGACAGCAGCAAAATGATGGGCTAACAATGTAGTGATGTCACTGTGCTATTTGAAGGATTTCACCAGTTGATGAGAGCAGCTGATATTACAACTGACAGCCCCAAACAATCAGAGCAGTAAATCATCAGTGAGCATGTGTGAGAGGGGTGAATGGAAGGATGTGTGATGAATAAACTACAAGCCTAAGCATGCAAAAGAATAGTCTTCCTGACTGAACTTTCACCAGAGCTTCATTATAATCAATCCAATGCACATGTGTGAGAGGAAACAGAGCAGCAGCAGATATCCCTGGTGATCTTAACACGTCTCCTTCGTTTACATTCCCATCCTATTCACCAGCAGCATTATCCTTTTCCATCTACAACAAATACACAGATCAGAAAAAAGAACAGGCAGCTCCAAATTACACTAGAATCTGATCCGAGAATTGTTTATTCTGACTGATGTGAGGAGCGTTTCACTGAGGAAACCTGTGAAGATTATGTGGAGGATGGAAATGATACGGTCCTCACAAAGCCAGGAAGGTCATGGACGTCTGCATATGTGGAATGACAACACAGCAGCACACACACGTTACACACACACACACACATACACACACACACACGTTACACACACACACGCGCCAGAACTAATGTGGCTCGATCTGTTAGCTGGACGTGAACGTGTGAAGGAGAGAAAGACCTGTCCAAAAAATGTACATGTCTGGAATATTTCATATCAATCTCAGCCTGGATGGTTTGAGAGCTGCCATATTGACACCAAATTAAATTATCATAACGAATCACATCAAAACCATGTGAGAGTTAAACAGCTGGATCAGGAGGGAAGGAAGTTCAATTCCAGATTTCACCCGCAGCTGGAGAGCTTTGCACAGTGTGTGTCAACCAAACAGGGACATGATGTCTTTTTGTGTGGTTTGTGTATATGCGAACCAAATGTGCTCAAAAAGACAGATGAAGAAATGCTCTGAGTGAGTAGTTTTTAGTTGGAACACACATTTGTAAAGGGCCAATTTTAGATCATGACATTGTTTGAGGGTCAAATAAGGATTATTTAAAGGAATAACTCACCCATGAATTGACCATTTGTATTTCAATTACTCATTGAATGTTACCTTGAATTCTTGAATAAAACTTTTCTTTTCTTGCATGCCTCCCAAGCACATGCATCTCCAAAATCTTACACTTCTTAACACATCTAAAATAGATTTTTAATATAGTTTTGCTGTTGTTAAACCTAACCTTTATATACTGTAATTCATCAAGGATTTACTTTGTTTGCGAATTTTTTTGCCGTCTGTGTTCCTCGTGGAGGCATGCAAGAAAATCAGTTTTCTTCAAGATTACAAGTTAACCCACGGTGAGTAATAAATATGCATATGGTCATTTTAAGGGTAATGTATTCCTTTAAAGGTATGAGTTATAGTGGCTACAATGAATGTTTTATGTTCACTACAGGTCACATGACTATACTTGTATACGAAAACAATTACTTGTAGGTTTTAACCTACAGAGAGTTAACTTTAGACTGCAGTTCCACTTAGTGCTACAGGATTTTATAGCTTTATGTAGCATCCTTTAGTTTTTTGGCCCACAACTTCACTCTTTTAGTTCACTCTCACATCGATCATATTGTTGCTTTCAGCAGCAACCGGTTGCTATTTCCAACACAGCAAAAAGCTCTAAACGCCCAAAACAACCGGTGGACAAAGTTAGCGACTAGCTGGTGAACATTGTGGAGCATTTAACAGCTAAATACACAGATTTTTCCCTCTTCGTGAATTCTAGTGTTGCTCGGTAACTGCTGGATGTTTAGGCAACTGTAAGTTAACTTTAACTCTGTTAAATTAAAAAGTAATAATGCGTTAGTGTTAAGCATGTTTCCGCTGCACGTTTAAGAAAGTTGAAATAGGCACAGAAGGCCTTCACAAGCACTCCGCTTAAACATGGAATTCAGTTTAGTTGTCACAAAGATCACTTCTCAGTCTCTGAAAATAGCTGTTAACAACTTCTGTGGATATCCATAATGATGTCATCAGTGTTATCTCGACTACATATTTTTTTAGCAGAAAGCCTTTGTTACAAACTAGAGTTGTGAAGTTTGAATGAAGGATGCATATTTGGATATATTGAAAGAGTTTGCATTACAGATTCAGTGTTTTTGGAGCTTAACCTGTACTATAAAAGTCTGAATAGCTCGGCCTCTGCTGCAGGAAACAAACAGATGGAACTAATGGCGTTAATGACAACTCCGTTACAGTAACTATTCTAATGCAATGGAACAACTACTTTTGTTATTAGTTAGACACGTTTGGAAGGTGAAAGAGAAAAGATAGATCTGAATAATCCACAGAAAACACAATCAACAGTATTCATGGGTGATTTTTTTCTCCATTAAAAGTTGAGTTATGTACAGGTTTTGTTTTTAAAGATGTTTTAAATGTAACTTTCAAATAATGTGACTTAAATGTGCTTCATGTAGAAGGTTGGCTGCATACGTTGATAAAATGAACAAGCAAGAACCAAGTCCTCACTCAGCCAACTGTGTCCTTTGAATGTTTCCAAAAGTCTGCCTCTGCCTCCATGACCTCACACGCACACACACACACACACACACACACACACACACACACACACACACACACACACACACACACACACACACACACACACACACACACACGGGCTTGGCTGGGTCATTAACACACTAATCCTAAAGTATGATCATCCCGCACTTCCTGGGTCACTAACACACACACACACACACATCGACTAATCCTAAAGTACACATCATCACACACACACACACACACACACACACACACACACACACACACACACACACACACACACACACACACACACACACACACACACACACCATCAATATCTCTCTGTGTTTGAAAGGGCTTGTGTGTGTAGGTGTGTCACATCACACTGAGGGTGCTGAGGAGAAAATGATTAACACAAAGCTCCAGTTTAAAGTGATCACTTCAATATTGACGGTTTTAATGGGTTTATAACCACATTCACACACACACATTCACACACACACATTCACACGCACACAGCGCTCTAATTAATTAGTGTGCACTGACTCTCACTCTGAACTCCTGTTTTGTCGCAGCATTGCTGTCCTCATTGTAGGTTAATGGCTGTAATGGAAAAGCTTTATTCCATTTACATTGATGTTAATGTGTTTTTAATGATCTCATGTAAACAGGGATTAGTTCCCTGTGGTTCCATCTCTACAGGTCAGAGGCCTCCAATTCATTCTTCAGCTGATTTCATGATATATTTAAGAGCAAGTACTTGATATAGAACTGAAAACAAGACATTCATTCTCACAAAGAATAGCCCATTTCCATAGAGACACCTCTAGGTTGATGAATAAGGATATAGTAAAACATTTGAACTATAAAAACCTCAGTAAAGGACAATAACAAAATTAATTTCCCCCTTTATTTCATATTGTTTAATCATATTGTTGATATGCAACAGCTGCTGTGAAATGAATAAATCATTGGGAGCATATGTGAAAATGAACATCATTCAGGGGGGCCAGTTGGAATTGACTCGCCGTGCAGCCTTTCAAAGCTTCACAAAGCTTCAAAACTTCATATTGAATCCAAAGACAACTCTGTCGAGCCATCTTCATGAACCCCTGAGGAGTTATGAGTGAAACGTACATAGAAGAAAGACACAAGCTGCTAGGATCCTCCCTGTCCAACATGAAGTATCATCAAAGAGAAAAAAAAGCCTTCTCCTTCGTTGGTCGAAGACTCAGCTGTGTTCAGTGTAACTGACTAAGGTTATACGAGGACAAGTCATTTGTTGTTTTAGAATATGACTCAGTCTGCACGCATAATTTAAATGAATTGCAGAGATCTTGGAATCTGAGAATATTGTTTTAAGCTGAAATCATCAATATTTTATCTCAACAATGGCTCAAATGATTATAAATGTGAATTTGAGTGCTAATGTTTCTCTGTTTCTGCTGTAAGTGTTTTGCTAAGACGTTAAGCATAACCACCTTATACAGTTCCACTGCGCCCAAGTGGCCAAAAAACCACAGACATCAACAACAATTTATACTAATTGAAAAGGAAGTCGGGCACAGGAGGAATATTTGTGGTAAGTGAATCATTCATGTTCTGTACAAAGTTTCCAAGGGAGAGAAAGACTGAAATTATACCCAAACTGTTTGTTACTAACATCCATCACAGTTTACAGTATCCAGATTTCAACTTTGACCCAATGTATTTAATTTTTTTGTGTACGTTTTTGTTGTTTTAAAATATGCATTTAAAGATTGTCTGGCCACTTGTGTGCATTAAAGCTCTAAACACAACACTGACATATTAACATCTTCAACAATAATCCACTTCGGCACTCGGCCTGTCACAGCCACACAGCCAAGCAGATATTCAGGACAACAGCACAACTTCAAGGGTGATATTAATTTAATACCACAGTTCTCCAAGCACCTTTTATTAGATAACAATAATAAGCGTCAAAAGAATATAATTTGAATCTGAATCAGAATTGTTTGCCAAGTATGAAAATTTCGCTCTGTTTTTTTTTTGCATCGCTCTTGAAGTTCTGCACTGAAATATAAATAACAGCTAGAGACAAGGACACCAAGCTTCTTGCAAATCAAGAAATGTCTTATTTAATTTTCAAAGAGGTGAAATCATATCAAATTATTTTGAAGAAAAATATTTTAATGATATGATTTCAGTGGTAATTAAGTTTCAGTACTCAGTTTTCAGTGGCTGTTAAAATGCAAATACTTATGTCTCTTCTCAGATGTCTCACACTCAGGCTTTCATGTCGGGACACATGGCTCCTTCAGACTCACACGTCTCAGGCCCGGATCGAGAAGCATGGCCCCTCGTTAGCTGGGCATTAAATATTTAACATTCCCCCAACTACAGAAAAAGACGAGACGGTGGACAAAAAAGAAAGAGATGTGAGCGGCAAACCTGACATAAACACATAGCGGCAGCGAGTCAGTGCTACACTTTGAACGTGCAACCCGAGGTTTGAGGGCGTAAGCGCACACTTGAGTCTGGCCAGGGGAGAACATCTTATTGAAGTTTGTAACACACTCAGACTGACGGACCAGCTCCTTAACATTAAGATTAATGAATTCAGTGTGTTCTTTTTCTGTTTTAAGCATGGTGCACTTGGTGGTAGACATTAATCTATTCTCATTAATATATCTTTTGTAGGATGTGCTTTAACAAATGCAGTTAGTTTACATACTACACATTCACATGACCATGCATTAGCACAGTCGAACGCATGCTGAGCTATTTATCGTCACACATTATCCCTTTCAAAAAAGTTTCACACCAGCTGCTTTGTAAAGTCCCATATTTTTTTCTCTCTCTCTCTCTCTCTCTTCTCTCTCTCTCTCTCTCTCTCTCTCTCCCTCTCTCCTTGTTTTTCAATCTGCCATCTGAGTAGCCATGGCCTGAAGGCAGGCTTTGTTAGCGGGACATCGTGAGAGCATCACGTCCCCCCTCTAATATAATCAGTTTCAGTGAATTACAAGGGCGCCTAATGGCATTAGGACCTGGTGACACTCATTTAGTCCACTTAAATCCCTGCATGACGACTATGGAGAGTTGGAACTGAGAGTGACAGCTGTCTAAAGAGCATCTCTTCCTGGTCAGAGGGGAGAATTACAGTGAGGATTTTTCATGCTGAAGGAAAAAAAAACTAATTCCAAAGCTGTCAAATTCTTCAAAGAGGATCTCTTATCTTGACTTGAAGCACTATCTTAAAATACAATAATCTGTCTGAAGGGGACTTAAAGTGAGTTGAGCTCAATTTTGTCATATGCAACATATTTGTCCAAAATGCAAATCAAAAACCTCGGAGAAAGAGGAATGTTTGTAAAAAACTCTGAACCAAGAAATAAAGGGAGCCAAAAGGAGACTGTTGCGTTGGTCTAACATTATCCCCACTTTCAGATTAAGTAAGCAGAAGCAGAAGCCAAATCAATTCCTGTCATTTATTCATACCTGCGCTGCGCCTTTGCTGATAACGTATGGTGCTTGTTCTTCGCATGTCAAACACACTGTTCATGGCCCCTCACACCTTTGAAGATGCTCTGCGTGTGATTCTGTGATTGATGAGGTTGAGCTACACACAACATCAGAAACAGTCATTAACAGTGATCATAAATAATACGCACACTATCTCGACCTCTTGGATCAGAAGGATTTATCGTTAATAACCTCAGCTCAAATGTTGTTATTTTTTATATCACAGCGACATCGTTAGCCACTTTCTTGGACATGCTACCATATTTTTTCTGCAAGAATGAACTTCTGATGGTTTTTTTTGCATTGCAGTAACTTCAAACCATATCTACTAAAACTTTTAGATCTGGGTGGAATATTTGGTGAATATGTCAAAAAAAGAGTGGTGAGTTTTCTTTGAGTCAGCATGGTCAAACTCATCTGGGAGCAGCTCTGGTGTATACATTTTTTATAGATTGACTTCTCTCATACTTTACAACTCAAATTGAAGGACTTGATAAAAGAACAGCAGCAGACTGAGAAAACTGTTTTCTACTTTTCTTGTTTTGTACCCGTAGTTTTGAAAACAGAATGACTATCATTTTTGTTTTCATCTCATATGTGTTCTTAAAAGTGCTACATTCCAAACTCAGAAAATATTTTTGATCGAGATATTGCCTCCTATCGGGGACAGATTAGCTGGCCGCTAGCAGCTAACAGCAACAGTGCAAACAACAGCAACAGTGTTGACAGAGTTAACAGTGTTAACCTTTGTTTATTTGTCTGTTTCTGTGTATGATTGAGCGTAAGTAACCTTTACATGGCCAATAAAGCCGATTCTGAGGGGGAATTCTGCAATGACACAAAAGGACGGGACGGCTGTAGCTGCCGTATGGTCACAGTGCCGAGCAGCGGCAATATGCAAGCCATTGGCAGATTCCTGCGGCTGAAAAAACAAAGTGAATCTGTATTTTTCAATAATTGACAGCAACATGTGCACAATCTGCCACGTTATGCTCCACATGAAAGAAAACAAAAACAAGCTAGACACCACAGCACATAATTAAGCTTTTTTTACAAGAATGTTTATAACAATTGCATGAGACTAATGAAAACATCGGCCTTGCAGCTTTCATAAGTCATCCAAAAGTGTGTAACCATATGCACTGCTTGTATTTTGAGGGAACCATAAGTAGGTCTTTAAAATCCCAAGAGTCCTGGGAGCATAACATTTTGTGCAGTATCTCATCGTTCAATCCTCTGGGGGAGAAAGTTTGCAAATCAAATATCCACTATCATCTCTTTTATTAGTATTTCATCAATGTTGCCACCTCTCTCTGGCAGAGTCACCAGTTTAATGCACTGGATCCCAAATGATGAGATGTCATGTTTAACGTCATTTAAATATATTGCTACGGAGTAGCTTTTTTTTTTAATGGAGCTTTTGTGTTACTTTATTGGATGTGATGTCTTAACAAAGGATTAATCATTTAATCATATAAATTAAATCAATAATAAAATACTTTTTCTCAGTGTGAGGATGAGTAAAGTAAAACCCCGACTGCCAAAGACTGGGCTAACAGTCTATGGAAGAGCCCAAAATCTTAAAGAGCCCATGCTGATGTAACATCACACAGTCCTTATTAAAACCTCTTCCACATGGATGATACAAGTGCAGAGGATGTGCTTGATGTAATAATATGGTCAAAGGTAACTACTTTACTTTTAATTATCAATCTCATCAATCATCATCTCTATCTCATTTTATCAATGATATCGTTGCATGTTACACTTCTCATGTAATCTATATGACGAAGTGCTTGCAGCTTTCATTTCTTTTTTCTTTCTTATTTGTGGAACATAATGTGGCAGATTGAACACATGAATAATTAACCCCCACATGTGCACAGAGTCCGTGGAGCATTAGCTTGAAAAACACAGATTATTTTCTTATAAACCGTCCAATCAAACCTCTCTTCTATTGGTATCTAAACTACGATGTTTGATGATAAATATTATCTGATCATCTTGGAAAAATGTATGGTCGTCATCTAATAATAAATTTATATTTTGTCTTATGGTAAAAAGAGAAAAAAGCAGACGTATTATTGACCAAAGTACATAGGCCATTTTATGATCAAGTCTAATTGTTTCCCTGTTTATAGTTTACTCTAGAATCACATCGGGCAATTTTACGATTAAGCTAGGTTGGATTCGTTTCTCGTAACGGAGTGATTCTGCACATATTTACCATGAATGAGACCACATACAGACCAGAGGTGGAGTAAACCGTGTGACCAGTAGTACCCTAAGATATACCATTGTTTTTCTCCGACCAATTACATGCCAAGGAATTTCACTGGTAAAACAATCAAGCCATTAAATCAATAGACTTTTTGTCTTAAAAATAAAAACAAAATCAGGTCAGAGTAGTTTATCAGAGACAGCCAAACAAAGGAGTGTATAAATAACACCTGTCTTCAAGCTGTCTGTGCATAGTGTCAACTTGTTAAATCCCTGGAAAAGGGAGTTTGGAGGTAAACCAAAAAACATGCTGCTCATTTTGACAAAGATGGACTCCACCTGTACGAGCACAATCTGTTTTGAAAAGTCTGTGAGCCGTTTCGTTCTGGAATAGACTGACCTCCTTCCAAAACATTTCTCAATCTGAAACTGGAAGAGTGGACAGAGTGGAGGAGATTTTACAGCTGCAGTATAATCATAATGAGATGATTAGGCATTCAAAGATCTACATTTGAACAGGTGGTGGTAATTGCCCAGAAACTAATTTTGTAGTTATGTTAGAAGCTAGAGATAACTTATAATGGGTGAAAAACCCCACAAAAATACAGACTTCTTAGCCAACAGCAACGGGATTTGATTCTGCAATTTCTGGATTAGATGGATGGAAAGTTTGTGGAATTTTCTCAAACCACAGAGGAGCTTGTAATCTTTAAACAGAATGTTTATGCTTATAAATAATTAAAATGACCAAAACTTGATTTACAAGGTTTTCCGGTAAACGTGTATATTTTATTAATCAGAATATGTATAAAAGTAAAACTATATATTCTCTTATTCAAGTTATATCTAAAAATATCCAAATCCAAGTGAAACATCATATATACTGGTTACATAATTAGTTTAATGTCATCAGTTTGTGAATGTTATGCAGCAGAACTTGTTATCTAACTAACTGATTTAACACTGGCAACAGTTAGAGAAGCCTCACTAGAAATCAAATAGGTCCTTTGTCTGTGAAGTGCTTCAGAGTGAGTGTGATCGATCAGCACACTGAGAGGGAACAATGCTTATCTCAACATTCCCAAGCGACCCAGGCTGGCCAGGGTTTTAATTCAACTTTAATTAGTTTAAACCCACTGAAAACAGTATGTTTGCTGTGTTTTTTTGGGTCAAATTCTGTGGTTTGCATCTGTGGCGTGCTCGTCTATAAAAACAGCTCCTACAAACTCAGCTATATTTTATTGGCCATAATTGCGGGCATTGTAATTAAAGAATAAAACACTGAGGTTAAACAAACTTAAAAACCTGTTTTATTCACAAAAGAGACAATTTCAGGCACTTGTAAAGTAGAACATGTCTTTACTCTGAGATGCCAAAATGATCCTGGACTGTTTCAGACACACACCGACTTTGGCAAAGTGCTGGTGTTACGAGGAAAGCAGATTCTTCTTGTTTGCTCATGGGAAAGGTTTGTGTGAATTGCACCTTGCTGCAACTGCACTTCATTTTGAGTATTTGTATTCAACCTTTGGGTTGACTTTACTGGTTGTGCTTCAGTTCAGACATGTTTAGGTAATCTGAGAATACCAAAACTTTAACAGACTTTCAGATCATTTCCACTGACAGTCTGTAAAATATAGTCTTAAATTGTAAACTTTACCTTTATTATGCTCGAAGCAGAGGGCTGGCCAAATCTATCTCGTTGTGTTTCTTTTAAGAGGAAAGGCAACAGAAGATTTTCTTGTGACCTTTATGAGAAACTTAAACATTTTTTAAATTAATGTCTTACTTTGTGTCCTTTCTTTTTCCGCATCGTCTTCTCGTGTCTCTCCTTCGATTTGCTCTCGTTCCCATATTGTCCCTCCTCCTGAACTGCCGTTTCTGGCTAACTACTTTTTTTATTTTCCACTCCCTGCTCCTTCAGTGTCCTTTGTCATCGCTGCTATCCTGCTGTCTCAGGACACTCTCCAGACGCTTTGCCCTATTTGGAGGCAATTGCTCATACAAATCAAAGCCAAACTCTGAGCGCTGTTGTGGCAGACGAAAGAGCAACAAGTGGTTCCTCAACACCTGGAAATGAAAAAGAGAATGAGAAGGAGGTGAGAAGAGCAGTAGAGGTGGTGGTTGCCAGGATGTATTTGGAAAAATTGTGGAATAGTTTAACTAATTTGAAAGAAGGATTAAACATGGATATTAACACCAGAACACTATGTGTTTCGATTGAGAATGCATAAAAACTAGTAAGCAAGCTAGCAGAGAGGTCTGAGCAGCCAAACTATAGTCTGCCTTCGGAGACTATAGTTTGGAAATTGTCAGTGGGTAGTGAAATGAGAAGCTGCGTGTCATTTGCATTAATTATGGTAGCTAATGTTATTTTTGCTGATAATGTAGCCAAGGGGAAGGATAAGTTGAAAAGAGGAGGATCAAGGATGGAGCCCTGCAGGACGCCACTCACTAATTTGTGACTGTTGGAGTTGAAGTCCCCAAGTGTTTTAATAACAGCATGGGGATAAAGTGCAGCGGACTTTGGCCGACCAATTAGCCAGACATGCTGGACCAAACTGCCCCAGGGACGAGAGGGAGAAGAGCCTAGACGGAAGCTAAGTTAACCCAGCTAGTACCTGAGGCTACTCCACTAGCCAGCCTACTGCTGGCTGTCTGATGTTCGGTTGGGGAAAAATAATATGGATGAAATAAGACTTCAGGCGAACCCAGCAACGGGAGGTTGTTGCTCAAACACAGTCAAAGTTAATAGACATATGTATTCGAATTGTAATTGGTCCAAGTGTATGTTGCAACTCTATTCAATGATAGTGAAATTATAGAAAAGCTCAAACTAAGAAAACAACTATAAGTTGGGGAATTTTCTAAATTTGAATATGTATTCGAATTGTAAAAAATGTGAACATGAAATTTAATATTTTTCATAGTGAAAAAAAACATAACAGCTGCTGTATACTTGCATGGACTGAATTCACCGCATGACAGGAATCAAACAATGTGAGAATCATTAAGATATAACTGGGAATCCCCAATGGAAGCAAGACATGAGTGACGTGTAAGCGTTCTGTCATCCAGTTCAAACTGACTCTGTCTTCAGCTAACATCTCTGCCCGTCTGTCAGCAGCAGCTCTGAGCTGCGACTTGTTAAACTGCCTTCATGAAGCTGACTGACAGCTGCCAACAGCAAGTAGGAAAACTTCCAGCTTCCAGTTGATCTCCTGACAATCTCCCTCCAGCCAGCTACCACCTTATTTAGTAGTGAAATTTGTAGTGAAATGAGGGGGTATCGTATAGATAACTCCCTCTTTTTAACATGATCAACCAGCTGTGCCTCATCCAGTGGTTCAGTTTCAAAGTGACCAACAGGAATAAATAGAAACAGGGCGTTTGACAACAGCTCAAAAAGTTGTTTTTTAAGAAATAATATTCTAAAGTCATTATTGGCAAATTTTGAAAAACTTACATATTTACATACATACATTATTCAGTGTAATAAATGTAAAAAAATGCCCAGCAGCAAGGCAGTGACTTGGATGGTGGTGCACAAGATGAGAAACAGACTGATTTGCCAAAGAATGTGGAGAGATTTTCGAGAAAAACACCCTCAGAAAGTTACATGTGAGGCGAGGGGAGGAGTTGGTGAAATCAATAAACACAACGCAGCGTATAAAGATCAGAGAGAGAGTGAAGGATGAGGGGGAGGAGGCAGTTGATTACAAAAAGTAGAGAAGTACCTCATCAGTCAGGTAGTAAATTTTCCTCAGCATACTGTGTCGAGCTGCTTCAACCTCCTGGAAAAAGGACGAGAGGATTTAAGATCAAAGGCCTCACTGATGTACTGACGCACTTTAAGTCTCAAGTGTATATTTGACTCTACACCTGCATGCATTAGCGTTTTCAGCAACACTGCTGTAAAAAAAAAAAAACGTCACTGTGAATGAAGCAGTTAAGTTTAAGCCCTTGAATGTTTTTCTTATTCTTGGGTGTTTACCCCAAAACCTCACAGTTAAATAATAGTCACAAAACATGACTTAAATCAATGTTTAGGATCATGAAAGAGTCAAGTGGACTTTGTGAGACCAACTCAGAGGAAGCCCCTTTGACAGTTAATTAATAACGTGAGTTTTGAGCAATGAGCTCATATTTGGTGAAGAAAAAGTGCATAAATCATCGTAAAAATACTACACTCAATAACACTCAACACTCACGCAAATCCAACCTTTTATTAAATGCAGCTGTAGCACCTTCTGGATTTGCTAAATGACACCATATGTGGTATTTTTTTTACTGTGGCTGACATCATAAATGTACAGAGCAAAATCTTAACAATACTAAATAATCTAAAAAACTCAGGGGCTAGAGTTGCATGGATGCCATATAGTGCTGTACCTGTGCTGCAGCATCCTGAGAGAAGATGAAAGCATTGACGTGGGACAAGGTAACCACATATAACACAGGACACCAACGAGGCTTCAGGGTCCCCGTAACCAAAGAGCGGAAGTAGAGATGGAGGAGAGGGAGGGAGTCTTCAGGGGGGGAGGTGAACCGCTCGATAGGAATGGAGAGCTTCAAATAAAGAGACAGAAAGATAATAAATTGATCCAAATCGGTCAGAAATTAATCATAGAATATGTGTCAGGTAACAATTGTTAAATTACTCTGAAAGTAATCTTAACCCATGAAAAGGCCACTAATGAGAATAAAAGCAGGAACTTCCTCATCATTACCTGTTCCAGAGTGACTCCCAGTGACCTCAGCATCCCCACATGTTCTCCAAACACAGCCAGCCTCATGATGGCGCTGTACCTCCTCTGCAAGGGTAAGAGCACCCAGGAGCCAAACAGCCGGTCTCCGAAGGACACAGCTTCGTACTGGGTCAAAAGAGCAGAGTACAGGTCTTGGAAAGAAGCTAGACCAGGAGGAGGGACGTTCAGGTCCAAAGAGTCCAGCTTGGATCGCCTGTAAATGGAAGAGATTCGGTTTGACTTTGTTCTCTGTGCTCAATTTAGCGTTGGTATTGAAGGTATAAGGATATCGAACATTTTCAGACCTGGTCAGCAGTCTGAACAGACCCCACATCAGTTTCTGAACAGGTCTCTCCAGGAACAAGTCACTGGAACACAGGAACACACAGGACAGGCGGGCGAGTTTTGCTACAGGGAGGATCACCTACAAGATGACAAAAAGTTCTGGAGGTTAGTTACAATAACAAATAGATAGATAATTATAACTAATAATAATAAAAATAAAAATCATAATAATAGTTATAATGCCTGACAAAAAAAACACTAGAAGAGAAGCTGGACAACCAGAGGATCAATATAAATCATGGTATATATTGAACAAAAATATATTCACTCACCAATATCTTCTTAGGTTTGAGCTTTAATGTATTCTTGAGAACAATGTGCTCTTACAATGTTGAATGTCATTGTCCTCGTACATTGAAGGCATTTGCCAGTTGATCTTAATTAACTGACAAGAGGGAGGCGCACCAGAGCAAAAGTTTATAATATTTATACTGTATTGTTTTCTCATAGGTCCATATATTACTTTCTGTGTGGAGGTTTGGGAAAACACAAACAAAACCAACACAAATCACATTTTCATGCTACAGAAGGGAGCTTTAAGAATTGTAAATCTGTCGGATTATTACCAAACAACACACCATTTATCAACTTGCATGCTTTAAACTGTTGTGATGTAGTTGTTCTTAAAAGTACAATATATTAAAATAAATCATTTGCTTCATAACTGTACTCAGAGGTAGTCTGAAATCAGACACAGCCCCTGTATGAATTTAGGGTACGTTGGGTACGTATGGTATGTATGTTTAAAAGGAGGAATTAAGATTGTGTAGTCCACTTTGAAAATATAAAATGTTTTTAAAAATAAGGTGGTAAAACACTTTTTGTATAAAATGTTTGGGACTTTTGGTTTGTCTTTGTAAACCTAGTAGTGTCAGGGTTGCCTGTTGGGTAGGTACAATATGCTTAAGATCGAGCATATATCTTTTCTTTTTTAATTTTATATTTGCATTCTTTTTGAAAAATTATTATTGCGGACCAAAATAAATGATTACTAAAAATCTTCAATTGTTTCGAAGTGGAGGTACTGCAGGAAGTAAATACCAAACGAGCTGCCATATTTAGTAGTGTCAGAAGTGGATATAAATTAACGATGTATGGGATGCTATTACTCGTTAAGTGTAGTTTTAGTGTAGTGTTTCTCTATGTTAGAAGATCATAATGCTTTGTAAAATAATGAAACTTTGGGTCTGTACACTCTGTTCTTACCTAAGAATAAATCCCAAATAAGAAATCATTCATCAATGTCAGAGTCTTCCTGAAAACTGCATAAGTGGGTTTAAAGCAGACTTTTTTCCTTAAGAACGTTTGGTGAATGATTATCAAGGCAACAATAAACAATTATTTTCGATAGTTCTGCTAAAAATAAAATAAAATTGACCTGACTTGACATGTTTCTGTACCTTTAGTGCCTCCTCCCTCCAGACCTCCAGCAGCAGCAACCACTGCAGACAATGAGTCACCGCCTGCAGAGCCCCCTGTGGGAGGTCTTCCACCTCTAACCCTCCTCCGTCGGAGACCCCTGTCCGCTCATACAGGCTGACGAGAGGGAGGAAAGGCCAATCAGATGGCACGGTGGGACCAGTGAGCTCTGGGAGGAGATGGGAGCTGATCCAGGGGTTGCGACCGAGGAGAGCGTCTCGGGACGTCAGTACGGATGACTCCAGATGGGCCAGATGAGTGAGGAAGCAGCCTCGTATGGATGGCAGCTGGATGCAGGCTTCTCTCAGGAGAGCTCCGACAGTCTGCAGAGAGGGAGAGGTTTGGGGTTTTGTTTCCTCTTGGAGTTTAAGCTCTCCCAGCTCTACAGCTTCAGGTCCTCCACTTTGGCCCTCTCTGGAAAGCAAACAGGAATATCCCTTTTGGTTGAAATGGATCATGTGCTAAATTGATAAAATTCCAAAGAAATGTTACTTTGAATATAATATAATCTGTGAAATTAGATTATAATCAGGCCTGTTTTCAAGCACTAAACGATTACTAAGAAAGAACGTACGGTATCAACAAAAGAAAAAAGGCTCTCATGATATATTGTGTTGGCACTTAGTGGCAATCAATTCAAAATTAAAATTAGAGAATGAGAAACTGAAGACTTACGATATAAAGTCCTTGTTGAAGATGATGGTGGACAGCAGTTCATGTCCCAGAAATTCACTGCCTGGTAACAACCATGGTAGCAGAACCAGCGCCACCTGGTGGTACAGTGAGGCATACTTGGCTACTTCTCGCTCAATGGAAACCTGAGAAGGAACAAAAAAGGTGAAAATTAGGAGTAGTGTTATTATGCATTACTAATGAGAGGTGGATTTGGTTTGTAACAGAACCTAGCACAACCTGAAAGAACAGCAGAAGATAATGCTGCTGCCTGAAACAAAGCTTTAACTGCATGCTTTAGGTCAACACAATATTTTATGGCACTTCGATAAAAGTTGGAGCATACCAGTCTGTGAGCCAGCCGGAGCAGCAGGTAGAGGAGGTGGTGTTCATGACGGACAAGCCAGGCTCTGGTGTGAGACAGGATGGGCATAGCCTGACTGGTACTTCTCAGGTAACCAATCACAGGTTCTGACAGGAGGAGGCCGCTGAACTAGAGAGGGAAAGGGGTTGAGATAAAATATATGGAATTTTGGCCATTGAGTGCACAAGACTTTTAAGAGGCTGCAACCAAAGATAACACTGGATAATTTTACTTATTAATTCTTCATCTTTCACTGCAGTTGTGCTTAGCAGTGATCTAATGAAAATAACTAGTAATTTGTATCTCTTGGCTCATTATTGTCCGACCCTGTAATGATAAGAAATTACCTCAAGGTCTCCCTAACTCTCCCAAAATATTTACCTTGCAGCTGAGGCCTTTGTGGAGACCTGTGATTGTTTCCAGGAGAAGCCCCAGGGCTGTGAGAAGAGGGAAGGGGGAGCTAGGAGCAACAAGGCCCGGGCGGTCCCTCCATCCTGGGCAGGCCAAACCAGGGAGGCTGGGAGTTGTTTCTGGGCCCAGATGACTAGACTGGACATTACACACCACTGACGAAGACCTGGGGTAAAAATAATAATAATAATAATATAAAAAGCTGTCAACAAATTGATGGTTTGTAAGACTGTTCTGATAAAGGTCAAGAACAAAACAAAGGCAACTGCCATCAGTTTTCATACATCATTATTTGACAACATGAACTACAAGGACTACACTGGTCTCACAGTAAGTCAGACTTACTTTAGGTTCTTGATCAGGCCTTGAACCACATTGTGGGACAGCAGGGGGAGGAGAACCTCGGACACCAGTCGCTCCAGTTCTTGAAGGGTCTCTACTGGCTTGAAACAGTTCTGAGGAAGAGAGTCATGCAGATAATGGATTCATAGCTTGTTTAAGCACACAGAGTTCAACCATGTTGATGTGGACCTGTCAAATTTTAAGACAACTACTTGAGAGAAAACAATACATGTGTTATAGAAAGTATAACTTGATTTGTCCTAATGCAACAGGAAGCACTACCTGTCTGGAGAGCTGATGGTAGTAAGCTTCTATGTAGACCAAGTAAACTGGTATTACAGCCAGGCTGATGTCTTCCTGGACTGGATTATCAAGGCTCTTCACAAAGCCCCTCAAGTGACCCAACAAGGATGCCTGCAACCCTGTGACATGACCCCAAGACACTGGAGGAGGAGGAGGGCACTCTTCTCCCTGAGAGCTGTGGTAAAACAGAGACGGTAATGTGTTTATGGCTGCAACGGACAAGTGTTTTCATTGTTGATTAATCTGTCAATTATAGTATTCTTTAATTAATTAGTTGTTCGGTCTATAAAATGTCATAAAATGATGAAAGATGATGAGTGTTTCCTAAAGCCCAAGTTGACGTCCTCAAATGTCTCGTTTTGTCCACAACTCTAAGATATTAAATTTTGCTGTACAGAGTAGCAAAGACACCAAAAATGAATAAAATGCTGGTATGAGTTAATTTAACCTTTTTTTCTTTTAAAATTAATTAAACCAATTAATCTATTATCAAAATAGTTGCCGATATATCTAATAGTTGACAACTTATTGATTTATTGTTGCAGCTCTAGACATGTAGATAAAAAAGGATCCAAATGTGTTGTGTGATGATTTTTTTTTTTGAAAACCCCTATAATCCTAATCTGTACCTGAGCATGCCAGCCTGTAGCTCCTGATGGCAACCAGCTGTGTGTGTGATCTGTGTAAGCAGAGAAATCAGAGCCAGGACCCGCTGGAGCTGCAAAGGCAACAGAGGATCTGAGGGGGCCAGGACTGTGTGAACCGACTGTAAGGTCTTCGCTAGGCTTGGATACAGATCTCTGTGGAAACATAATGACAAGAACCGTGAGAGAAGAGCACAGCAGGGGAGTAAGTACAGCAATTATGAAACGGTTTCACAAATTCAGTGTCTCTAATCAGGCTACTTTCTACTCCTGAAGAGGAAGTTCTCTGCCCCTGGTGGTCAGATTGAAAGTGTTCACTTGCATGTATAGTTTGCAGGCCTGTCCGTAGCCGGCTGCCACAGCCCACAGCCTGTAGGCCTCGGTGGTGATCCGGAGGGCTTCGGTTGGTTCCAGCAGCAGCTCGCTGGGATCAGCACTCAGCAGAAGAGGCAGACGCTCCCTCACTCCAAGAGAGTTTAACTGGGGAGAGGGGAGACAATGAATAAAGGAATAATTCAGATCGAAAATTGGATACTGATTATATGGTCCTTTTCATGAGGCTACAAATACGCAAATCAGGAACAGTATTTTATTTTCCACTTGACTCTTTGTATTTTACAGAGAGTCACAATTTTAAGTAATCCCATAGGTTGGATTCCAGACAGATGCGCATACTGTACTATGCACAACAAATGGTTTGACATGATAAAATAAAAAGGTGTCAACACCCTTCACACACCACTGGATACTTTCATATAGGCTGCATCAGTATGGACACAGTTCATCCAGTTCTTAAAGACCTCTCTAAAACACACAGTCGTCCTAATACATTATAAAGGCTATTAACCACGGCTGCTTTCACTGGCCCTAATAGATTCCATAGAGGCACTGACCAGTCTGGCACAGGCATGTCTGCCAGAGGTCGCCAACACTCTCAACAGCTTCACGGCGCTGGCCAGTGGGAGTCCGTAAACAGACTGAGGAATGGGAGAAGATGGCGCCGTCCAGGAAGTTGGAAGGAACTCTGACAACACCGTCTCCATCAAGCGAGGACACTCAAGCACCTGTGAGTGAAATGCAATCTTACTGAATTTGGCATAATAAATATAGACAATAGTAAATTGTACTACAAGCATTGTTGACAAAAATTTGATCAAGTGAATCGAGTATTGTTGTCACCTGGGTGGCAGATGAGGAGGAGTGCCTGGCGATACGAGTCAGGATCTGCAGGACGTCCTGGACCACTGGAGGAGAAGGTCGGAACACCTCCAGGATGTAACGCAGCCTGGGGAGCAGTTTCATCTTTAACAGACCCTGAAACACAGAAAATAATCATTTAAATCTACAAAACTTCTTGAATACAAACTGCATGCAACAGTAAGTACTATGTAAGGGCAGTTGCAGTATGTACTAAAAGTTTTTTTTTAAGTATGCGATTAGGAAAGCTCACTGTTAGTGAGCCTCTGCACTCAAATGGTGCTTATATTTTCAGACAGGCATGTTTTGATCCGACACTTCAGCACTGGTACATTAAACATCTGAAAAAGCCAAGGAAAACAAGTCAAAAGTAGACATGTTTACCTTGACAACATCCTGCCTGGCCACATCATGATCACTCTTCCTCTCCTCCTTCTCCTTGGCCGTCTCTTTCAAAATTTCTGGGAGGCCTTCATCCTCCTCTTCTTCCTCCTCCTGAGCAGACGGCAGCAGAGGGAAGGAGGCCAGGCCGCGAAACCAGGAGAAGGTATAGTCCAAACACTCCTGAGAGGGCAAACAATTTATATATGAACACGAGGGACAACACAGAAAACCAAAGTGTATTATCACATCTACAAATACAATTTTCACTTCTGGGTTTCTGGCCGGATTTTTTTTGCATTGCATTTTGCAGCTGCTAATCAAACTTTAGCAGTCTTTGCAGATAAAATGACACAATCGAATGAAAAAGACTGAATGATTGAATGGATTGTCTTACTTCATCGGCTTCACACACAAGCAGTGCTTTAAGTGCATGCACAGCTGCAGACATCACTCCCTCCACACCGTCGTCCAATGCAAAGCGGAGCAGGAAGAGCAGGCCGGCGTCGAGCAGAGTGGACACCACGCTGCCTTTTAGCACTGACCCGTACTTTCCAGCATGTGCCTAATGGGTAAGAAGATCAGCCACTTGAGTCACTACAGACATGTGCCTCTGCAGTTACACTGTGTGTGTTTGTTTATGTACCTTTGAGAGGATGTTGGCCAGAGTGCCGAGGGCCAGACTCCTCTGCTGGATGAGCTGACTCCGAGACAGCAGGAATAGTTCCTGCAGGGAGTAACCTGCCCGCTGCAGAGAAATCCTCAATGTTAGGATTAAAATCATCTCATACTGGAAGACCTGGAGCCTTGTCTCAATGATAACTTTGAGATTAATCTGGTTTTCAGGTTCACAATGATGCTTCACTTTTTTACAGGTCTCATAAAAAGTAGCATGACAATCAGTTTTACTGAAAAACAGGTTGTGTTTAAGGCTACAAACATGCTCTCTGTAGAAAATGTAATCAATACTTTTACATTATCCCAAGGTCTATTTACAGAAACAGATCCAAACAAAACACTGCATTCAAATGAACAAGACAGGAAATCACAGGTAAAGTTCAGAACTAATCAGAATTCATATTTGCAGTTTGCTGGTACTGTCATTGTGCTTTTTTGAGCCAAACACAGTTATTAAACACAAAAGAAAATCATGAAGAATAGATCTGATGGTGTTACAAACATTTTATCAGACTTTAAACATTAAGGCGTCAAAATAAGAAATGATATAATATGAATAAAATGAGACTTTGTTGACTTTTTGTCCACTGACCTCAGGCTCCTCTCCGTGGTGGTGCAGGCCTAAATGGGTGGGCAGATCCTCATCGGGTGGAATCAAGGTCCCAACAAAGTCAAAGCGAGCCTGCATGGCCTATCAGTACACAGAACCACAGAATGTGTTGACTCAACGCAAAAAAACTCAATAAAATGCAAGCTTTAAGTTAAAGTTAATAAAAACAGCATCTGCTGGTGTCAACATAAATATCTCCTTACCTTGTCGGTTCCTTTCCTTCTGGGTGCAGGCAAGTCTCTCATCCACTCCAGCTTCTCTGGTTCCAGCTTATCCATGTGGACCCATTCCTTCTTAGGCTTCAGCAGCAGGTCCTTCTCTGAATTCGCACACACAGAAGGGTAAAAGTGAGACTCATAACTATGTATGATTTCTTGAAATAATTGGTCCAACTGTTGTCTGTTGTAGCCAGCACAGATAAAGTGACAACTCCAACAAGCGTCACTGCTGTAAACACAAACTACTCCTGCGCTCACTACCCTCAACATCGCTCCTTCCCACAGCTATGATTAAAGATACTTTGTGAGGAGCTAAAGAAATGTCTGGCTATTTATTATCAACCCAAAACAAGGGTTGTTTACTCTAAATTGGGAGGTAGAGAAGGCAGTAAATCATCTTTGCGAGGAAAAAAGTCAATCACCCTGACATAAGTCTTGAGAAAGGTCCATGAGACCAAAATGATGACTCTTTTTAAATAAATCAATGCAGATGTGATGAGTGTGTGCAGGTATTGACTTGACTTTTTTTTTTATTGATTCCCTTCACCATAAAGGAGACAAGTGGTTTGAGTGTTAACTTCTACTCAACTTATAAATCATCTTTGGCCAGAATAACAGAATTACACAACCAGCTCTGTTTATAACAAATTTTGTAAAATTGATGGTGTACATGATGTGAAAGATCTGTCTTGATAAGATCCATTAGCAACACTTTCATCAGGACCGGGAGTATTATTTGAATGATCTGCAGTAACTTAATTGCAGAGAGTGGCTACTTCTGGCTCAGTCTGGCCTCTCTGCTAATCATACAAAGTGAAGTCAATGATCAGCATTTTGTGGGGATTTTAGCCTTGCAGCAGAAGCATTGTACATAAATTATACAATTAAGAGAATGGATCCTTGAGAGAAAGGGAGAGCAGAGAGAGTGAAGGGAAGAGAAGTGAGTGAGATACATCAGGAGGCAGAGAGAGCTAGCAGCCAGCCAGGTGTGATGGTCTTCTTGAAGGTGGCACATTTAGGGATTTTCCCTAAAGATATACCACTAGTCAAAATAATTTGATAGACTCAGCAACAAGGTTACAATTAAACAGTGGTGAAAGAAGTACTCAGGTCCTCAACTTAAGTACTACAACACTGTGAAAATACTACAAGTAAAAGTTCTGCATTTAAAACCTTATAACTTAAAAGGTATTATCGGCTAACTTTGCTGAAAAGTATCCAAAGCAAAAGTACTCATCATGCAGGAAAACAGTCCCTGTCAGTGTTTTATTATATATATGATGTGTTTGGATGCATTTTACTGCTGTAGACATTTAAGGTTGTGATAACTTGACATCCTTTATATGCCGTTGTTTGGTAGCTTAATCTACAGCAATGCACCATTTTCTGCAAGATCATCATACATATTTATAGCGTTGCTTTCCTGTGAGAACCATGTAACTAATAGCTCACACAAACAGCCCTGTTTTCAGCAATGTGACGATGTATCCAAGAGGTATTTTAAATTGAACTTAAGGATGTTTACTCAACCCATATAGGGAAACTTCAGTTTATCACAAACATCCACATTCAAAATCAGCATATTTGGAGATACATGGTTGTCAGTGGACAACAAGGGTTTGGGAAAATTGTAATATGAAAAGTAACTAAAGCTGTCAGATGAATGCAGTTGAGTCAAAAGTGCAAATTTTACATCTGAGATGTAGTGGAGTGGAAGTATAAACTTGCATAATATAGAAATATTCAAGTAAAGTACCTACAATTTGTAATTAAGCAAAGTACTTGAGTAAATGTACTTTGTTACATTCCACTGCTGTAATTTAAAACAAGCCTACGGAGGGAATAAGTAGTGTGAAATATTAGTACAGTCATCCCCATAACTTTGATGCTGTTGATTCATTTATATCTCCAGCTGCAGCAGAGAGAAAGTAGACCTGATAAAAAGGTTGCTTTTAAATTCATCATACCCGTCACAGCAGGTGATGTTGGCAGATCTTCCGCCCCCTCCTCTCTTTCCATCTCTACTTCTCGGGGTTTCTGAAAAAGCACAGCAGCACCAGAGGAGGCGGACTCCCTGCTCATGTCTTCAAGAGGAAAATTGTCCTTGCTGCTTTTGCCCCGGGGTTGTTTGGATGCGGAGGCAGAAGACGGGACGCTCTGGGCTTTGCGAGATCTAACAAAGTCCACTAGTCTAGGATCTGGGAAGCAGAAATAATCGTGTTACACACAGTCGTACCAACAAAATGTCCTTTACTAGTTATAATACAAGCTCAACATGTATCATGTCTTCATCTTAATATATATTAAATATCAATAAACCGTCATGTTGACAACATGATTGCCTACCGAGCTGAGATAAGAGTTTATTCTGCTCCTGTAGTATCTCAGACTGAGACATGGCCTGGAGTTTAGCCTGGTTCTCACTGTGGATCCTCATGGTTTCTCCTGAGCTATCTGGGACCCCAAGCCCCTGACCAGACAGCAAACTGGGACCTGAGACTGCAGTTGGATCTGGCAAGTGGAAAGGAGAGGGGAGACCAAAATAATGTGAAGAGGGGGTTCTATGGATAAAGATACCATAGACAAATATCGAAAATATCCGCTAACGTGCGAATATCATTTACTCACGATCATGTGCAGCACCACACTGATCTGTATCCATGCTGGTCTCAGTGGGCAGGTTCTGCTCTCTGTGTTCAGGTGTCTGAGCAGCTTCAGGTGCACAATGCAAAGGTGTCTTTCCCTCCTTTAGTCTTTGAGCTGCTATCTGACGCGCAAAGATACTCTTCTTTCCAACAGCGGAAGATAGTGGCACCTGGTCGTAAGGATGAATGAACTTTAAAAAATCTATTTGAATGCTATTTATTGTGATGATACAATGTGAGTATGGACAAACAGCTTGAATAGTACATTTTCATAAGTTTAAAGTTATTTTAAGTAACATGAGATTCTGCACGTTAAGAGAAGCTATTCATTGTAAATGGCCAGAGTCTGTTGCCATGTTTATAATTAAACATTTTACACCCTGTAAGAATCACACCCATTATAAAGAATTGGCATTAAAGTTTTCTTACCTGACTGCTGGTTTCTGAACGGTGCAATACTTTTGGGAAAGCAATGCCTGTAAGTGCTGGTAGAGATATTGGAGTAGAGCTGGTATCTCTTTCCTTAAACAAAGAGGAATGATATAGATCCAATGATAAAATAATATATACAAACACTGTCAATTAGCTTAACCAGCAAAACCTGGATTACTGAGAAAATCAGTAAAAACACGAGATGCATATACACTTGGAGAGGTCCAACAGGGGAAAAAAGCTGCTTTAATAAGCACAGAGTTACTAATTCTAACTTGGCATTTGCATAAACTTTTGATTTGATAAACTCACCTCTTCAAGCACCTCTTCAAGAAGTACTACCCTGAGCCTTCCACTTAGCACTTATTGTATTCGTATTAGTTTGTTTCTGCACTGTACTTTTGCTCTTAGATGCTTGTTTAAGAAAGGAGATGCACTTATGACTTCTGGTGACTAGTAGTTCTCTATGTTGAATACACTTATAGTAAGTCGCTTTGGATAAAAGCGTCTGCTAAATGACTGTAATGTAATGTAATGTACTTACAACTATTCTGGAGAGAACAGCGCTGATGTGAGTGTCATGTCTGTCCAGCGTCTCCCCAGCATCCTCATCCTCAAAAGTAACACGATTGGCTTTGAATCGAGACTTCTTAGGAGGGGCTGGTGTCAGAGTCGGGAGTTCGTCTGGAAGATCTAGAGGAAACAAAAAAGCTATACAATTATCTTACATACTAGCACATACGGCCTATTGTTGTTATTGTTGACATGTGTGTAACAGATGCCTATTTAGTACCACCTTAGCCTCATGTTGTGCATGAGAAAACCCACAAAATGTCAACTGTTGATGAGTTTTTAAATCTCAATAATTAAAGATAAAAACAAGACACTTCTCTTACCTTCTATGGTAACAACATCCCTTGGTCTTCCTTCATCCTCCCTGTTACACCCCCCTCCTTCTCCTCCAGCCTCGCCTCTCCTCTTGTCAGGTCTGCGGACCACATTGGCCGCAGAAGGAGCTCCAGAGGTCAGGAACTTCTCCTGCTCCCTGAGGAGGTCAGCCTCAGAGTCGGACGGCTTTGGACGCCGCAACATCCCTCTAAAGGACACAACAGATCATATTAAATACAATGATTCATGTCCGTCTGTACCCAAACAGTCAACTAACCAAAACACGTGTCTAACGTCATGTTACTATCAGTATCTAGGCATTGCTTTTACGTGAGTGACGTTTACACCTGACGCACACCTGGGATGAATGTAACTCACTGTTAGCTACAGCTAGCTTGATGTTAGCTTTAAATGTCAAACCTCACTCAGCTGAAGGTAAAAAACTGTCCAACACAAGACCAAACTGTGTCACCACAAAACGGCAGTCTGTGTTGTTTGAAAACACACCACAACTGCAGCAGCTAACCTTCAGCTAAGGCTAAGTGATGGTCCGTGGTACCAGCGTGACACACTCTCTCTGTAGTCCACACGGAAGGTTTATAATGTGACACCAAACTCTGCCTTCAAAATAAAAGCTCGGCCGGAATGAACATAAAGGAAGGCGCAGCGATTTTTCTTTCTCTACATCCCCCTATTTATTCCACATAGTACACGGATATTTAGAGGCGTAGAAGGCATACGCAATGTATCTGAGTTGTTGGTATTATAACTCGCAGGGTTCACCACATACCTCAGCTTTATCTTGCGTTATCCTCCTCTGGATCATCTGGATCAACATTGCGCAGTGATGTTTGTGTGTGGTTTCATTCGATCATTTAAACTTGGACACTGACAACAAGCACTCACTGCATAATGGTCAACCTCTGCTGCCTCTGCTGCGGTGAAATCCCTCAACCCCGCCTCCCTCCGTCCGTCCAGGCGGCACCACCGCGGGATCCCCGCTCCGTGCAGCAGCAGCAGCCTGCTGGCTCCGGCCCAGACGATGTGAGGCTGAGGGGGCTCAAAAAGGGGGAGAAACCCAGAGGGAACAGAGCAAGTCAATAGGAAGGAGTGAGTTTATAACATCGCTTTCTGACATGCAAAAAGTGCAGCATGCTCTCCTCCGATCCGGTGCAGGACGCGGCGGCCAGAACTCCCAATGATGCTGAGGGAGAGGAGCAGGAGGAGGAGGAGGAGGAGGAGGAGGACTCCCCAGCTGAGAGGGATGTCCTGGAGGAGGTAGGTGTAGTCATTCAGTAGCTTGTTATTAAACAAAAACCTTAAAAATGAGAAAAAGCAGTTCTTATCAATTGATCAGGCGACCTACAGCTAGAAAAGTATCAGAAATAACAGCAATTATGCATAAAACATTATTGTTGTGCAATAAATAAGCAAATAAGCCCACTCTTAAGTGCAAGTTCCTTAAGCATAGCATGTTTTAATCAATTCATTAAAAAAATATATTAATAGCAAATTTAGATTTAAAACACATACATTTCCAGTTCTGTGATCGAACAAAATATATTGACATTCTCTCCTCTGCTTCCACCTGCAGCAACACAGCCTCTCTGCGTGATGAATGTCAGAGTATTCCATTGCACATAGTGGCAGTAGAATCCATTGATGTGGAAAGATACTCTCACAAATGCATGCATAATAGAAAGTCAGTTGTTAAGGCAGCAAACAATATTTTTTTGCAAAGTCAGACCACGATTTAAAGTTTTGATCAGGTGTACATACATATGTCTGTGTTTGCTCCACTATGCCCTCTGTCTTTACTGTCATGGAATAATTACTTTGATTCCATCTGGGGAATTGGCTGTGTGCAGCCAGCCATGCACAGATAGTGAGAGAGCACGAGTTGTCTTACCTCAGAGCCATTGTCCATGTAACTGCCAGGTCCTATTTTATACTGCAGAGAAGATTAAAGTACAATTTGGTTACAAGCAACTCGTGTCTTTTTCATAAGCGTCATATTTATCTTCAGCATACAGATTTAGTTTATTAGAGCTTATATTTTGGGGATTAGTATAACCTTAAATTGACTAGACATTTGACTGAGAAGCACTATTTAAAGTGAGCCTCTTGCACATCTAAACTGTATGCGGTCCGTAATGTCTGCAGCCCAGAGGCCTGGACTATGAATGCCCTCCTCTCTAGTACACAAGAATTCATCCCTGTTTGCTCCATAAATAACTGAGGTGGAACCCGCAAAGTGACATCCCCACCCCTGTGTCAGCGCAGTAATGGATGGGCTGGTTGTCAGCATAAATTGTTTCACTCCATAAAACACCATAGGTAGTCTACAAGAACACAGGATCTCATGAGGACGATTATCAACACAAGAACCAAAAACATTAAAAAGTACCATTAAGTCATATAGAAATTATGTTAAATGTGACATGATGGGATCAAAAAACTTTGAATGTGTGAAACCCTTAAACACACAGATACACACATTAAATGTGTCAGTCCTCGGTTGCTCTTTTTGTGCACAAAGGGTTACACCCGAGCTTCCTTTACTGTTAGTGTTACTGATGAAATAGCTTTAGGCCATTGTGTCTTTGCTGAATGTAAGCACTTTCTGTTTCCGTTTGTCTGCCCAGAGCTTTCCACCCAATACTCAGCAGATGAGTGTAGATCAGAGTTGTGTGTGCGTGTCTGTACTAGCAGTGCTGGAAGAAGTATTTAGATTTTTTTCTTGACTAAAAGTATCAAAATTAGAATTTAAAAATACTACATTACATGTAAAATGTGTATCACATTTAATTTTAACAGAATGGCCCTTGTAAGCTTTATGTTATTATGATATTATTTCATTATATTTACCCAATGGGTTAATATATATAAACATAATTTGTCCTGGTGGAGCTCATTTTAATTATTTGACATACAGTTCATACATGTGGGTCATAATTCACTATATTCACTTTAAACTATATAAAATAGAGATAGTCATTTAGAGTTCAAGTTATTCAATATTTTACTTAAGTACTCCACTCGAGTAGATATACTTATCATTTCCGTTATCAATAACTATCTCATTAGTTTTTTCACTACTTTCTATCCTTAAATATCAGAAAAAAGTGAACGTTCCCAGTGTCCAAGGTGACATCTAAAAATGGGAAGCAGTGAATCCTTACATTTAGAACCGTACGTTTTTCCTTGATGAATGAGGTCAACGTTTAATTTTGGTTTAATTTAATTTGTTATTTATTCCGTGGCTATAGCATATTATCTGTTCAAGGTGTCTATAAGTCTCTATTAAAAGATACGCGTGGTAAGTAACAATAAATCACACGTTACACAAGTGCTAAGGTGTGATATTAATGTGACAACTTTACCAGCTAGTACATTAGCCCATGTGCAATATAAATTCAATTAATTTCAGAAAAAGAAAAATGTGAAAACATCTCATTGAATATTTATTTATGTCAGCTGCTTTGACTCACAGCCTCCTAGGGACACTGGGTGGCTTTAATTTAATTCCTCTGTGCTTTCTTTAGTTTGATTTACTTTGTGCTTAGCTATGGGAAAGCTTGGCAGTCCAGAGCGGAGCCACGTTCATTTGCATTTCTACTGCATGTCACCGCCAGGTTTCAGGGCCTCATCGCTTTAAGTACCTTTTTCTCATTACTCTCTCTCTCTCTGCAGCAGCGTCCAGTGAAACAGTCCCTGGGTGCTTGCGTCTGCCGGGAGTCCCATTGGCGCTGCCTGCTGCTCTCCCTGCTCATGTACAGCTGCCTGGGCACGGTGGCCTGGTGTCAGCTGACCCGGGTCACCAAAATCAGCTTCAACTCGGCCCTCACCTCCTCCTTCACGGCCTCCTTCACCTCCTCCCTGCGGGGGGCCTCTGGGATGGGCGTCGGAGGACACTCAATGATCTACCACGACAGCCCCTGCTCTGACGGCTACATCTACATCCCTGTGGCCCTCCTGCTCATACTCTACGTCTTATACATGGTGGAGTGCTGGCACTGCAGAGCCAGGAGCGAGCTGCAGAGCAAAGCCGACGTGGACAGTGTGTATGAGCGCGTGCTGCGGATGAGACAGGCCCATCCTTGCATATGGTGGAAGGCTATCAGCTACCACTTTGTGCGACGGACTCGGCAAGTCACTCGATACCGTAACGGGGACGCATACACCACCACGCAGGTGTACCATGAGAGAGTGAACACCCACGTGGCTGAGGGTGAGTTTGACTACGGCCACTGTGGGATGAAAGATGTGTCGCGTGACCTCAGAGGCTTGGAGGGACATCCGGCAACTCGCCTGCGCTTCACCAAATGTTTCAGCTTCACAGAGGCCGGTCCAGAAAATGATTACCTCAACCAGAGAGCCAGGTTCTTCTCTGAAATTGAGGGTTTGGACGATTACATGGAGGCCAGGGAGGGGATGCAGCTGAAGAATGTGGACTTCAGAGAAAACCTAATAGCCTATGTGGACCCAGATAGGATGCCTTGGTACGCTTCTCAGGTCGCCTTCTGGCTGGCAGCTCTGCTGATGTTGTCCTGGCCTCTGAG
This sequence comes from Anoplopoma fimbria, assembly GCF_027596085.1. Lineage (NCBI taxonomy): Eukaryota > Metazoa > Chordata > Actinopteri > Perciformes > Anoplopomatidae > Anoplopoma > Anoplopoma fimbria. Next base: position 21,784,868 of record NC_072463.1, read on the forward strand.
GGTGCTTATTGAGTACCGCACTGCTTATGTGCACTACCGCATAGAGAAACTATTTGGGTTAGAGTACAGTCCCTCTCCTCTAGATGAAGACTCCCCTCTGGGGAATAATACTGGTTGTGTTATCCCAAGAGTAGACACACTGGACAGCACTGAGATGGAGTGGCACATACGCTGTAACCACCAGGTGATCCCGAGCTACTCAGAGGCCATGCTGATAAACATGAGCGCAGCAGACTCTCACTCACTACAAGACACAGAATGCCCCTCATCCTCAAACTGCTTCCTTCTGGACAGCAGCCAGACTGCTCAGAGTTACGGCGCTCTGCAAAGCCAGGAGGACTGCGAGCAATGCACGGAGCCGAACGGGCAGGGTGACGGAGGAGGCAGGAGGAGGACCACCACCAGTTCCAGCTGCTCCTCCATCTTCTCCTGCCGGGGAGCGCTGCTCCATTCCCACCTCTCCTCGGACACGTCTCGATTCTCCCTCTGCCGCATGTACGGCTCCCATCGCACCATGGCTCTGTGGAGGAGCCGCAGCAGCAACCTGACTGACCCCTGCTGTGTGGACGAGCAGTGCTGCCGGTCTGACTCCAGCCAGCTGGCGCTCAGCGAGAGTCCGCCGACTTATAGGGACGCCCGGTTCTTCCCAGTTCTCATTGTGCATCGGTCTGAGGCCCGTGGCAGCGAGGACGGGAGGGAAGTGAGGCGATATTACATACGCAGAGGGTCTTCCTGTGTGGAGACAGATCTGTGAGGGACATAGACACTTATTGATGAGACAAAATAGATTCAAATCAGTAATGATGGATGGTGTTGGTCTCTGTTTGCTCCATAAACAGAAAGACATCAATGAAGATTTATGGAGCTCTTTCAGAAAAAAATCCACTGTACGTGAAGTAATAGAAACTTCTATTTTTTAACACAGTTACAAAAAGTCAAAGATTCCTCGTATGGAATTGCACATGTCTATATTATTACAGTTAAATTGTCAGTATGAAAACAGACGCAGGTGTGGGACAAACAAGATGTAGTGAATCTAAATGCTGCACCTCTGCAGTGTCATACTCTCCGAGTGTCAGCAGCGTCTGTCAGCTGCAGTGTGTATAATGACAATAATCATCTGATTAAATGGTGCATACATGCCACTTAGACATGAAAACTGCACGACCTCCGCATCCTAATGTTTTTATCACAAAACTTGGTTCTTACATTGACCTTGTATGTGTTATTATACGTGTAAGAATTGTGCCACTTAGAGGTGAGAATGATTAAAAGAAAAGTTGCATGTCATTACCATCAGTTATTGTCTTTTGCCACAGTTGATTTATAGTGAAACCAAAGACACGAATATCTGTTTCGTTTGTTTGTTTGTTTGTTTGTTTTTCCAAAGACTTATATTAAACACCACAAAGCTTTTATTGATGAGCGTTATGATGAGTAGGAACATGAACTGAATGTCAAAATGTAAGCAATAAAAGTTGTACTGACGAACAGTTTTGTGACTTTTACCGTGTCTGTTTGAAGGGAATAACATGATGTTTTATTCACTCAAATTAGTTGATTAACTCATACATTGAATCATATCACTGTGGCAAATTTCAATATTTAAATTTAAATTCACAAACAAATGTATACGGCCCCTGTTCTGTGTGCTAATAAAGAATAAGAAGAATAAAGAAGAGGGATAATTCCTCCTGTGATCATGTTAATCTGAAGTGACAAATACTCTCAGCTCACTGGTTCCTCAAGTACAACTAGAAGGAAAGAAGCACTGGAATAACTACGCTGACATGCAATGACTTCAACCAATAACCAGTCTTTGTGGCTGCTACAGAAAGTGTGGTTGGTACAAATAAACCATTGATGCAAGCCTACGTGTGATTGCAGCATCTTGTGCCATCTGGGCAAAATAGAAGCAATTCTATACTTTAACTATGATAAAAGCAATATTTCAAAAATACTCTGTTACAAGTAAAAGTACTTTCTGACCAAAATAATTGTACAATGTTACAATACTATGCAGTATATTACTTTTCAGGATTATTATAACTGATGTATGAATGAGTATGTAGCACTGTAATGCTGTTGTTGGAGTAGTTCATCTATAACAATGCATCATGTTAATAAGATGACCTTGTAATTTATATTGAAAATCTGAATCTACAAAGTAACAACAGCTGTCAAATACATATTGTGATATCTCCCTGTACTTTCTTTCTGCTGACCACTAGATGGCAATATTGCTGAGGACAATATTGATTTATTTATATTCATATTTCTTCATGGGGACATTCAACAGTACTTTGGCAAAAAAGAAAGGCAAAAAAATGTTAAATGCATCTCAGTTTTCCTCAGCAGATGGAGTTTTTTCTCAGTTGTAGAAACTTCAGTGAGCAACATGTCAGTTGAAAGCCAAATAAAAAACTAGTAAGTGAGTTAAGAGTTATTCTCAAACCTCTATTGGTTGCTTTATGATCAGCAAAACAGCATCAGCTAATAATGTGGACTGGATGAGTGACATTGGCGTCTTAGTTCTTAAGTGTGGCTGCATTAGAGCATGTCTTAAATACTTTTATTTTTAGCTAACAAACTACCACATAACTCAGTGGTGGGAGAGGTAGTAGCAATGAAACACTAGGGAAATACTTTGTTCCAAGTAAAAGTCCTGCATTCAAAATTTGACTTAGGCTAAGTATATAAGCAACAAAATATAGCCTGCTTAAAAAAACAAAAGGAAAAGTTGGCTGCTCATTAAGCAGAATTGGCCATTGAGGAATAATATATAACCAATGATAGCCTACTGGATTAAAATGTGTGATGCATTAAGTAAGTAAGTAAGTAAGTAAGTAAGTAAGTAAGTAAGTAAGATTTTATTTATATAGCACCTTTTAAAACGGAGTTACAAAGTGCTGTACAGGATGCGGAACCACAAAAAGGATACAGAAAAATGAAAAATAATTCAGGGAGACAAACAGTGTACAAATACAGTTAAATGCAGAAAAATAAAATAAAATAAGATAATAATACAATTACAGGCCCCTTACAAGGAAAGCAAGACGGTAGAAATGGGTTTTGAGAAGTTTTTTAAAAACCATTTACAGACTCAGCTGATCTAACAGAGGGAGTGGAGCTAAATGTAATAGATTGTTCATTTTACATACTAATAGCCTACATCATAGTTTATTTGTTGATGATATTTTGTACTATTAATCTCAATGTGAAAAGTGAAAAAGTAGGCCACACTATTTATATTATAAAGTAAAGTAACATAGAATTAAAGTAATCAAATAAAGTAGCTTCCATGCTCATCAGATCAGCACAGTGCTGAAGTAAACACACTTTGTACCAGTGTTGTCACCTTGTATTTAGTGTTTATTGTAGATCTGTCTGAAAAGTGATTGGTTACTAAAGAAAAAAAGTAGGCCACACTATTTATATTATAAAGTAAAGTAACATAGAATTAAAGTAATCAAATAAAGTAGCTTCCATGCTCATCAGTGCTGTAGTAAACACACTTTCTCCCAGTGTTGCCACCTTGTATTTAGTGTTTATTGTAGATCTGTCTGAAAAGTGATTGGTTACTAAAGTGAAAAAGTAGGCCACACTATTTATATTATAAAGTAAAGTAACAGAGAATTAAAGTAATCAAATAAAGTAGCTTCCATGCTCATCAGTGCTGTAGTAAACACACTTTGTACCAGTGTTGTCACCTTGTATTTATTGTAGATCTGTCTGAAAAGTGATTGGTTACTAAAGAAAAAAAGTAGGCCACACTATTGTAAAGTAACATAGAATTAAAGTCATCAAATAAAGTAGCTTCCATGCTCATCAGATCAGCACAGTGCTGTAGTAAACACACTTTGTCCCAGTGTTGTCACCTTGTATTTAGTGTTTATTGTAGATCTGTCTGAAAAGTGATTGGTTACTAAAGTAAAAAAGTAGGCCACACTATTTATATTGTAAAGTAAAGTAACATAGAATTAAAGTAATCAAATAAAGTAGCTTCCATGTTCATCAGTGCTGTAGTAAACACACTTTGTACCAGTGTTGTCACCTTGTATTTATTGTAGATCTGTCTGAAAAGTGATTGGTTCCTAAAGAAAAAAAAGTAGGCCACACTATTTATATTGTAAAGTAAAGTAACATAGAATTAAAGTAATCAAATAAAGTAGCTTCCATGCTCATCAGATCAGCACAGTGATGAAGTAAACACACTTTGTACCAGTGTTGTCACCTTGTATTTATTGTTTATTGTAGATCTGTCTGAAAAGTGATTAGTTCCTAAAAAAAAAAAAGTAGGCCACACTATTTATATTGTAAAGTAACATAGAATTAAAGTCATCAAATAAAGTAGCTTCCATGCTCATCAGTGCTGTAGTAAACACACTTTGTACCAGTGTTGTCACCTTGTATTTATTGTTTATTGTAGATCTGTCTGAAAAGTGATTAGTTCCTAAAAAAAAATGACTGTAATATTTATATTATAAAGTAAAGTAACACTATTTATATTGTAAAGTAACATCAAATAAAGTAGCTTCCATGCTCATCAGTGCTGTAGTAAACACACTTTCTCCCAGTGTTGTCACCTTGTATTTAGTGTTTATTGAAGCTCTGTCCCTCTGCTGCTAAAAACGAGCGCTTCCATGACGTCACTTCCCAATAACGCGGGAACATGCTAACAGCGGCTAACCCGCAGAGAGCCGCGGACAGAGGACCATCCGGGGCCGGGAACCAGCTGTCAGGACACGGTCCAGACCGCCTGAAGTCTCCGTCCACCCCGCAGTATGTAGCGTGGTCTCCTGCTCTCTCTCTGGTATGCATCCTAACCCCCAGGTCCCTCTCTCTCGGCCTTAAGCCGGACTTCACGTCGGGGTTTGTGTGTGTTTTGTTTTGTATTCGGTTGGGAGGATGAAGCTGCAGTGTGATGTCGAGGTGGTGAACCGGATGCTGCCCTCGTTTGGGATGAAAAGTCGAGGGAAGGGGAGCAGAGCGGTGCTGTCCATCGGGAAGCAGCTGGACAAGACGAGTCAACGCAGCAACATCTACATGATGATCTGCACAGCCAAAGACAGAGCAGGCTCCAAGTACAAGGTCAGTGGTGGAGGTGGTGGTGGTGCTGAAGGTGGAGTTGCATTCATGTTATGTATCCCTGGGTGTGTGACCTCTGTTGTTGTTTTTCCTCCAAATGAGGCTGATGTTATGTAGGTCTAGGTTAGTATATCTAGGTTAGTATATCATTAATCACTCAGAGTTATCTCATAGACCAGCTACTGTAACCTTTATAAAACACAGAAACAGGGACTTTTTATAAGAGCAATGGCTGCATTTGAGTATAATAAGAAATGAAGTGCCTAAAACATGAAGCTTTTTGCACTCGTATTAGTTGTTGCACTTACTGTATTTGTATCAGTTCGCTGCACTTATTGAATTTGTATTTGTTTACTGCACTTATCCTATTCGTAGTAGTTCAATTTGTAATTTATATATTTTTATAAAGAGATAAAGAGGTTTTTTTATTGTCATTGCAGTGATACAACGACATTTGTTTGGTAGCCCTCAGCCAGCCAGCAGCAGCGAACAACAAACACAATGACAACAATATACAACACAATAACAACAATAACAACAATATACAACACAATAACAACAATATACAACACAATAACAACAATATACAGATACACCCTGAGCCTTCCTCGTAGCACTTATTGCATTCGTATTAGTTGTTGCACTTACTGTATTTGTATCAGTTCGCTGCACTTATTGAATTTGTATTTGTTTACTGCACTTATCCTATTCGTAGTAGTTTGTAGCACTTATTATATTCGGATTAGTCTGTTGCAATTATTGTTCTCGTAGTAATTTGCCTCTGCACTATACTTTTGCTCTGGTTTATGCTTTTAGATGCTTGTTTAAGAAAGGAGATGCACTTATGACTTCTGGTGACTAGTAGTTCTCTTGAATACCTATGTTGAATACACTTCCTGTAAGTCTCTTTGGATAAAAGCGTCTGCTAAATGACTGTAATGTAATGTAATGTAATGTAATGAAGCTGCATTACACAGTACCACAGTACAGTACTATAAACCTTTTATAACTTTGGTGGATCAGTATACGTAGGATCTGTTTGTACTTAGTCCTTAATAGTCCGTCCATCCAGGAAGGGAACAAAACCCCCTTTTTCAGCAGGCATTTGCTAAATTTGTTGACTTGAGTTGGAAAGTTTCTATTTGAAAAAGACTTAAAAAGGATAAGAATAGTAAATAACCATTCAGTCATGAATCCTGTCCATATTGTAACTGACCTCAAGAGAATGAACCCCCCTCCTCTCCTTTATTGGTGTTGTATGTTTGTAGTGCTATATATATTTGTGTTTGAGTTAATGAACCCGTTGACACGGTTATGTTTGGCTCCTTAAACTATCATTTAAAAAATATGTATCTGAATGCAAAGGGGCTGAATAAACATTCCTTGAATCGAATTTAACATTTTGATGCAAATCATTGTGCATCCAGTGTATAGGTCACATTATAACAAAGCATTTACATGCTGCACTCCTCTTAGCTCTTTCAATAAGTATAGTTTAATAAGACAGTAAATGAGTTGATCTTCATGTCATATTGTTTGTCAGATTTATATAGTAACTTTTTGAAATTGACAGCATTAAAACCTTGCATTAGCAACACATTCCAGCACCTTTTACTGTGTTTGTGGTTTTCAGTTAACTCAAACCCATGCCACTTAATACATTTACTTTTTATTTGTCTATTTATTTTATTCATCAGCTTCTGATTTAAAACGCCATAGCTCTGTAAAAATATACGCCTGCATGTTGACAAAAAAGCTTTCTGTATTCCGGTCTACACATGTTGAGGCAGTGAATCACTCTTGGTTGAACAGTAATGTGTACCCGCCCTGTTGTTGTGTCATGTATTTTTCCATCACTGACATTTGCCAACTTTCTCTTGCAGCTCAAAGACAACATAGAGAAGTTCTTTACTTGGTTTGTGGAGGAAGGAAAGGCCACTGTGAGACTAAAGGAGCCTGCTGTTGACATTTGTATGAGCAAGGTACGACTTCCACCGTGGTGTAATTACAGTCTGAGAATAACAGTGTTTATCAGTGAGGACTGGTTGTTTGGTTTTTTTAAACCACATTTTCAGGTTTCTGATGATGCAACTCCATTCTTATTTCCTTGGAAAAAAATGTCACATGACTCCACCTCCTCGTTAATCAACTAGACAGACACATTCAGTTGTTTTGACTGCAGCTGATGCCTGGACAGTCGCCATAGCAGCCTCATTGTTTCCAGTTGCTGTAAAGCCCTCCTCGCTGTTTTGAGGGCCGTGGTGACCTTTCACTTAGATTCTAACATTGTTCAACTTGCAATGTTGAAAAGAAATGCACTCGCACACACACACACACACACACACAGGGCAGGTGAGCAGGTGGAACTGAATTTTCCTACATTGCTGGAAATGTGTAAACCAAACTTAAATTAGCCTACAGGCCCACCATGTTTTAATCATAAATAAATTGGCCATACATTTAAATGAACACCCTGATATGTCTTTTGGGTGTTTTCTTTGTTGAGGGTCTATTACTTTGGACTGCATGGGATTGTTCAGGTCTTCACCAAATTGTATCTAATCCCTGTCCTTTACATCCTGAGTCACTCACCTTTCTGTTCAGAATCATAAAGTTCACCACATACATTCAAACGAAGTGTGTCAAGATATTCCAGGCCAGTAAATTTAGGTTAGATATTTCAAGGAATCTAGTCATACACAACCACCTGAGAAGATACTATGAGGCTGCTTTTCTTCCTCTTACCTATGAATCCATTAATCCACCTGTATCTTCATTTATCAATTTATTTGTAGGCTGATGCAAATAGCTTAAAGAACTTCCTCTCAGCCGCTCGTCTGGCGGACAGAGGAAGCGACGCGAGTAGCCTTCCTCTCTCCACGCTCACTCCTGTACGCGCCAGAGACGTAGAGCAACCCAAGAAGAAGCTCACCATCGTCTCCAAGAAGGACTACCCCCTCACCTCCAACTTCCCCTACTCTCTGGAGCAGCTGCAAGTCTCCTACTGCAAACTGTCACGGGTGGACATGCGGATGCTGTCTCTTAAAGGTAGAGTGAGCTGGCGGAGTTGTTGGCTGCACACTGTAATTTCTGTTTTGTCCTATAGTGTTTGATTTACATTTCTGCTCTTCATTCCCTTTTTGTTTATATTGGGAAGATTAGAGGGCATTAATACGTTAAAGGTTGATGAGTTTAACTTTATGCAATACTAAATAGCTGGATTATCCCTTTTTAAATTGTGGTATTTTTCTTTGTTTTTGTTTTTTTGCAGCTCTCCGCAAGCTAGACCTCAGCAACAACCACATCAAGAAACTCCCCGCCACCATCGGTGACCTCAGCTGCCTCTCCGAGCTCATCCTCCACAACAACCACCTGGAAGCCTTCAGCGAGGCCCTCTGCCTGTCCACCCTGCAGCGGACCCTCCAGCTCCTGGACCTCAGCCAGAATCGACTGCAGACCCTCCCCGCTCAGTTCTGCCAGCTCAAAGAACTGGTGAACCTCAAGCTGGACGACAACGAGCTCGTCTGTTTGCCGTTCCACGTGGGCCGGCACTCCAAGCTGAGGTTCCTGTCGGCGGCGCACAACCAGCTCACTATGTTGCCCTCTGACTTCCGGAAGCTCAGTCTGGAGAACCTGGACCTGTTTGGGAATCCGTTTGTCCAACCTAACCCTTTTGACCACACAATGAATCTTACATTCCCACTTCCACTTCAAGAGCTGGCTTCCAGAGCTGTGTCCAACCTCAGGTAAGAAACAACAAACATGCCCCGTGTATCGTTCTGTATCTTCACTGTGGTTCTTACAGCAACCTCCTAACTGTATCCTTTGTGATTCACCTCACAGGTTACCATACGGACCTCACCTCATCCCTGCCCACTTGTGTCGGGACCTTGAAGTAGGCAAGATGTGCGACTGCGGCCGGGTCTGCATCAATTTCTACATCAAGACGGCGGTCAGCATGAACCTGCACCAGGTCTCTCACACAGTGGTCCTGGTGGACGACATGGGGGGCACAGAGGCTCCGGTGCAGCAGCACTTCTGCTCCCTCTCTTGCTACTCCGAGTTTTTAGACAACTCGCTCCAGAGAGGAATCAGATGAGGAACAACAAACTCTTTCGTTTGCCAGGAAACACACCGACTGCTGGAAATTGCTGTGGATTTTGCAACGGTTTGCAAGTTAAGATAAACTGTTGGAGGATACAGTTTTCCGGTAATGCCTTTAAATGAAAAGGAGAATATTGACTCTTTTAGGTTTTTTTTAAAAGTGCTTGAATCAGCCTGTTTTACACTTACAGTCAACTCATAATGCACTTCCTTACATACCTGCTCCATCTGTTACTGAATAGCACTGACTCTATGTAATGACAGCAGGAAGCCACACTGACACAACATGACAGTTTGCCATTGCTGCTGGTAAATGTCATACATCGTCTTTTCTGTTCTTCCTGCCTCTCAGAGCAAACTGCAGGCTCCCCTACTGACCTACTTCTACAAGGCAGGGGAATAAATCAAATTAGATTAATTGAGAGTTTCTTCCTGAACACAGTGCCTCTGGGTCCGTGAGCATTGGCCAAAGGGAGTTGTTTTTTACAGTGCTGATGACCCACAATTTTTATATTCATGTGAAAAATAAAATAAAAGTATTCATCATGTTGTCATAAGTAGTTTATTTGGAGACATTTAAATGATTTGTGTCATGCATTTGAGTTAAGTAAATTAAGATTCTCAGGTTTTGAGAATATGAACACTTAATATTGTTGTATTTAACAATATAACTTTCATTCAAACTTGCTGTAATAAACAAAAAAAAAAACAACCTCCTCTAAACCCTCAGTCCAGGTCATACATCAGGGAGTTTTGGAAGATGAACCCAGCAGATGTGGAATGGTCACTGATGATCTTTTCGTTTCCATCTTTATCAATTTCCCTCAATAACACAGGTGGTGGCTTGTTGTCTTGCTCTGGTTTGAGGATTTGCACCGTCGGCAGGTCGTCTTGGTCTATATTCTTACCCTCCTGCTGCTCTCCTGAACCCATGAACGGCTCCTCTGTGACCATGTTTCCTGAAATGCAGCAGTCCTCTATGTCGTTCTGGCTCTGAGGTTCGGCAGCCGTGGACGTTTGGGATTCCTCACTTGAACTGAGATTTAGAAATGCAGCGTCTGTTTCCACCTACAACAGAAAAATACAAGCAGTTTAGTTTGACCACACACGGTAACATTCTCGTCTACACAATTTATGATTTTTCAGGGTATATCTCACCTTCTCTCTGATTTCTGAAGTCTTCATTTTGGGTGATGAGTCCAAACAAGAGCTCGGATTGACATCTCCCTCTATTTCAGTGATTAAAACAGGGAATGAGTTTTCTTCCTCAGCAGAAACATCGACAGTATCCCTCTGAAAACTTAGACCAGAGTCCTCGTTATCTTCAAGTTGCTGCCTTTTCTGTAGGTTAGAGTCTCCAACCTCTTTTTCATTTTCCTGTTTCTGTTCTTTCAATATCTCCTCAACATCTTCTTGGCCTTTTCTTTCCTGCTTTTCCAATTTTGCCTCTTCCCCCAAACCAATTTTCTCTTCTTCACTATTTTCTCCTTCCCGTGTTTCCTTCTCACCCTCTACCCTTTCCTCTCCGGCTACACCTTCCTCGCCGTCCCTCATCTGCTCCCCTCCTTTCTCATGACCTCTTTCACCCTCTTTTTCAACTTCCTCCACCCTTGTCTGCTGCCTTAAATCCTCCTCGACAGCTCTCTGCTCCTCCTCGCTTCCCTTGCTGTCCCTCTCCTCCTCCTTCCACATATCCTTTTCGTCCACCTCCCTTTTCTCCTCCTGACTCTCATCATCACTAACACAAGTCTGAGCAGACCCTACAGTGAAATCCAAAGCTTCATCAGAAGGAAGAACAGACAGTGTGACTGTGAGCTGTCCTCTCTGTTTGTTGAACTTGGCCTGTCCTTTGTCTTCATCCACAGGGTAGGCTAAGGGCAGCTCCAGTCTGTAGGCTGGTTTCTTGGACGCCAGCAGCAGCTGTTTCTCTTTTACCTCAAGGCTGGCGTCTGAAGCCGCCTTCAGAAGCGGCATGTCGATGGTGACCACTATCTCTTTGGGCCTGGGGCTTTGGGCAGAGTCTCTGGCGTATCTGAAGTCCTGTAGATCCACAAAAGATCGATATTTTACCGTGTAGTTTGGCTCGGTGGGCTCTCTGACTTTCTCAGGCTGAACGCTGTAGCCTTTAGGTTTAGCATCACTGCTGCTTTTTTTTGCTGCAGGTGATTTTGTGGGCTTCACTTGCAGGGAGGTGGTAGGTCTTTTTTCATCTGGGTATGGGAACGCAAGAGGGTCCGGCTCCTCTGGGGGCTCCTTGGATTTGTATCCAGGTATGGGTTTCCGGATGACACAAGGCTGAGGGGCCCCCTTGTATTTTGTACTCATCTCCCTCACATTGTTTTTGTCCAGAGTCACTTTGAAAGCATCCTGGATCCCCTGAATGGCTGTGCCGTCCACCATGTCCATGAATCTCTTGTTTTTGCTTGCAATGTGCACCGTGTCAGGGTGGAAAACCACATCGTAGATCATGATCTTGTTCCCTTTGGGGTCTGTGTCCTGTCTCCCTGGGGGCAGAGTGTGAGGCAGGGACCAGGTCTGTCCTCTGAGCCCGTCCTCCGACACCCCTCCTTTACACTCAGGCTTCCCCACGTTTTCACTGGAGCAGACATTGATGAAACACTTCTGCTTGCCGTTCACACTGGTCCTGAGAGACCTGAACGGATGCGGGTGGATAAACTCAATGGTGTTTCCTCTCTCCTGCTCCAACACTTTGATCTCCTCTTCATACCTTTTCTTATTCTCGGGGTCCGATAATTCGTGTGCGTAATCACGCAGCATTTTCCCAAAAGTCTCATCTCTGAGGGCTTTAGTCAGCCTGTCGACTTCATCAACCGTCATGTTCAGTTCTCTCAGCTTCTCTCCGACCTCCACCATGATGGCTGTTGTGTTGATGTAACTATAGCAACGCGAAAGGCTTTGGTGCAACAAGGAAACACTTCCCCTGTGAAACACTTTGTTTGCCTTGCTTAGATCCGACAGGATTTGATAAATAATGAAAATGATTTACTGAATAAATATAATCATAAGAATCTTTTAAAAAGTACAGTAGCAGTCAAAAGTTTGGACACACCTTCTCATTCAACTACTTATCTAAAATATAAAACATATTCTGGTTTGTTGAGCATTTGTTTGTTTACCACATAATTCCAGATGTGTTCCTTCATAGTTTGGATGTCTTCAATATTAATCTACAATGTAGAAAAAAATAAAATAAAGAAATAAAGAAAAAACATTGACTGGTACTGTATATTTAATTTAGTTCAAAATAATAGTTGAACAAAATGAAGTAGTATGATGGATGATAAAGACCCACACCTGCAGTGTCTTGATTGTGTTTTGTTGTTTAATGATTGATTATTCATTACATATATTTTTTTAATTACCTCTGACATTTCAAACGTAAATATATTGATCTAAATACCCTCACATGTATTTGAATATGTCGTGCATTAACAGGTTGAATGGGTAATATATGAAGAATAGCTTAGAAAAAACAAGTAGGCTGCATTATGTTTTGAGAGTAAACTAGACAGCTCCTAATCTATGTCTAGTCTAATCTAATGTGAAAACCACTCACTGTTATTGCCAATTTGACAATAATAAGGTAAACTGTCGGTTGTCATGTTTTGACATTAATATTATCCTCATTATATCGTTGATATGCCTATATTTCTATGCATAAAAACATGTATAAAACAAGAAATAATAACACACTTGGGAGCACACATTTTAATGACAAGTAATTTGGATTGTGAATGTATTTAGCTTTTTAGTTGAAATTCCCTTTTAATTAATATTCTGTTCTGTCAGAATATATTAAGTCCTGCAGACAAAACGTCTGTTGGTTTAGGTTTTTAATAAAAAGTAATTTTATTGCAAATAACATAAATAAATGTACACAATCCAGAAAAGAAAATGTTGGCAATGAGCAACTAACTATGATGTTCTAGTGTAAATAAATGAAATGAAGTGAATTCGCCGCCAGAGGTCGCTGTGGATCACTGCTCAAGTGGCACACAGCCAGTGAATAAGTCGGTCAGTAAGGCAAAGGGGCGGGTGTGCAGGAAAGAGAAGTGATTGGTCGCACCCCCAACAGTTCATATTCCTCACTGTGTGATTGGAAGTGCTGTGTTAACACTGGGTGTGGGACCACTGCTTATGAATGTGTGGGTGAGAGGGAGAGGATGGAGTCAGCACACAGAACCACTCTGTGATCCAGCAGCATCCTAACGGTTTCTTTTTTAATTATTTACTTTATAAATTTTCCACTTGCATCCTCTCAATTTCTCCAGCTGAAAATGTCTTCTATGTCATTCATTTAATCAATTCAAGGATGGTCTAGACTTTATGAACAAGCATAACCTTCCCCTATAATTTGTTCATTTCGTATATACATTTACTACATTACTGCATAACCTGTTTACATCAAAGTCTACACAATAAACTGAGACTGTTCCCTTGTCTGTAGCTTTTAGGTAACCTTTCTGATGTCTTATCCTTCCGTATAAGACATCAGAAAGGTAAAACAATGCACAAAGAATTACTCACTTAATCGTTTCTTTTATTACAAATATGTATTAAATAATATGTAAAGTTAGACAGGGAGATACAATCAAGGTATAATCATAGTACTGATGGTTAATATTCATATGCACTATTTTGTGCCTTTACAATCTATAATAAGATTTTCTTACCCAAATGTATTTTTTTATATGTATTTGTATCAGCGTTGTTGGAGGGAACCTGAGAACTACGAATATCATTGCCAACGAGGGCTTCACTGTAATTGTTGCGCATCTGACATTACTAAGAACTTCAACCTGTAATCACTAACCACAAAAACAAGCAATGTTTGCCAAATGATACCAGACTGGTAAGAGATTTTCACCGACTAAAACTGAGTTTATTGTGCAACAGTCACACCGCCTCCTTGTCCCCATGTGACAGTGCTGGATGGGCTCAAGTGATCAGTTAATAAACTCTCAAACAAGGTAAACAAATCTGTCCTGTCTGCTGACTCATCAACAATCTGGCTCTGAGTTAATGAACAGGACACAATGTCCCTAGATGGTTTTACCAAAGATCTTTTATAACAGCAAAAATTCATTCAGTCAGTTGACCATGAGAGGGCGGTGGTGGGGGGAGTCACACTGTGACGCACACAGGATGTGGGCAGACACCACTCAGGGAAAGATCGCTGACTATATCTAGATCCCACACTTAGTTTTTCCTTATAAGACATCAGAATGGTCAAAAAATGCACAAAGAATTACTCACTTAATCGGTTTTTTTATTACAAATATGTATTAAATAATATGAAAAGTTAGACAGGGAGATATAATCAAGGTATAATCATAGTACTGGTGGTTAATATTCATATAGTTTTGCATGTTTTCCCAAATATATCAAATAAATGCATTTCATAGTACAACAAACAATACATTCAGAGACAAATATATATATCAGTATCAACACAAACAAAGAGAAAGTGTTGTAGGAGGGGTGGAAGGTGAAATGTATAAGACAAACTTCATACAAAGGCTTTGGCAAGAGTGCATTGATATTATCAAATATATCAAAGTAAACAAAATAATCCTTTAAAGAAAAAATACATGTACAAATGAGCAAAGTAGAAAGGAAAAAAAGAGTCCAGTGCATGTTTTTCTGTCATTCCCATGAGTAAAATGGCAGCAGCCTTGTGTGCTTGGCTGCTCCCTGCGTCCCTGTGGTATCTTGGGAGTGGGTAGGATGGCAGCGTTCATTGTCTACTTTGAGCCGGCAGGTACCAGCATGCTTAGTGTGGCGAGGCCGGGCTTTGAGGGAGGTGTTTTGCCCGCAGCCATTTTGTTCAGGCTCCGAACATCTGCCTGCCAGGAGGGCATCTTCTTTGTGGTCATGTGGCGGCGGGCGTGTTTGGTGAGGTGATCACTGCGCATGAATCGCCGGTCGCACACGGGACACACAAACTTCTTCTCACCCGTATGTGTCCGCCGGTGACGGGAGAGCTCATCGGAGCGGGCGAACCTCTTTTCGCAGCCTTCCCAGCTGCAGCTGAAAGGCTTCTCACCTAAGGGAGGGAAACAAGGAGAGCAGGGAGTCAGCGGGTGAGTCAAACTACAGTCATAAAAAACTTCACTCTGACGTGCCTGAGATAAAACAATGAGCTCACTTCTCTTCTCATCAAGAATAACAAGGCCAAGAAAGGAATGTCCTACTAAACAGGATGCAACACTCATCTGTGGTCCCAATTTTATTTTCACATCCTCACGACTATCAACCAAACCAAAAACTTATGTACGCAGTTAACCCTCACCTGTGTGTGTTCTGAGGTGAGCTTTGAGGTGGGAGCTCTTAAAATATGTCTTCCTGCAGCCGGGGAAGGTGCAGACATAGTTCCTCCTGCGGGAAAAGTCCATCTTTGTTGCTGTTGTGCCGCAGCTGGGCCCCGCTGGCACGTACACAGGGGCCGGGGCCAGAGGTAGCAGCTTGGTGTTGCCCAGAGTCATGACAGTCTGAGGGCAGTGAGGGGCCTGAGAGATAGAGGACTGAGGGAGGACCAGCATCACCGTGCCCTGGGGCATCGCTGAGCCCATGATGAGGGACTGCTGAACGGGGGCTCCGTTAGCTGAGGCCGGCTGGGGGAGGATGGGTGTGGAGGCGGTCCGAATCCCATTATTGGATGTCTGAACCGCACCCGGGATGAAGGCTGAGATTATACCCGATTGGCTGCTGACAGGGAACATCTGGCAGATGATTTGAGGGCTGGGGATTGAGGGCGGGGACAGGGCCGCGGGAGCAGAGGGAGTGGGTGGGCTGCTTCGCGGTTGCATATTGACAGGAGTGGGGGTGGAGACACTGTTCAAACAGGGATTTGAGGGAATAGCGTGCCGCTCCGTTGTTGAGGTGAATAATGTGGGTGTGATAGAAGCAAGAGTAGATGGAGGTGTGGTTATCCACTCAGTCTTTGTAATACGCTGCTGCTGCTGCTGCTGCTGCTGCTGCAGTTGTTGCTGCAGGCAGACCGTTACTGTGTCTCTGGTGCTCTTTGGATTGGGGGCCACTGGAATGCGGTGTTGGCAGGGGGTGCTGTCTGCGGTGTGGCGGATGACGCTGGTCGCCATGGCTCTGCAGGGCTGTGGCTGAGGTGGGAGGGAGGAGGGCGTCTTTCCGGCAACGGGTGCCGGGACAGGTTGATGGAGGCCGGACCCGCAGTGTTGGGAGGACACAGCCAGGCCGGAGCTCGACTGGAGCGCTGTGATTGACGCCTCGACAAAGCTGGGGCTATGAGGGGGGTCATACACTGGAAAAGGAAGGGGGGGGGGGGACATTAGAAGATTTAACCAGTGTGCCCTGATGCCGTGGTAATAAGGAGGGTGTCACTAGATTTAAAGTGTTTGCAGAGACAAGGATCACAAGTGGCAAGCAGGTACACACAAGACTAATGATCACTCTGGGTTCTAAAGAGCTATAAACTGTGATTTTTACGACTCTGCCTCTGAGAGGAGACGCTCTGTCTGAAGGTCAAACCACCTTTAAGTATCATGACTTTTCCTGCTGCAGCACCTCTCACCTGCCCGAGTCTCATATAATAAACCATGATCCAAAACTTATCATTACACAATCACTTTAAAAGGCCTTATGGTCTAATGGAAACCTCGGGTGTTCTCTCCGGTGTGTTTACTAGACAAACATTAGTAATCTAAATGGTTTCACAGCTGTAAATAACAGGGGGGGGGGCAGAACTTGATGCTGCAGATCTGACGTACAGCATGAAAAGTCACTTACCAGGGAGGAGAGGGACACAAAGTCCTTCGGGGGCTCTGGAAGTTCTGACGGCATCAGGGAGTCACAAGAGTCCGACGCTGGGGTGAGGGGTCTGGGCTTGCAAGGGGTCGGCCTGCTGCTGCCGAGGAAGTGGCCCTGGCCCCAGGAGCTCATGCACACCAGGGCTTCAGCTGCCTCCAGGTCGGTGTACTCCAGGCCACAGGTTCCACTGGGGACAGACTGTTCGCTGTCATGTCTCCTTCTCTTTGCGTAGGACCCGCAATGATCCATATACTCAGCCTGAAAGGAACAATGAACAAACTTCAGACAAAGGAAGCAAAGTGAAAGTACTTCAATGTTGCCACATTATTTGGTTATCAGGGTTATTTTCAACTGAGTGATTCGCTTTGGTGATGAACTTTGACCCAGGTCTGATCACTGCATGAATTAAATTAAAGATTTTTTATTGTGTTAACTGGAATGGGGGGGGGGACTATTTCCAGGCATCATCTGCTCTGCCACTGTTCCTCAATCTAGAGTTCCCATCCAAACTGCACGATTCTGCCCATAAGGGAGATGGGGTGGAGGTGGGGGTGGGTGGTGTTGGTGACTACACCCCAACCCAGCGTGCACTGCCTTTGGCTCGGAGCCAGGACGCCTCCCATTGCCAAATATAGACCAAACAGTGACGTGCTGCGGAGATGAGCAATGTGAAATCCCCATTAAGCGGTTCGCATCAGGAAGTAACTTCATCTCGTTACGTTATAACTTTATTACACATTTTTACAGTGAACAAAACAAATAACCAGATTTAACAATTTGTCAACACCTTGTTTAAATTAAATATATTTTTAGATGAGCACAGATAAAGGCAATTACTTTTTTAAAGAGCAAGTGAAAGTAAATTATTGCAAATATTTAAATGTAGTATGGTTGATTAGGTATTTGATATTAATTTTTTTATTAATATATGTTGAATAAGCTTTACTGAAATATAAATTAAGTAAACAAGTGAATGTGACTAATAAATAAATGTCGCGCCCAAATTAAAGTAATGTAAACAGTGAAACATTATAATAATAATAATAAACTTACCCCGTTTGAGTCCATTTGTGTAAATGTGCGCGATGGCATGGAGGAAAACAATGTCTTAATATCACTGCGGGGTTGTCAGAGCCGTGCAGAACAAAGAGGGTTGAGGTCTGACTCCCTTTTCTCTCAGCTGTGTGTGTAAAACACGGGGTGGAGGAGAAAAAAAAGGAAAACAAAACTAACAACACGCACTAGCGGGGTGGCAACACGGAGCCAATCAGAATCGAGTGTGTGCAGAGCCGCAGCCAATGGGAGAGCAGGGAGCGCATGAACAGTGCGTGATCGCCGGACGGTTGGAGGAAAGAGGGTGCGTGGCCGTTGGTGGGCGTGCCCGTGAGAGTCAGCAGTGTCAGGGTAAACCCGATGAACTGCCATACACGAACTAGGCGAAAGGTCGATCGAGTCTATGCTGCGTTCACGGGCTGTGGGAATAATGCCTTTAGAAGTCAGCCAGAGAAGAATTTTTTTTACCGGTCCAAAGATAAAGAGATAAAGAGGTTTTTTTATTGTCATTGCAGTGATACAACGAGATTTGTTTGGTAGCCCTCAGCCAGCCAGCAGCAGCGAACAACAAACACAATAACAACAATATACAACACAATAACAACAATATACAGATAGAAATACACAAAGGGAATGAAAATTTTCATTTGCAATCCCTTTGCAATTCCCTTTGCAATTTTCATTCCCTATCTGTATTTCAATTTGTAATTTATATATTTTTATAAAGAGATAAAGAGGTTTTTTTATTGTCATTGCAGTGATACAACGAGATTTGTTTGGTAGCCCTCAGCCAGCCAGCAGCAGCGAACAACAAACACAATGACAACAATATACAACACAATAACAACAATATACAACACAATAACAACAATATACAACAACAACAATATACAACAACAACAATATACAACACAATAACAACAATATACAACACAATAACAACAATATACAGATAAAAATACACAAAGGGAATGAAAATTGCAATTTTCATTTGCAATCCCTTTGCAATTCCCTTTGCAATTTTCATTCCCTATCTGTATTTCAATTTGTAATTTATATATTTTTATAAAGAGATAAATTATTAGCCAAAGTACCAGGACTACAAACAGCGAAGTAACAAATCATTTGCACAAAATCTTCCTTTCTATACATGGGCCAAAAACTGGCCTACTGGTTTGTTGCTGTGCCTTTTAGAGCTAAAATGTATCTTACATTCTTATCAATGTAGTTTCCAAAATTTCAAAACTTGGACTCTATTTTAATGAAACAAAAGTGTGTGTATTTGCTTTATCCTGTCTGTTGTGTGGTTCATAATATTACGTTTGTCTGTCTTATTGAGCAAAATGTTTTGATATGATTTGACAAGACAGAATAGGCCTATCTACATTTTTTTTTACTTAAGATGACTAAATAATTCTGACCAGCCTGCTATTATCACAAGAATATGTTTTAGGATTTTAGACACTGCTTGACTTTCTAGATGCTAGTGGAAAAATGGCAAGCTCTATCGTCAACTTGAACGGGAGGGGGCCAGGCGAAAGTTATTTGTACCACGTTTCCCACCATACCTGAATGCAACATCAGTGTCCCTATGAAGTCTGGGTTTCCGTCTTGTTTTTCAGAGCTGTTTGTGCAGCTTTCTGACAGAAAACAGCAGATAAACAAGTTTTTGATTGGTCAAATTGCACAGACACATAGACACGAAGCTTTATAGTCAGTTAAATGCTTTCTTTTATCCATGTAATCACTGTGGCCCATAACCATGTTACCAGTATAATACTGTATCCTTATCACTTCAAAAGTAGATATTTCAATGTGATTTTGCAGTAAATCAGGTCCCCCAGGAGAGGCCAGTGATTAAACTCTATAAATTATAAATTTGGCCAAAATGTAACTTATATACCCGATTCTTGGCCTGATCTTCACACTTGTTTTGTCTGTGGGTGTAGCCTCTCTTTAAGGATTTCTGGGGTGGAGGCAACCTCAGTGACCCATTATGCACGTGGTGTATATTACATTTTTTATTTATATTGTTACATTTGCAGACAAATTCATTTTCATGGGAATTCAACTGTACAGATGCACTCTGCTGAAAACCTTTTGTCCTGGCTGTAGAAAAAAAGATATTGTGCTTTGTTCTCCTTTTACTAAATATATTCATTTAACTTTATGTTAAGATAATAATGTATGATGGGCTGTTTTTTCCTGTGGCCTGTTGTCTGACAATTTCTATGAGATCATTCCCACAAGCACATGTAGGAGAACTCAAATTGGTCTTGACCTAGATATGCTGTTATATCACCAACTGCAATTAGACAAAGAGAAAATTCCCACTGAACTTCTGGAAGCCATGATGTAAAAAAAGCTCCACAAGAATTAGAAAATATGACCAAACAATATCAATTTTCCTTTTGTAAAAACAATAGTAGACCCAGTGTCATTTTCATGAGCATCAGACTATTCTGTTTCTCATTTTGCCTGCTTATATATAAACAAAACTCATATGACCTCACTTTCACACTCATAAATTTGTGTTTTGTTGCAAATGCCAGCAGCAGAAGGTAGAGTGGCAGGTGTGTTAGCCCGGCCCTGGCAGCGCCTGGCTGCAAACGGAGGCCATGCCTCAGTATGACTCACATAAGCATGACCTAAGGGAGCAATGAGGGCTTGGAGCTGTGGCAATATAGCTGCAGTGCCAGCAGTTAGTGAGAAGAGAGGGGAAGAGGGAGGAGTTACGAGGAAAACGTGTTAGCATGCCGGCATGACAGGCAGCCCGGGCCTAAGCACAGCCGCCTGTTTGTGATAGAAGTGGGGCAGGCCGCTTCAACTTAGTTACGGAATCTGGAGGAAAGGTTACGCAGGCCCAATCTGGGCCTCCACATGCACACTTCCCCTGTTCAGCCCACTCCCCCATCTCAGGAGCTCCAAGAGCGGGGAAGTTGCCCCAGCAGGGTTAAATATATCACCCAAGGGCTATATTTCACTAAAAGCACCCGAGCTCTGACAGGCAGCCATAGGCCGTCTGACCATCCAAACTCAGGTTGAGGACTGCAAATGCATGACATGTTTGCAAAGATTTTGATAAAATGGTTGAAGAGAGCTGTCAAAGTAGTAATACCTCAATGAGGTCACAAATAAGCTACACAAATCACTTGATAATTCCCTTTTTAGTTTTTTTATTATTAATTTAATACATTTTTTAGGACAGAAGACAGGAGAGAACCAAAGTAACAAATTAGTGCCTAAGAAAATGGAAACAATGTGCTGTTGTGAAATCACTTCATTGCGCTCTTCTCAACAGGTTCACATTTTTGTTGTTGTGACGGACGCAGAGCCAAACTGGATTTTTCTGATTATGTTGAAGATAATGTAGTAGCACTTCGCTCTTAAACCTCTGAAATGCATTTTATCATTATAATTTTACAAGGTGTAGTGATTTTATTTTATTCACAGAAGCTTATGCCAAAGTTATACAACTATCCAGAATGTCAGCTCCTCCCCACCAATACTACAAGCTGGCATCTGGGGGAAAGGACACAGCAAGCAAAGAGTTCCCAGGCTGTGTAAAAAAACCTCTAAAGAAGGATCCTTTATCCTTCTTCCTTCATTTCTTCTTCCCCTCTTTTTGTAGCCTTCTATTATTGCTTTTTTATTTCATATCAATGTAAATACTGGACATACACAGAAAAACTATAGACACACTACAAACACTGAACTGCTGTTCAGACAGACCATGTTATACAAAAAATAATGACAAGCCAAAGCATGTGGAGTTGATGTGCGCAAGTCCTCTTCCTGAAAACATGACATGGTGTTTTATTTCCTGATTTATGTATTTTGGCATTCCATCTATTATTTATGCATGGGGAAAGATGAAGTCAAAGACTCACTGCCACATATATTTTGTTTGTTAGTTAAGTATAGCAGCAGGAGTAAAGTGCATGGTATAGCATTTTAAAGGAAGAATTTCTGCTTCAAATGGAAATTCCATGTTTGAGTACTCACTCTAATGTTTAAACCAAGGTCAGCCTTTACTTCAGCTCCTTCTAAAGACACAAAATGGCCATCAAATGTATCACAAATCCATATTTATTATTATAGTATCCCCTACAATTTATAGTAAAGTCATGTGTGCATACTACAGACTAGCACAAATAATTAATAGATAATTAAATAAGACATAAAGAGATAAATATTGGACGATTAGACTCACAGTAAACCACAATTCAATAACATGGAAACAAAACATTCGGATAATGCTGTGATGTAAAAAAAGATATAATGGCCAGTTGGTCTTGAACAATCAGTCGAGGTTAAGGCCTAATGTGAGTGAATAAATAATAGTCATTTTAATTTTGCAAGAGCAATCGCTTGTATACTGAAGTGGTGAATAGAGAGCCTGGACAATCTTTGGCATGGTTCCTGTCAAAGTACAATGAAAGTAGCATGTTATTACGGATCTCATTGAAATTTTAGCTCACTACTTTGAAAGTACAGAATTAAACATTTGAAACCAAACAAGAGCTCACAATGTCAATGTTTAAAATGCTATCTATGGGACAAAAGCACAACCACTCTGTCTTGCAGGGGTGTGAGAAAAGCTTTCATTTCCTGATAAAATTGTTAACCTTTTGTACTTTTGTTATAACATTATATTTTAAATTGATAACAAAATACGTCATGATCAGTTATTGCTGGATTTGAATTATATTTTTCTGCGAGTGTGTGTGTGTGTTATAGATAGTAAATATTGCCTAACAACCAACCACAGATGGCCAGTGGTTGGAGCCATCTCTTATAGTCAACACTACACTGAAGGATGCTTTGTGTACCACACACACACACACACACACACACACACACACACACACACACACACACACACACACACACACACACACACACACACAACACACGTAGCCCCGCCCTCTCTCCTCCTAGACATTAGAAAGGAGGGACAACAGGGATTCCTCTACAAGCGCCTGGCTCCTGATTGGTAGGAATGGGATTCTAATCTGTTGCTATGAGACACTGACTCGTGTGCTGCCAGCTTGCGTTCTGTTGCCTGGCAACATGAGGAACAGGAGGCAGGATTGAGAGCTCCCTGGAGGAGCTCCCCTGCAGACGGTCTGAGCATGTGTGGTGCCTAATGATGAAGGCTTGGAAATCTGGGATATTATTAAATAATACACTTTGAATAATTGTCTATCTGGCTGTCTGGCTGCAGGGGAATATGTTTTTCTTCTGCAATGGCTCGCCATACATGCTCTATAAAAAAAGTACATACTGTTCTCTTAATCATCTTCTTTCACGGACCTACAGTTGTTTATTGAACTGTAGTCCATTTGAAGTCTGCTAATGACTCAGGCCCTTTTTGTCTTATTCTATTAAATGCTTTTAATGTTAATGCATTACTATAATTCATAATTTTTTTACATTGATAGCATTTGGAGACTTATTGAGCTCTTTTCACTGTTCAACAGCGGCAAATGTACTTTATGTCTTCTAGTTAATTCCTCACAAAAGATCCAAACATGAATAGTAAAGATAATTTTGTTGTGTTGGAATGTGTTACTTACAGTAGTAAGTAGTAAGTAAGAACTTATACAAACTTAAACAAAGAAATATTATACCTTTTTCAACATCTGACAGCATAGGAATACACAACCAAAATTTAAATATATTTTTAAGTTTTTTTATTTATTTTTTTAATACATTTTTTATATTTAATTATTTTAAATATGGGAGGAAACCGGAGTACCCGGAGAAAACCCAAACGCTGGGGACATAGATGTATCTAGACAGCAACGATCAAGGCAGATAATCCCAACTTGACCATCGCTGTGAGCCGCCGTTTTTTTTTTTTTAATATTAAGTGGGAGGAAACCGGAGTACCCGGAGTAAACCCATTGACGAAGGGAGGGTGGTGGTTTAGTCATCGCATGTGCCCCTAACACACCTCCTGAAGGGCTTGATTAGAGTTTTTCCCATTGCTGAGAAAAACCTGGCAACCGCAGACTTCTTTGGGGTTGGGCTGTAGAGGGCAGTCAGATGGATTTGCAGACTCTTCACAATGGCATCCTCGAAGGATGTGTTGTTTAATTCCATTGCAAACCCCAGTAGCTCGCTTTGAGGTCCAAACTGCTTTTCAAGGTCTTTCATCACGGCCTTTATGACTTTTCCAATGCTTGAAAACATTTCTGGGACACGGTAACAAGGCACGTCGAATTTTTTCAGCAGCTTGTCGGACAGGTGTCCGATGATGTTGTTGACGTCTACAATCAGCATGTCACATTTGGTTTTGCGAGAGGCCTTTGTGACGAGCCTCATAACCAGAGCACTGATGACGTTGTTGATCAGGTTATATGTTAGGGCCGATGCGGTCTCCTGGCTGGAGACAAACTTTGAACGGAGAGAGGAGTCCAGTGAAGGCTCATAAGATTCCAAAGTTATGGAATCATTATGGCACCTGACGTCCGAGTGGCCACAATCAGGATTATTGCAGGTGGACTCAACATTTGGAGATGGCGTCAGCCTTGGACTAGGGGATGCTGTAGTCTGTATGTCGATGTCTTTAGGGGACTTCTGCTTGCTGATGTCATCTTCGTCTGGGGTTGGGGTCAGCATTGTTGTGATCAAGTCTTGGATTTCGGTGAGTGCACCAGAAACTTTGTCGCTTTTACTTGTTTTTTCTGAGGGCTCCTTCTCCAACCAGAGCAGCACCTGCTGCAAGAACCTTCCCACGGCGTCCTCTGTCATGACGTAGAGAACTTCAGGAGAAAAGGGGGGTTTAGTGGCATCCACCTTCCTCTTGCGCTCAGAGATGACTGAGTCGGAGAGCCATTTCCCAGTTTGAATGATGGGAATCTGGTATGTCGGTCCAACCATCATATGGTCGTACATTTTATCAGTCAGCTCCTTTGAGAACTTCCTGATATTGTCACTGGACTTGATGAGTTCCAGTTTTTTGCAGCCGTTTGCTGAGGGTTTCCTTGACATGTTTATGTTGTTAAACAAGCTGTCCACATCTTTTTTGATGGTCTCAAAATTGACTTGAGGAGACAGCTGTTTTTTCACATCGCTCAGTGTTGGACTGCTGCTCAGAAGGCTTGATTTAGGTTTGGGGCTTGGACTATCTGGAATTGCTCCTGGGATACAAGCTTCATCTTGTGTGAGTCTTTGCTGAGATGACTGCGGATCCTGTTCCAGACTCACAAGGAAGTCGTTGTCTTTTGTTGTGAATATGCTCTTCAGGTCTGCCTTCAGTTTTTCAAATTGATTGAGAACGAACTTGAAAAAGCTGTGTTTTTGAACGGTTTGGTTGTCGTTTTCTTCTGAGGCGAGAAAGCTTTTCACCTCCTCTAGTACTGGCCCAATGTCAAAATGAGGTGTTGGTGAGCCAGATTTCTCACTGACATGCAGGTCAGTGATTATGCTGTGGACAATTTCAACCGCTGCAAAATGAGCATCCAGAGATGTGCTGTCGGACAGGTCAGCATTTTCAGTCTCTTGTTCGATTTCTGATGACTGACTTGACCATTTCATGAGGACCTCACTCACGGCTTTAGTCGCTGAGGGGATGGAGATCGCAGATGTTGCGCTCTGAGATGATTCACATTCTTCAGGTTCTTCTGTGTCCAGGATTGGTGGTGTAAGACTCTCAGGATGTTTTACGTTCCAACACGGTGTCATGCGCTGGACGTTCAGCTTAGTTAAATATCTTTTCAGACATTTCTTAGCATGAGACACCATGTCCTGAAGAGAAGTTGTGCTGGACATGGTGCCGTTGACGAAAAGGGCTGGCTCTGTGGGCCAAACAGAGCCGTTGGAGGCCGCAGAGACAACCGATTGCACTTTCTTTGCAACTTCACTCTTGACCAGTGCTGCCAGTTTTTCAGCACTCTCACATTTTCTTTTGGTACATGAAGAGCGGCAGCAATGCTAGCCGTGACGGACTCTCCCATACCTGATGTGAAGTTCTCCAAGGCTGTAGTTATTTCCGCTGGAGATGCACTTTTGTCGTCCTTTACCATTGGCAGGAGATTTTTTCAGGACGATTGTGGAGATTGTCTGTACCATTTCAGTACACATATCAACCAGTTTAGCTTGTGTGTCCGAGTCCAAGGTCTCTTCAGTTATCATGTTCCACTGCATCACAGAGGTTGTCTGTAGGAATTTGTTCACTATGGGTAGAAGATCCTCGGGTGTAATTCTGGTCTTGTTGTCCATCTCGGATCTTTCTTGGTCCATTTGTTGAGACATCTTCTTTCAAATGGCTGCTTTGCTCGAGTTTGTTTGAAAACTTTCTGTAAATTGCTCTTTAGTCTGTATGTCCAACCTGTCACGATGAGGGAAAACTAAATTGTGATTTCCCAGACTGACTGGCTTATCATTGTGCATTTAAGGAACACAGCCCTTTACTACGTCACATATCAAAGCCTCAAAAGGATGACGTAGAACGCTCATCAACGTCATTCCAAAGCGTGCATTCCATCAGTCACGCTCGCGAGCACGCGCACCCACACGCGCGCGCACGTACACACGTTCTGGGAAAATGTGAACGAGCCCCAATGCGACCCTCAAAGTTACAGATAAAACAAAAAATGCAAATCATTTCCACTCATTGACACTGAAGTTGTTCTGGCATGCACCTCCAGACTATAAATAGCTCGGGGGACCCGTCGAAAGAAGAACTGTTAAGTGTTAATATTTGATGGCGCCCTTACTCCCTCTATTAAGGTACCAGACTTATTGTTCTATTGAGTGTAATACGGTGCGTTCTGATGTGACGTCATCACGCTCTGCGTAAAATATACGTGTTCGGGAAAAGACGCCCGAGTTGTATAGTCGCCTGTTTTCGCCTCTTTAAGAGAAAATAAATATGCAATATTATATAAGTATAATATTGCGCACCCATGCCATAATGCTCAACAAATGTTAATAAAGTTAATAATGTTAATAATGTTAATAGTGTTAATAAATTAATAATAGTGTTAATAATGTTAATAATGTTAATAGTGTTAATAATGTTAATAGTGTTAATATAATAATGTTATTTATATAATGTTAATAGTGTTAATAATGTTAATAATTTGTTAATAATGTTAATAGTGTTAATAGTGTAATAGTTAATAATCTTTTAATAAATATGCAATATTATATAAGTATGTTAATAATGCTCAACAAATGTTAATAAAGTTAATAATGTTAATAATTTTAATAGTGTTAATAATTTTAATAGTGTTAATAATGTTAATAGTGTTAATATTGTTAATAATGTTAATGTTAATAGTGTTAATAATGTTAATAATGTTAATATTGTTAATAATGTTAATAGTGTTAATAATTTAAAAAAATGTAATAGTGTTAATAGTGTTAATAGTGTAATAGTTGTAGTCGCCTGTGTTAAGCCTCTTTAAGAGAAAATAAATATGCAATATTATATAAGTATAATATTGCGCACCCATGCCATAATGCTCAACAAATGTTAATAAAGTTAATAATGTTAAAAATGTTAATAGTGTAATAGTGTTAATGTTAATAGTGTTAATATGTTAATAATGTTAATAGTGTTAATAATGTTTAATAGTGTTAATAATGTTAATAGTGTTAATATTGTTTAATGTTAATAGTGTTAATAATGTTAATAATGTTAATAGTGATAATAATGTTAATAATGTTAATATTGTTAATAATGTTAATAGTGTTAATAATTTTAAAAAATGTAATAGTGTTAATAATGTTAATAGTGTTAATAATGTTAATAGTGTTAATAGTGTTAATAGTGTAATAGTTGTAGTCGCCTGTGTTCACCTCTTTAAGAGAAAATAAATATGCAATATTATATAAGTATAATATTGCGCACCCATGCCATAATGCTCAACAAATGTTAATGTTAAAGTGTTAATAATGTTAATAGTGTTTAATAGTGTTAATAGTGTTAATAATGTTAATGTTAATATTGTTAATAATGTTAATAATGTTAATAGTGTTAATAATGTTAATAGTGATAATAATGTTAATATTGTTAATAATGTTAATAGTGTTAATAATGTTAAAAAATGTAATAGTGTTAATAATGTTAATAGTGTTAACCCATGCCATAATGCTCAACAAATGTTAATAAAGTTAATAATGTTAATAATGTTAATAGTGTTAATAATATTAATAAAGTTAATAATGTTAATAATGTTAATAGTGTTAATAATGTTAATAGTGTTAATAATTTTAATAGTGTTAATAATGTTAATAATGTTAATAGTGTTAATAATGTTAATAGTGTTAATAGTGTAATAGTTGTATAGTCGCCTGTTTTCGCCTCTTTAAGAGAAAATAAATATGCAATATTATATAAGTATAATATTGCGCACCCATGCCATAATGCTCAACAAATGTTAATAAAGTTAATAATGTTAATAATTTTAATAGTGTTAATAATTGTTAATAGTGTTAATAATGTTAATAGTGTTAATAATGTTAATAAGTATTTAATGTTAATGTTAATAGTGTTAATATTGTTAATAATGTTAATATTGTTAATAATGTTAATAGTGTTAATAATTTAAAAAAATGTAATAGTGTGTTAATATAATAATAGTGTAATAGTTGTAGTCGCCTGTGTTCGCCTCTTTAAGAGAAAATAAATATGCAATATTATATAAGTATAATATTGCGCACCCATGCCATAATGCTCAACAAATGTTAA
This sequence comes from Anoplopoma fimbria, assembly GCF_027596085.1. NCBI lineage: Eukaryota > Metazoa > Chordata > Actinopteri > Perciformes > Anoplopomatidae > Anoplopoma > Anoplopoma fimbria. The sequence continues at coordinate 21,813,624 of NC_072463.1, forward strand.
TAAAGTTAATAATGTTAATAATGTTAATAGTGTTAATAGTGTTAATGTTAATAGTGTTAATATTGTTAATAATGTTAATAATTTTAATAGTGTTAATAATGTTAATAGTGTTAATATTGTTAATGTTAATAAATGTTAATAATGTTAATAATGTTAATAGTGATAATAATGTTAATAATGTTAATATTGTTAATAATGTTAATAGTGTTAATAATTTTAAAAAATGTAATATGTGTTAATAATGTTAATAGTGTTAATAGTGTAATAGTTGTTCGCCTGTGTTCACCTCTTTAAGAGAAAATAAATATGCAATATTATATAAGTATAATATTGCGCACCCATGCCATAATGCTCAACAAATGTTAATGTTAATAATGTTAATAGTGTTAATAATTTTAATAGTGTTAATAATGTTAATAGTGTTAATAATGTTAATGTTAATATTGTTAATAATGTTAATAATGTTAATAGTGATAATAATGTTAATATTGTTAATAATGTTAATAGTGTTAATAATGTTAAAAAATGTAATAGTGTTAATAATGTTAATAGTGTTAATAATGTTAATATGTAATAGTGTAATATAGTCGCCTGTGTTCGCCTCTTTAAGAGAAAATAAATATGCAATATTATATAAGTATAATATTGCGCACCCATGCCATAATGCTCAACAAATGTTAATAAAGTTAATAATGTTAATAGTGATAATGTTAATATTGTTAATAATGTTAATAGTGATAATAATGTTAATAATGTTAATAATGTTAATAATGTTAATACGAGAAAATAACATAACTGTAACATAATGGCATTCCTCAACTGCTAATTAGTCAGAGTTATTGTCCTAAATAAAATAAATAAATTGTAAATATATATTTTAGGTTTTCCTGGTCTTCCACTTACAACACTCTACATTTTTGCTTTATTCAAAAGGAAAGGAGCATTAATTGCTTGGATTGGTGTTTGAATAAAGGGGACATAGCCTTCTTATTCACTGAGACAAAGAAGTGTTTATTTAAAAGATAGGTCACACATTGTGCACAAACACACAAACACACACACACACACAAAACCAATGCATGTTAAGATAAGATAAAATAAGATAATCCTTTATTAGTCCCGCAGCGGGGAAATTTGCAGGCTTACAACAGCGTAGAGTAAAGTGCACACAAGAGACATAGTAGAAGAAGACAAGCTAAGAAATGAAAAATAAAATAAAACAAGTATTATAAATAAGCAATAAAAAAACAGTAGAAAAAACAACAATAATTGAAATATTATATTTACAGACAACAACAACTATTTTAACTATTTTTAACTTTTTTAACTATTATTGCACAGTGTAATGTGTAATGTATTTAAACAGGTGAAATTCTTTGTCATGTTATTATTGTGGAGTCACCAGCTCTTTCTGTAATGTATTGCAAGGTTTTTTATTGTCATGTTATTATTGTGGTCATGTGGTCTGCTGGGAGCCCTTTAATGTGCAACCTGACAGCAGCAGGAAGGAAGGACCTGCGGTTACCTTCCTTCACACACCGGGGGTGAAGCAGCCGGTGGCTGAAGGAGCTGCACAGAGCTGCCAGGGTGTCCTGCATGGGGTGGGAGGTGTTGTTCATCAGGGATGATAGCTTGGCCATCACCCTCCTGTCTCCCACCACCTCCACCATCCAGTGGACACCCCAGCACACTGCTGGCCTTCCTGACAAGCTTGTTGAGTCTCTTCTTGTCTGCTGCTGAGATGCTGCTGCTCCAGCAGACCACTGCATAAAAGATGGCTGATGCCACCACAGAGTCGACAACGGAAAGGTCTTCAGGAGTGCTCCCTGTGAAGGACCTCAGTCTCCTCAGCAGATAGAGTCTGCTCTGACTATCTTTCCATAAAGTGCATTTGTATGATTAGTCCAGTCCAGTTTATTGTTCAAGTGAACACCCAGGTACTTATAAGACTGCACAATCTCAATGTCCTGTCCCTGGATGTTCACTGGTTCCGGAGGACAGTGTTTTCCCATTGCGGAAGTCTACCACCAGCTCTTTGGTTTTACCAGAGTTGATCTGGAGGCGGTTCCGCCGGCACCATCCTATGAAGTCCTGGTTCAGTTCTCTGTATTCCCTCCTGGCCCGGAGATGAGGCCAGCAAAGTGTCAGAGAACTTTTGCAGGTGGCAGGTAGCAGAGTTATATTTGAAGTCCGATGTGTAGATGGAGAAGAGGAATGGAGCCAGCGCAGGTTCCTTGTGGGGTGTCCGTGCTGCAGGACACCCGATCTGACTCACACTCCCTTATCCTCACATACTGTGGACGGTTGGTGAGGTAGTCCAGTATCCATGCAGTGAGGTGGTGGTCCACCCCGGTCTGCTCCAGCTTGTCCCTCAGAAGCAAAGGCTGGATGGTGTTGAAGGCACTGGAGAAGTCGAAGAACATGACTCTCACACTGCTTCCAGCCTTAATACTCCACTCATGTGTCAATGTCCTGCTGCAAATGGACTAAGTAAGTATCAAAACCATTGTCATTGTGAGTCAGTGTGTGTGTGTGACAATAGATGAGAGATGATGCTATTTTCTGAACCCCATTTGATCTATTTCTGTTTTCAGCTTCAGTATTTGCTCAAGTCACTGTCAATGATGTTAATAATGTTAATAGTGTTAATAATGTTAATAGTGATAATAATGTTAATAATAGTGATAATAATGTTAATAGTGTTAATAGTTTAAAATTTTAATAGTGTTAATAATGTTAATAGTGTTAATGTTCATAATGTTAATAGTGTTAATAATGTTAATAGTGTTAATAATGTTAATAGTGTTAATAATGTTAATAATGCTAATAGTGTTAACAATGTTAATAAGGCACCCATGCCATAATGCTCAACAGGTTATGGGCCCAGGCAGAGTTGGACACAAGCTAGTTTTTCCGGAGGAAGTTTACCGCGACGAATGACACGGAACTTCTACAAAATATGTGGACCAACTTTAAGTTAAGTGAGCGTTTATATCCTTGGAAGAAGTCTAACGCGACGTATTACGCAAAGTAAAATTAAACTAACGAGCTAGCTTAGCAAAGAAAAAGTACAGCAAGCTAGTAGGTCACGGTGAAACGTTGGCGCGTTAGCAGAATGGGAGTCTTCACCACAGCTCTTGTTCAACGGATCCGAAGATAAGTATGACCTTTGGGAAACAAGATTCCTAGGCTGCTGTCACGGTTGGTGTGTGGACCCAAGAGCAGTACGACGAGGAGACAGATAAAGTTCTGGAGCTTTATTTGAAGCTGAGAACACAGCAGACAGACAGGCAGGATAAGACTCACAGTGGGAAACAGGCAAGGGATCAGGCAGACGGAAACCAGAGGAAGCGCAGGCTAATCTCGTGGTCTGGGACAGAAGGCTGAGACGGTTAACCGGGGCAGAGGCAAGGCAGGGAAGTCCAGACAGGCAGGGTCGGCAACGGGAAATCAGTCCACGGGAAATTGCTGGAAAGTGTAGCATGAAAACAACGAACGATCTGGCAGCGAGTGTGTGAATGAGTGGGGCATTTCTACTGCAGGGTGTAGGTGCAGCAGAGTGAGCAGGTGAGAGGGATTGTGCTGATGAGGTGGGTGTGGCAGACAGGTGCACTGCATGAAGCTGATTAGGTGAGTGAAGGAGAGTGTGGTGAGAGAGAGGAGGCTGGGCTGTGAGCTGGAAGTGGAACTGGCCGGAGTGAACTGAGAGAGAGTGACAGGCAGGTGAACAGAGTGAGCCAATTAGGTGAGTGAGACAGAGTGACAGGGAGTATGGAAGACAAACTGTCAGTATTGAGGAAGAACTGTGACAGCTGCTTACACATCCTTAAGTTAAAAGAGACTATCTTACATGAGCCCACCGGCAATAGCCAAGAGCAGCTAACCGAAGACAGAAAGAAAAATGCTGATTGCTCTGCTGAGTTAATAAGGCTGATAGGTGATAAGAGCCTGTCGCTGATAAGACATGAAGCCGCTGATGATGGCAGGAAGGCTCTGAAAATACCGAAAGAACATTATTCTGGAAAAAGCAAGCCAAGGATAATAAACCTGTACACATCGTTGACCAAGCTATGCATGGCAGACAACGAGAGTGTTACCGACTACGTTATAAGGGCGGAGAACGTCATTACGGCTCTGAGAGAGGCAGGTGAGACCATGAGTGATGGACTGGTCATATCCATGGCACTAGGCGGGCTACCAGACTCCTTCAAGCCTCTAGCCGTTCACGTAACGCAAAACGAAGATAACGTTACGTTCACAGACTTTAAAAGGAGACTACGGGTATACGAAGAGTCTGACAAAATGAAAATCACTGAAACTACAGATAATGTAATGAAGACTAATGTAAGACAAGGCCGAGGCCCCACCAAGACACACACTAACTATAGAAAAGATGAAGATACTAACTTGACGTGTTACAAGTGTGGAATGAGAGGACACAAGGCAAGAAAGTGTTTTAGAAAAGTGTGGTGCGGTCATTGTAAAAATAACACACACCAAGAGTCCCTGTGCAAAAAAAAAGATGGAACAGGATGGCGTCAGAAAAGTGGTAGAGGAACAAAACAACGACCAAGACCATCCCTTCAAGGCAAAACACACAAAGAACGAGAGACTGCCAAACAATGAAGATTAAAGGCATCATGGTAGATGCGGGAGCAACATCCCACATCGTGAATGACATCAAAAAGTTTGAAAGCTTTGACAACTCGTTCCAACCTGAAACCCATTCACAGAGGTGGAAAGTAACGAATTACATTACTCGCGTTACTGTAATTGAGTAGCTTTTTTGTGTACTTGTACTTTTTTAACTACTTTTTAAAATGTGTAATTTTACTTTTACTTAAGTACATTTTCTTTGGAGTAATGTACTTCGGTACATTTTACAGCACAAGCGTTACTGAGTAAAAAAAAATCAGAAACATTAGAAACATAATAAACCGTTGGAACACGCAAGACCGGTAACCCTAGCAACGCCTGTAAACAAACCTCGCAAAGCCCAATCCAGGGCTGAATCCGAATACTCGTACTTATAGTATGCATTTTGTAGTACGCCACAAATATAGCGCGTCCGAATGCTCAGTGTGCATTGTGTAGTACGGAAAACGTTTCCGAATGCTCAGTGTGCATTGTGTAGTACGGAAAACGTTTCCGAATGCTCAGTGTGCATTGTGTAGTACGGAAAACGTTTCCGAATGCTCAGTGTGCATTGTGTAGTACGGAAAACGTTTCCGAATGCTCAGTGTGCATTGTGTAGTACGGAAAACGTTTCCGAATGCGTACTACCGCCACAGTATACAACGGTAGGTCACTACGTAACGAACGAAGAAGAGATGGCTGACCCGACTCTACCAACAGCGGCTTAGAAAGACGTCATAGAAAGCGGCGAAAAAAAGAGACATTAAAAAGAGTGAAAAAGTAAAGTAAGTAATTAAGTAAAAAGAGACATTTTTAATTTAATAGCAACGATGACAAGACGGAAAACAATTTTGTTGTGTGCAGTGAGCACTGTGTGCTGTGTCACAATGACAATGGGAATTTCCCAGGTGGGCTTTTGCACATCACAGTAGAGGCAGAAAACACTGATTGTAAAAAAGTAACTTTTTACTTTTACTCAAAGTACATTTTAAATTATTTACTTTTTACTTTTACTTGAGTAGATTTTTTGACCGGTAAATTTACTCGTACTTGAGTACAATTTCAACAGAGTAACAGTACTTGTACTTGAGTAAAATATTTTCGTACTCTTTCCACCTCTGCCCATTCAGTGGAGTTAGACGATGGGACCAAGTGAAGTGGAATGGCACAACGAAGAGGAACGGCGGTTGTCCATCTACTAGACAACGCTGGACGACAGCACAGAGCACAGTTGCGGGATGCACTGTACATGCCTTCATACCCGCATGATATCTTTTCAGTGGCAAGAGCAACCAACGGAGGAGCGACGATCACTTTCAAGAAAGGGGACAACCACATGGTTACCAAGGACGGTAGCAGGTTTGACATCCAGAGTGGAAATTTGTATTACTTGCCAACTGTTGTGGAACATGTTGATCAATGTAAAGGGTGTCATGACATGCAAACTTGGCATGAAATTTTGGGTCATTGCAACTATGAAGATGTACAAAAGTTACAAGGTGTAGTGAAAGGCATGGAGATAAACGGAAGTGCAGTTAAACCAGCTCAGTTATGTGAAGTCTGTAACCAGGGAAAATTCACACAGACGAGAAACAGGGAGCCGGACAGAAAGGCAAAAAACCTTTAGAACTAGTCCATACTGATTTAGCCGGGCCAATGTCAACACCCAGCATAGAAGGACACAGATATACACAGTCTTTTACAGATGACTACTCAGGTACCCTGTTAGTGTATTTTCTAATAAGTCCAAGAGTGATACAGTGCAAGCCACTGTATCAGTGTAATACGGTGCGTTCTGATGTGACGCCATCACGCTCTGTGTAAAATATACGTTAATACGGTAAAAGACGCCCGAGTTGTATAGTCGCCTGTGTTCGCCTCTTTAAGAGAAAATAAATATGCAATATTATATAAGTATAATACTGCGCACCCATGCCATAATGCTCAACAAATGTTAATAAAGTTAATAATGTTAATAGTGTTAATAATTTTAATAGTGTTAATAGTGTTAATAATGTTAATAGTGTTAATAATGTTAATGTTAATAGTGTTAATATTGTTAATAATGTTAATGTTAATAGTGTTAATAATGTTAATAATGTTAATAGTGTTAATAGTGATAATAATGTTAATATTGTTAATAATGTTAATAGTGTTAATAATGTTAATAGTGTTAATAATGTTAAAAAATGTAATAGTGTTAATAATGTTAATAGTGTTAATAGTGTTAGTTGTATAGTCGCCTGTGTTAATCTTTAAGAGAAAATAAATATGCAATATTATATAAGTATAATATTGTTACCCATGCCATAATGCTCAACAAATGTTAATAAAGTTAATAATGTTAATAATGTTAATAGTGTTAATAATGTTAATAATGTTAATAGTGTTAATAATGTTAATAGTGTTAATAATGTAATTAATGTTAATTGTGTTAATAATGTTAATGTTAATAATGTTAATAGTGATAATGTTAATATTGTTAATAATGTTAATAGTGATAATAAAGTTAATAATGTTAATAGTGATAATGTTAATATTGTTAATAATGTTAATAGTGATAATAATGTTAATAATGTTAATAGTGTTAATAATGTTAATACGAGAAAATAACATAACTGTAACATAATGGCATTCCTCAACTGCTAATTAGTCAGAGTTATTGTCCTAAATAAAATAAATAAATTGTAAATATATATTTTAGGTTTTCCTGGTCTTCCACTTACAACACTCTACATTTTTGCTTTATTCAAAAGGAAAGGAGCATTAATTGCTTGGATTGGTGTTTGAATAAAGGGGACATAGCCTTCTTATTCACTGAGACAAAGAAGTGTTTATTTAAAAGATAGGTCACACATTGTGCATGTAACTTCTCACACACACACAACACACACACACACACAAAACCAATGCATGTTAATACTCCACTCATGTGTCAATGTCCTGCTGCAAATGGACTAAGTAAGTATAAAATTCACAGCAGAATGGATTTTGACTTTGAAGAGTGGTTCTATAATTACAGAAATCTATGAATCATACAAAGAAACAGTGGAACCAACTGACTCAAACAGTGAGGACAATGTCCTTTTTTTTTTTTTTTATCTCTGTTGAATAATATAATTTATAAAATAAAAAAGCATGTTAAGAAATGTAATTTAAGCAGCACTTTCCAAATTAAAACACATTACTTTGTTGTTTATTTCTTAATTGAGTACTCCTTTATTTTTAACCAGTCCTTCAGAATGAACTTGGAAAGAGATATTATGATGTTTATCTGGACTCCAGTCTGATACCAGATATGGAACAAGACAAATCGGTGTCGACTTGAGAAGGATTGCAGTGTTGAAGGAGAAATGTTAATGCATTACTATAATTCACAATTTTTTGCATTGATAGCGTTTGGAGACTTATTGAGCTCTTTTCACTGTTCAACAGCGGCAAATGTACTTTATGTCTTCTAGTTAATTCCTCACAAAAGATCCAAACATGAATAGTAAAGATAATTTTGTTGTGTTGGAATGTGTTACTTACAGTAGTAAGTAGTAAGTAAGAACTTATACAAACTTAAACAAAGAAATATTATACCTTTTTCAACATCTGACAGCATAGGAATACACAACCAAAATTTAAATATATTTTTAAGTTTTTTTATTTATTTTTTTTAATACATTTTTTATATTTAATTATTTTAAATATGGGAGGAAACCGGAGTACCCGGAGAAAACCCAAACGCTGGGGACATAGATGTATCTAGACAGCAACGATCAAGGCAGATAATCCCAACTTGACCATCGCTGTGAGCCGCCGTTTTTTTTTTTTTTTAATATTAAGTGGGAGGAAACCGGAGTACCCGGAGTAAACCCATTGACGAAGGGAGGGTGGTGGTTTAGTCATCGCATGTGCCCCTAACACACCTCCTGAAGGGCTTGATTAGAGTTTTTCCCATTGCTGAGAAAAACCTGGCAACCGCAGACTTCTTTGGGGTTGGGCTGTAGAGGGCAGTCAGATGGATTTGCAGACTCTTCACAACGGCATCCTCGAAGGATGTGTTGTTTAATTCCATTGCAAACCCCAGTAGCTCGCTTTGAGGTCCAAACTGCTTTTCAAGGTCTTTCATCACGGCCTTTATGACTTTTCCAATGCTTGAAAACATTTCTGGGACACGGTAACAAGGCACGTCGAATTTTTTCAGCAGCTTGTCGGACAGGTGTCCGATGATGTTGTTGACGTCTACAATCAGCATGTCACATTTGGTTTTGCGAGAGGCCTTTGTGACGAGCCTCATAACCAGAGCACTGATGACGTTGTTGATCAGGTTATATGTTAGGGCCGATGCGGTCTCCTGGCTGGAGACAAACTTTGAACGGAGAGAGGAGTCCAGTGAAGGCTCATAAGATTCCAAACTTATGGAATCATTATGGCACCTGACGTCCGAGTGGCCACAATCAGGATTATTGCAGGTGGACTCAACATTTGGAGATGGCGTCAGCCTTGGACTAGGGGATGCTGTAGTCTGTATGTCGATGTCTTTAGGGGACTTCTGCTTGCTGATGTCATCTTCGTCTGGGGTTGGGGTCAGCATTGTTGTGATCAAGTCTTGGATTTCGGTGAGTGCACCAGAAACTTTGTCGCTTTTACTTGTTTTTTCTGAGGCTCCTTCTCCAACCAGAGCAGCACCTGCTGCAAGAACCTTCCCACGGCGTCCTCTGTCATGACGTAGAGAACTTCAGGAGAAAAGGGGGGGTTTAGTGGCATCCACCTTCCTCTTGCGCTCAGAGATGACTGAGTCGGAGAGCCATTTCCCAGTTTGAATGATGGGAATCTGGTATGTCGGTCCAACCATCATATGGTCGTACATTTTATCAGTCAGCTCCTTTGAGAACTTCCTGATATTGTCACTGGACTTGATGAGTTCCAGTTTTTTGCAGCCGTTTGCTGAGGGTTTCCTTGACATGTTTATGTTGTTAAACAAGCTGTCCACATCTTTTTTGATGGTCTCAAAATTGACTTGAGGAGACAGCTGTTTTTTCACATCGCTCAGTGTTGGACTGCTGCTCAGAAGGCTTGATTTAGGTTTGGGGCTTGGACTATCTGGAATTGCTCCTGGGATACAAGCTTCATCTTGTGTGAGTCTTTGCTGAGATGACTGCGGATGCTGTTCCAGACTCACAAGGAAGTCGTTGTCTTTTGTTGTGAATATGCTCTTCAGGTCTGCCTTCAGTTTTTCAAATTGATTGAGAACGAACTTGAAAAAGCTGTGTTTTTGAACGGTTTGGTTGTCGTTTTCTTCTGAGGCGAGAAAGCTTTTCACCTCCTCTAGTACTGGCCCAATGTCAAAATGAGGTGTTGGTGAGCCAGATTTCTCACTGACATGCAGGTCAGTGATTATGCTGTGGACAATTTCAACCGCTGCAAAATGAGCATCCAGAGATGTGCTGTCGGACAGGTCAGCATTTTCAGTCTCTTGTTCGATTTCTGATGACTGACTTGACCATTTCATGAGGACGTCACTCACGGCTTTAGTCGCTGAGGGGATGGAGATCGCAGATGTTGCGCTCTGAGATGATTCACATTCTTCAGGTTCTTCTGTGTCCAGGATTGGTGGTGTAAGACTCTCAGGATGTTTTACGTTCCAACACGGTGTCATGCGCTGGACGTTCAGCTTAGTTAAATATCTTTTCAGACATTTCTTAGCATGAGACACCATGTCCTGAAGAGAAGTTGTGCTGGACATGGTGCCGTTGACGAAAAGGGCTGGCTCTGTGGGCCAAACAGAGCCGTTGGAGGCCGCAGAGACAACCGATTGCACTTTCTTTGCAACTTCACTCTTGACCAGTGCTGCCAGTTTTTCAGCACTCTCACATGTTTCTTTTGGTACATGAAGAGCGGCAGCAATGCTAGCCGTGACGGACTCTCCCATACCTGATGTGAAGTTCTCCAAGGCTGTAGTTATTTCCGCTGGAGATGCACTTTTGTCGTCCTTTACCATTGGCAGGAGATTTTTCAGGACGATTGTGGAGATTGTCTGTACCATTTCAGTACACATATCAACCAGTTTAGCTTGTGTGTCCGAGTCCAAGGTCTCTTCAGTTATCATGTTCCACTGCATCACAGAGGTTGTCTGTAGGAATTTGTTCACTATGGGTAGAAGATCCTCGGGTGTAATTCTGTTCTTGTTGTCCATCTCGGATCTTTCTTGGTCCATTTGTTGAGACATCTTCTTTCAAATGGCTGCTTTGCTCGAGTTTGTTTGAAAACTTTCTGTAAATTGCTCTTTAGTCTGTATGTCCAACCTGTCACGATGAGGGAAAACTAAATTGTGATTTCCCAGACTGACTGGCTTATCATTGTGCATTTAAGGAACACAGCCCTTTACTACGTCACATATCAAAGCCTCAAAAGGATGACGTAGAACGCTCATCAACGTCATTCCAAAGCGTGCATTCCATCAGTCACGCTCGCATTCGCGCGTGTGCGAGCGCGCGCACCCACACGCGCGCGCACGTACACACGTTCTGGGAAAATGTGAACGAGCCCCAATGCGACCCTCAAAGTTACAGATAAAACAAAAAATGCAAATCATTTCCACTCATTGACACTGAAGTTGTTCTGGAGGTGTCAGCTCATCACTGGTTGTAAATGAATGGCAGCACCTCCAGACTATAAATAGCTCTGGGGACCCCTAATGGAAGCAGTCGAGAGAATAACATTTAAGTGTATATTTTTGTATGTATTCTTAAACCTAATATTCAATAACAAAAGAAGGTTTGTCTGTGTAACATAATGGCATTCCTCAACTGCTAATTAGTTTACTGGTAGTAAAGGACAACATGGCCAGTTGGTTAAATTACAACCAAATGAGTCTTTAGGCCTTTCTTTGCCTGCACACTTGATCCTCCCTGAAAGTGTCATGTGCTAGGTAGGTGGTGGCATCATAAGTCCAACATCAGTCATAATAAACACAGGAAAGATAACCTACGTGTGTGTATCACACTGTAACTATCATTCTAAAAGACCAAGTGAGAGGAATTTGATTTCTCAAACTAACTGTAAAATGCGAACAGGTTAATGTTACAAGTGACCAAGTTTACTTAATGTCCTTAAAAAAAGTATATGGAATAGCTTATTTGGGGTCAAATTTACTTACTTTAATAGGTTATTTCATAAATGTATAGACTGTAGTGGGCGCTGTGCTTTGAGCTAAATGCTAACATCAGCATGAAAACATCTACTGATGGCAATCCATCAATAGATGTTAAGATATTTCTGTCTGGAAGTGGTGAACCGGCTGATTGACATTACTGTTCCTAGAACCGTGCTGCTAATGTGACTAAAATATCAAATATTAGCCTAATTTAACCAAGGGGTTATGTAGGAATTTGTGGCCAGGTTTCCGACAGAGCAGCTTCTCTGCACCGGGTTGTGCTATCATGCTTGTTTCCTGTGAATATAGACCTATGGTTGATGCCCAGACATCTGTTCCTGTGGACAGGCACAGAAAACACTGGCATGGCACAGTTAATGTCTGATGGACCGCAACACATTAACCAGACAGATCTACTACAAATGAATTAAAACCATTTAATATTAACAGATTACAAGTCTGTTGTAAAATGGAATATTTGAGTCATAGGCTATATTTGAAAATAAATTAAATAGGTCAGTATGAGAGAACACAAGGAAGAAAGGTCTCAAACAATAAAAAACAGAAGCTGCTGGAGAGCTTTTATTGGGCACTTTGTGCATCAAATCCTTTACAAAAAAAACAAAACACATTAATAACTTTTTGTCCCTTGACAAGTAAGGTTAGAATAACTTCATACAAAAAGGAAAAAAAAACATTATATTATTAGGAATAATAGAAATTTGGATATATATAGTAAAAAAACAAAAGCAACAATGACCCACATCCATCTCTTAATAAATATATACACAATAAGTACTGAAATACAAAAGGAGGGATCAGATGGATCTTTTTTTTTCAGTGGATATATACAACAATATTTCCATAAAGAAAATCAGTTTTATCAGATAATATGTATTATATACTGTGGAGGAGGTGTTATTTTTCCGAATGTGCCTGAAACTAAATGTCATATTGCACTTCCAGAACAGCCTCACTGTATTAGACATTCATTGACCTACTTCATCAACATTCAGAAAACTACTCTACAGGGGAACGGTAGCTGTATTTTAGCATCGTTATCAATATATTTAGTGACTATTAATACTTACAAAAAGGCCATTTTTTTTATATTGATCTGACAAAAAATATTTTAAGTCATTTCATTCACAAACAACATGTATACTATGCTCAAAAAAACTAATATTTACATTATTCTACCCTAATTGTATGATGGTTGAAGAGTTTTGCACACTAAATACTGCCATGTTGTTTCGTATTAATACACTGAACCACTGGGGCTCTATCAACAATTTGCTGTCTTCATTTTGGGCAGAGACTCCCCAACTTTACAGATTGTAATCATCAGTGCTATGGCTTTAGGAAGAGAAAGACGAGTCGTTTCCCCTCATAAAAAGAAACACTGCTGCTTGCATAGCATGAGGTATAGCAGCACCACAAATGCTCTGCACACAAATTTACAAAAGTAGGCATTATTATCTGAGGTGCAACTTACTAAATACAAAATAAAGATGTCATAACAATCAACAATGTGATCTATTAAGAGCTATGGCTTTTTAAAATACCTCTTGTGAGACTTTTAAAATTTGTTTGACATTGATGCAGCACGAAGACCACATGATTTAAGTTTCAGATCAAGTCCATAATCACTGCATAGCAAGATGTGTAAACCACTACTCCTGATGGCTCTGGGTGATGTCACATCCTCCTATCCAATCAGATCTCACTGAGGGTGAGTTTGTACATGCCGCCCATCTCCTCCATGGTGATCTGGAAGGTGTCTTCGTTGGAGTAGTGTTTGATGATGTTGTCGTCCATGTGAACTAAGATCCTATTATAAAACGGATACGGGTGTTAGTGACCTGTTCATTTCATCCTCATCCCCAAAAAATCACAACTAATGTCTCTGATTGAACAACCAGAAAGAAATGGAGAAATCGATTTACTGTATACATGTATGTTTTTTAAATAATTGTACAACTATCTACTTTTACACTCACATAATGCACATTTTGAGAGAGAACTAAATGTAGCTGTATTTGCCTATTAAAAGGTCAAAACAATTTCAAAGAGCCCCTGAGGAAAATCTTGCTGAAGTGAGAATATAATTCATTAATTTAGTTATTAATTAATGTCATGTTTGGTCCCTGACAAAGTTTTCCACATAATGTAGTGCAGTGTTAATGAAACACACTCACCCTTTCTTGCACTTCTTGTAGACTTTTCCAACCTTATCCAAAGGTAATTCATACTTCTCTGAAATCTGGTTGTAAAAAAAAACACAAATCAATGTTAGATTATTGAAAGAAACATAAAAGTTTGAACAAAGAAAATTCTAATCCTTAGCTGACATCTGGTTCACCTGTTATAGCTCATCAATTCCACTGTTGGTTCTCCATAATTACTGAACATGACCCCCATAGCCTTAAGTAACCTCACACCTGCCTCTTTTTATGCTTCCATTTCTCTTTGCATTTTACTCACCCTTGTCCCACATTCTCCTCTTCCGCTCTCTCCCCAGGACGCCTCCTTTTTTCCCACCCCTCCCCTCCATGACTGCTTTTATCATCTCCCTGTGTCCCTTTGTAACTCTCTCTCTTTATTTCCCCAATCCACTCCTTGTATTCTCGAGTCGGTGTCCTGTCACAGCTTATTAAACCTGTCATTGTTTCTTAGACACACAGCGAGAACTGGGTCTCAGCATTGTCCCGAGACCTCCAATATGAAACAAAAACATGAGGCGCAATACCAGCCACTACCAGTACGTTGATCTGAAGTCAACTTACAGCTTCCACCAGGCCTTTCAGCGTGGGATTCTTCAGCATGAGGGCATCAAACACCTCCTCAGTCTCCTTGCGCACGTACAGCAGGACTGTGTGGGTAAAAAGAGAAAGAACAGACGGGAATTCGTCAAAGCGCATATGTTCATGGGTTGGACGCAAAAGCAAACACTAAAAATGGCCTCATACAAAAGTCACTGGCAAACTTGAAGCATGCATTTGCGTCAGTTTGAACAGCTTGACTGCTTGTTTGGTTCTTTTGTGTGGGTTTGAGGATTTCTGGCTTTACTGCATCCCCATCTCCATTTTGAAGCAGCGAAGCACATGCACACATATGTTTGATCCCAATCGTAAATTTGAAGATGTACTGTGTAAACTAAATGCTCCCCTGCCAGACTTTACAGGCACTCATCCAGGCTCAAATAAGTGGCACTGGGCCCGGACAAAGCACACCTAGAAAGCACACTCATCATACATGGACAGACCCACCCCTCATTCACAACACTCAGGCTTCTAAAATAGATCACACCCTAAATAGATTTTCTTGTATTGTTTTCCAATCTGTTGTTGCCTCTAAATACAACAAATATTTAAAGACGTAACTATGTGTACACAAGTTTTTTCACTAGTTTGAGACCCAAGATAAGGAAGAAGTGAAGCAGTATGGTAAGTGACTGTATGGTGGTGTTTCATAATGCTACTGCATATTTAGGCCAAAGTTCATTGTGTTCTAGAGCGGCAATGGTTAACTTTGTTTGAGCCGGGTGTCGTTTCATGGAAGCTGTTCAGCACATTGGCAGTTCTCGCTTTCACTCGAACGTTAACAAGATCCCTTCCAAACCATTGCAGCAATGCCAATTTTTTAACAGGAAATACGTGACAGCTTGTGTGGAAAGATTACTCAAAACCTTACCTAGACCTTAAACTCAATTTAGTTATACCTAAGGTACATTTAAGGTTACAAATTGGCCACGCTTTTTGCTGAATCATGCTTCATTTGAGATTTATTTTATTATCATATAGTGAAACATGAGTTGTGAGCAGTTTTAGATTCTGATATTGTTCATTTGATGGCCTATTACACACCCAAATGAAGTGAAAGTATGCAGTATTTCACAAAAGAAAGATAGGGAAAATCTGAAATTTACACTTTATTTTGTGCAACAGGAGCCTCTGATGGCCCCTGGTAACCTCACTGTGGTTCACGATTGGTTTGTATGCATCTGATCAGGTCTATTGGTTCACTGTACATGGCTTCCAGATTAAAATCCTGCAGCACAAACGTAACTTGCAAAATCTAGTCTGGCTTTCTGAAGCTATTGACTATACGTACACAGGTGGATTCACGTAAAATCTGTGTGAAACAGATTTTAAATGATAAAGTTGAAGCCCATAACTTTCCTCTTCTAGAAATAACAAATCTTAAAGTATTTATTTACACATTTAAGTATTGAAAAGAACTTGCTGCTTGCCTATGAATAGTATATGGGGTAAAGGGCACAGACTTGTTTGCATGCGTGTGTACACGTAGATATCAGTGGTATTTTGTTGGGTCAGTGGAGGCCTGGGACACGTGTATGTGTTTTGAAAGACCTGGAATATTCACATGGCTCAGAGAGAGAAAGAGAGAGAGAGAGAGAGAGAGAGAGAGAGAGACTGTGTGTGTGTGTTTATGTTTGTGTTTGTGTGTTTGTGAGTTGCCTCCAGTGGCCGACCACAGCAAACACACACGTTGTAACATACTGATTTGTCAATGCAATACACTTCAGCACACACACACACACACACACACACACACACACACACACACACAAATGTAGTACCTTTCTTAGGTTCCCCTCCTCTCGCTATCTTGTTTGGGGGCGAACCAAACTCTTCATCACTGAAGGGTAATCTCTTCATGCCCGAGCTGCTGTGGACACACACACACACACACAAATCATTACTGCGATGCCCTTAACAACCAGCTAACAGGCTATTAAAAAAAACGTCACGTATGCACACAATGCCCACGGTCATTTCCTAGAAACAACATATGCATCCCTGAAATCCTTTTACTGGGAAGGAGCCAAAGGTCGTCTCAGTTCAAAACGACTTTAAAAGCAAATGTGAAAAGAGCAAGTGTTAAATCATATCCTCAGTGAACTCACTTGTCCTCGCCATCTTCTGTCGGGAAAGGCTGCAGAGGAAACAGAGACAGAGGAATTAACTCATATGGTAAACAAGAGTTTGGAAAAAAACAAATACCAACTATATAGAGTATCAGAGATGACTTTGAATTGCGAATAGTATCAGATATAGATATCTGAGAGTTGGGTATCCAATATTCATGGCAAAATTATTTTATCTTCTATGGCATGTTTAAACATGTCACTGCTGCAGTACTAACTGCATACCGGAGGCTAAATCAGTCAGCCAGGTCAAAGTTACACTATGTGTGTTGGCTGTATTCGGTTACACAGTAAATTACAGATGTCATGAAACTCTGTCAAACAGTTCATTATCTTAAATAATGTAAAAGTCAATCAAAGATATGCTGTTATCTTTTTTTAAATTCTCAGAAAACTGCTGTTTTATTGGAGCCTTTTTTCTCTGCAACTGTATTCATTGCCGCCGTTGCTGTTAATAGAATTCTATTCTGAGAGGGAACCCTGTAAATCCAGGGTTTATCAGAAACTGATAGCAGTTCAGTCAGGTTCAATGGCAACACCAAAAATAACCTCCTGTCCCTCCCTCAGCCTCGCTATTGCAAGGTAACCTTAGTTACTCAGCTGGGACAGCTCATAATGTGGCCAGAAGGGGGCACTCAAAGGGCACAAGTTATCCGGTATCCAATTTATTTTCCCGCAGAGTCATTTACTACAAATAAAGCAGCTCATCATACATGTCAAGATAACATGAACATGCCTGAAATGAGGTGTGCATCTAATGCAGTCTTCTCTCTGTCTCTAAATCTACCTCTTTATTTTCTTACGAGCATACAAACACATAAAGTTTGCAGTACAGGTATTATGTTCTGAAACCCCCAGTTCGTTTTGGTACACTGGTAAATGATTCACCCTGTGAGTAAGCAGTCTGAAATACAACCATTGGTACTTAGGACTCAGAGCTCTAAACCAGAACTCAATGTTCCTGCCAACTAGCAAGCAAGCATGTCACCTCGACCCAGCTGGCTGATGAGTGGGTGGATGCAGAAACAAAACTGTTTATGGACCATCTAAGATGCTACGAATATTACGTAAATGTAGCAAAACTAAGTGTTCATGGTCATAAATTACAGGCAAGACATGTTTATCCATGCTGGAGTTTTGTGTCCTAGACTGGCACTCACATGGCGCTGGAAGGTGGAGAAGTGGATGTCAGGAATGAAAAGGACGGGCTGGGTCTCGTGGTCGGTCATCATCTTGAAGATGGTCACATCGTTGCGTTTTTGGAGGATGGGAACTTTGGCATCCACAACTGTGAGGAAACAGACACAACATTTAGTCTGTTATTAGGTGTCCATTAGGTGTCTTTAAAGTCTGCATTCATATATTTGTATGGGCACTATTTGTAAGCAGCACAACAAGCTGTAAAACATTGACATAGAATCACCTTATAACATTTTTTACAGCAAACATGTTAGAAAAATGTTGGTCATTTACACATCCAGCAAACACAAAATCATCTTTGTGTTTGGCTGCACCACTCACATTAATCTACTGCAAAAAAAATAAAAATAAAACTTTTTTTTAAGCTGTGGTTTGGTTTGGTCTGAGTCTTAAATTCTAACTTTGCCTGTCTACTGTTTGGTGCTGGGATGGTAGCTCATAGTGGGTTCATCAGACCTATTTTTGCTGAACACAGCACAAGCTGTTTCTGGGAACAATGTCAATGTTTACAAGAGTGGTGTAAGTGGGTTCATCACTGCAAGCGTCCACTTTCACAGTACACATAGTCATTTCATTTGAATCATTGTTCACGTAAAAATAATGATCACTGCAGCTTTAAGACAAAAAAGATCATCTCAGCCCAGGTGTTTTAATCTGCTATGAGGTGATACTGACACTAATACACTTAAACTCTGGGATTAGGTGGTAAGAGAATCTAGATAAAATAATAGCAGTTTCAGTCCCCTGCTCATGCATGTTACATAAGTTGAAGTACTCCTGAGTGACTCACAGGCCAGGCCAGGGTTGAGCTCGGCGACCTTCCCTTTCCGGCGGGACTGCTTCCTCTCCTCGTCACGGATCTTCCTCTCGGCTCCCTTGTCACAGAAGACTTTGATCTGGCAGTAGGCACGGTGGATGGGCTTGTTGCTGCGGTTGTTGTAGCTGTAGGTGTCGATCTGCAGGTTCAGAGGGAGACCCTTCACACCCTTCTGGGAGGAGAAGTCGGTGCTCAGACAGTTGACTGAGATGAAAATCTGTGGAGAGAGGAACAGTTGGTGATTCAAGCACAGAGAAAATGTCCAACTTTGCCTGTACAAAGCTGGAGAAACAAACATAAACATAAAAAAACATCTACAAGCTTTGTCAATTAAACTCAACAACAACTTCTGTTTCTGTAATAGCTGCTTTTAAATCATGAAGGTTTTCATTAATGATTCTATCATTCACGCTAGCATCATTGTGAAACACTGAAGGCCTTTCTACAGCTCGGTCCTCAGACTACTTTCAGTGTTCTGTGTTGCCCTCCTTTGGTCAACTACAGTAATTACAGGCTCATATTTTTTTCTGTCGTGGAGATGCTCCGTTGTTCTCCTAGTGCTTGTATTGAAAACAGGTTCTCATTGTGTCAACAAACACACTATCATAACATTTTAGAAGCACCTAACAGAGAGGAACCAAGGGGCGAGCAGCAGATATAACAGATAAGAGATATAAAAGTTATCTTAGTGAATGTATTTGTGCATTGCATAAACACATTTCAACTCTATTCCTCGATGAATACACTGAGCATATTTTATTAATATATCATGTAGAGACAAGTTGAGAATACCAGTTAAAAGAGCTGATGTCACGATGTCTGCCAAGTTGGAAAAAAAATCCTTTCCATGTAAATAGTTTTATAGTTGTATTTCTTAAATTTTTCTGCTGTGTTTGTGTGTAATATATTTTCTGTCGACTTTGAATTGTTCTATGGATATATTTGGGGTGAAGATTTGTAAGTCTTTAGATGTGCTTGAGTATTTTTTCCTTGAATTTCAGGTTTCTGGCTGCTTAATACTTTATTAAAAGCTTTAAAGAAATAATGACATAATTTTTGATAACATCAGCTAACTGCCCCAGAGCAGGTAAACACAGGGGAGGGGCTGCCTTTTGCAAATACGCCACAACACATATATGCTGCAGAGCAATCACCCTGGGGGGGAAAGCCACACACCTGCTCACACACAGAGAGAAAATGAGAAAGAGAGGTAAATACACGCACACACACACACACACATTTTCATCTGTCATCCAACATCTAATCTAATTGATGAGATGCTCAAACAACGCGGCAGGGTGGTGCTTCAAAAAATACACACAAGGATGAACATCCTATGGACACAGGCCTCGAGTCATGAGACAGTTAGACCCACATCCTGGTGTTGGTGTGTGTGTGTGTGTGTGTGTGTGTGTGCGTGTGTTGGTGTGTGTGGTGTGTGTGTATGTGCGTGGGCAAGACACGGTTGTGCATGTGACTATTTAAGTTGTAGCCTACAGAGCGCAAGACTCTGGAGATGAGCCGTGGCGCCATGTTGTCTGTCTGACTGTTTGGCTTGTCAGTCGTCCTCCATCTTGGGCTGATGGTGGATCGCTGACATGAGGGTCAACAACAAATGAAAAATGGAAGTGGAAGAGAGAACGGGAGCTCCTCTTTTTAATCATCTTTCCTTCCCGTTGAACAGGATTTTATTTGTTAACTGTGTGATTCAGTCTTCGTTTCCACCCCCCATGCTGAGTTTCCTCATTCCTGCACTCTTTGTTGCACCTGTCTGGTGTGCAGAAATACCTTAACACACAGCATCACAATAGGGGAGACAGGCAGGTTGGACGAGTCAAGAAAACGCACACCACACACCTCCATGTCTCCATGCAACACGACTAAACACACAAGAGGAGGGGAGGAACGACGTGACAGCATCCTCACTCTTCTATTTAAGCCTCAGTTTTCTTTAACGACTGTTTTGGAGGATCACAATGAACAAAGCTGCTGATGATCACCGACAAAGGGATGTCAACACCTGAAACCTAAATTCTGGAGACCTTGCACACAAAACCTTAAAAAAAAAGGAGGAGTAGTCTATTTTTGGCTTAAGGATTTAAGTGTGTTGATGTGAAAAGTTCAAGACTTGTGTTAAGAGTTCAAGACAAGGAAGTATATGAAAACCCTGTGGACCAAACACTACTTATGTCATATTCAGCCTTTTGATTGGAAGATGGTGTCGGTCAGTTGTATATCTGTGAATCTGTTTGTGAGTGTCTCTTTTATTGCCTTACTTTGGCCTCATCATTGGTGTCCCAGGTGAAGGAAATGGCGTTATAGGAAATCTCCTCGATGTTACCAATGGTGTTGAAGCTCTCCTTGTAGTCAGCTGTCACAATAAAACAACAGTTTAGTGAATTTAAAAGCACTGTGAAAAAATGTATAAGTGAAAGGAAACATTATCTTTATTTATGACATGCTGAGGTTTTAAAGGCTGCAGAATTAATCCTTTGCAACCCACTTATTCCTATAAGCTATACTGCTAAACTGATAATTTGACACTTTATTGTAGCACTCTTGATCCGCCAAATAGTACATATCTTTTATGTGATTGACGGCTTTAATAAATATAGTGGTTCTTACCAATATCCAGACACCTCTGTTTGGCAGTGTGCTGTCTGGAGTGCCAGTACTTCCAATGCTTCAGCTGATCATCTCTGCACTTCTCCTCTCCAAACACCACCATCACTACACTCTGACAATGGATGAACACACACAATGACGAGGTCAGAGATGAAAAATGATATTTAGCATTTGATTTAAGTGATTAATCCTATGTTGTTGTCTCATTTTAGGTTCATTTCTTATTCTTACCCTGACTTTGGTGATGGGTTGCTGCATTCCTTTGTTGTCAACCTCCCTGAGGGTAATCGGGTAAAACTGGCCCTTGTTGAGGTACGTCATCGTCCCGTCACCTGTCTTCTGACGCAGAGACTTGGACGCCTCAAGAGTGTACTCAAAGTTATTCCTAAAATATGGTGAAAAAGCAGCAGAATGAAGTAAACAACAAGAATAAAACATGTAGAAAAGGCTTTTATTTTCTGTAAATCTGGATGACAATGCAAGATAAGCATTAAAAAATAAAGCATAATGATGCACGCTTCATTAATCAGTTGCAGCACCAACGCGACCTCAAAATCAATCCGGGGGCCAGATAACAATCCGGGGGCTCGTGTGTGTAGACTCTTGTCTTTCACACGGAGGGTAGTCTGGTGTCTCCCTTGTGACTGCTATGAATGAGGCCATTCTGCGGTGTTGTGTTAAAAAGCTGAATGGCGGTGTTAGTTGGACGGTGGGCAGGCGGCAGTGCGACTTACCCCGGCACGGTGTTAAACTGAGTGTAGTCCTCAGGCGTCATGGTGGCCATACGTAACTGGATATCCCCAGGGAAGGAAAACACCTGCAGCGGACAATGAAAACAGATAGAGAGTGAAGTGAGGCCCCAGCAAAAATAAGATATTAAACAAATACTTTGCTTTGATTTTAAATCATTTATCTTCACTTCATAGCCTTCCTTTAATTCACCAGAGAAATTTTTAAATTTCGTGCCCCTCATGGATTTTCTTTCACCCCTTATAACAGTTTGTGTAGATTTTATTTATCTCTTCTACCCCTTCGTCCCCCTTTCTTTTAGTTCAAATGGCTCATCCCTCATGTTGCTAACCCCCCAACCCTCACCTTTTCCTGTACAGGCGTTTTGTTGGGTTACTCTATTCTAAGGTAATTTGCCTCCAGGTAAAATAGAAAAAGAGGAGAAAGAAAGGGCTTTGGCTATTGTAGGAGAAAAGTACAGCACTTTATTGTGTTGGTGAGACAATGGCATAATAACACACTGGCCGCTATTTTGGCATGTTCAAATAAAACCAGGGAAGGCTGAGCCCACCGCTGGCTCCATGGGATCAGGTGAATATCCTATTGTGTGATGGGAGAGATCTGAGAGCGGAGAGGAGAGGAAGGGGGAGGGGGGATTTGTAGGGAGAGAGCGAGAGCATTAGCGGGGTTTAGAAAGAGGGGGATCGAAACACACACCTCCTGGGAACCATCCTTGTAACTCTCGGAGAAGGTGGAGTCGGGGGGCGTGCGGGACTGGGTGCTGGGGCTGAACTGCACCGTGTTGTGGGTGAGCTGGCGGTCAAAGACGCCCACATGGCCGTCGGTTTCAGCACAGTTGTTTGGCACAGTCACCGAGAAGCCGTGGGTGGGCACCTCTGTCTTGACGGGCAGGTAGTTTGGCATGGTGGCGATGGAAACGGTGACGGTCGTGTCTGGAAAGACAAAATCAGCAAACTGACGATCAGATTTTCAGTTTTTAAGATGCTCCTGATAGGTTATGGTATTGAATGTGAACAGACCTGGTGAGGGGAACTGGGCCCTCTTGTCCTGGGACAGCTGAAGAATATTGAAGGGCCCCTTGAGGACTTGGATCCTGCTCTCCATGCCGCCTTCCTGAAGTGGAGATATGGAGTGTCCGGCCTGGATCTGGTGTCTGCAACAAACAAAAAAGCACATAGCCACCAAAACTAACATTAATAACTCTGTCATACAGCCTGATACGAGCAAATCTACCATTTCAGGACATTTATTCTAATTCAAGTCATATTTTTAACTTATTCTTAGTTCCTATTTTACTGGCTTTAACTTGTACTTCTGTGTTTTTTTTGTTCATGGGATTTGTGTTTTTTATTCTACGTTTTCACTGCTGTGCAACCAATTTAGGGACAAATAAAGTGATTGATTACTCTTGGACAACCAATATGAGCGCACTAATATTTGATTCGCACTTTGTATTCAGGTAATACACACTATTAATAGTGTGTAGTACCTGATAATCACAATTGAATATTATTGCAGTTTTAAATTAATTAATGAGCAGTTAAGGCTGCACTTTGTACACACAAAATTCTGAAATCCATGGTTCTTCTTAATGCCATGGTTACCCTCTGCGTTTCGTGCTTTTGCTTACCTTTTGTTGGGATCCACATCACAGACCAAGGCTTCTGGCTTGTTTTGGGTTATTGTTCTCTTTTCCCTGGGCACCTGTATGGGAGGGTAAACACAGCCGCTCAGCGTCTGACCACATCACATCCAATAAGCCGGGTCATCCTGCTGTCTATAGATCAGTTACATGACATAAGCTCTGCCTCACAGATGCTGCTTAATGGTCGGATGTCGGTATGGAAAAAGATCATATTGGTAAAGCCTGTAAGGATTTGGTAACTAACCCCTTATACAAGATTTTGCACTTTTGATTGTTTCCAGATCTAAAGTTTTCCTGTTACCTTATAGTAGTCGTACAGCAGGCCTAAAGCCGCGGCGCTGTCCTCGTCACCGTTTATGCTCATCATGGCCTTGGTGGCAGCCGTCAGCGGGTTCTCCAAAAAGGATTTCCAGGCTTCGTCTTCTGTGGTGAAGGAGCGACGCTGGCCTCCATAGCCTGGTTCGTTCTGGAGAACCAGGACCGCACGCTTACTGTGAGAAGACAGAGTTTCATGAGTTACGTATACAAATAAATTATTACGATGTCAATGCTTTTTTTCCCCATGCATTTAAAAGTATTTATCACATTATTTTTAAGTTGTCAACAATTTAAGGTAACACCATATGGACAATACTCATTAATGTTTAAAAAGCAAATATTAAATCTGGAATTAATAACTCCTTTCGGCCTTAAATTACTTCATACGAGTTCACAAAGCCAAAGCCTACAATCACAACCTCGTTCAGAGCAGACAAACAGGTTATAAAAGCGAGAGATCAACCATGTAGATGTTCTTTATATGTTAGACCTGTTGTTCAAGCTTTTCAATGATTGTGTAACAAATCTCAGCCATTAAACCACTGAGGTGTTTCGAGCAAAAGATGCTCTACAGGCTCGTCCGGTGTGACGACTCGGGAACTTCTCATTGGCTCAGAGGCTGACCGAAGTGACACATCTGATCCTGTCACATTCCAGCGCCATGCTACTGTTTTTGTAAGAGAATCAGGAGTTTTTATTCAAAGTCACTGGCTGCGTCTTTCTCCTCCTCTTCCTCTTCTATCTTGTGAGGCCTTCAGCGTCATTGCTTTGTAAACAGGACTGAGTTGGGCCAATAAGGAAATACGAGCTTTTTTTCGATGTGTCTCATCTGCTTGCAATGGTCTTAATGTGATCATTTATGTTAACTGAACTTAGGTAAAGGCCTAAAATTGAAATAGAAATGATTACTCAATTTCAACAAGTGAGAAACGTTAATCATTTCAACATCAAACTTGCCGTAAATTGTAATGTTCGCTCAGCTTATATTTACTTAGACGTGTTAATCCAACAAAGTAAAGTTCTTAGTCGAGCGCTTGTTATTAAAGTTTCATCTAGACCATTAGCTTTCCTTGATAAACTTTGGAAATGACATACACTTATAATACGCCTTCAATCATCCAGCCACTAAATCCAACTGCCTGATTTTCTGCCACAACAAAATAATTATGACAAAGTGTAACCGGACTGGCTCAGTTTCCATGCTGAGTATCTACAACAAATACAGCGTTTTTTCCTCTCAATGGTCAAAGCTAAGTGATAATTAGTAATCCTATATCTAATTGTGCTATTCATAAAAGGCAACCTGATAAGATCCATTATTTACTGGCAATAAAACTCAAAGGACAAGTAATCCATTAATAAAGCAAAAAAGAGTTTGATTGTTTTTCAGACAGAGATTAAAATTAGATTTCAATTGTAGTCAGAAATGCAGCATGATTTCTATTCCGTCTCTTTTAATGTACAAGAGCATAAACATTTTTAAAAATCTAACATTTAAAGAACTGTGCAATGCATTCAGTGTCACATTTTCTGACATTTTAGTCATGTAGAGTAAAATCCACTAACCTCATATGGCCCTGTGCTTGCTTAGACTTCTGTCTGTGTTAGTAAAGTCGAGCCAACGCCTAACAGGTGTACAATTTCACTCCCCTCAAAACTTCCCTCGTTATTGCCCTCAAAAAACATACAGAATATAGGCTAAGCATTTTTTTTACCAGCATGAACAATATTCATCTTTTTAATACTTTTTAGTGAAGCTGTTGACCAAAACTCCGTTATGAATACATAACCATCTGCAGAGGCAGTTTATTGAGCCGACAGCTCGCTGCTGAGCTTCATGTGTATTCCTAAACAAACATCATTGAGACTATCCACATAACTGTTAGAGCTTAGAGCAAAATCAAACAATAAACCGCCCATCGCTTCTTATTCTAACAGGAGCCTCTTCTCGCACGACAGGTGGAGATACACCTGTACAGGCTTGAACATGACAGGTGAAATCAGCAGAGTTACACCATGGGAAACTATGAGATATAATCGCTTTCCAGCTTGGCAGCCAAGTCTTAAGAGTAAACTCACCTTTAAAAAAAACAAGCTATGATAAATAATTCTGAAAATAACACTTCATTATCAGAACACATTTTGAAATATCAGCCAGCAGCTGCAGGTCACAGGTGGACCCCACGTATTAAACGTGTTTAAGTAATCCGTCAGTGCCATGAACTCACAAAAATAGTTTTAAAAAAAATGCCCACAATATTAACAGTAAGTATTTCAAGCTTATAATGTCTCGTCCTCGTTGTGCATGCATGGAAGTGGAGTCAGGACACTTACTTGTCATGCTCCTGTGACATTTCTGTCGGTCGAACTGGACTTTCTAGTTGGGACTGAAAATCCGATCCGTCTTCTTTACTGTGAAAAAGTCCGCCGCTAACGCTGGATGAGGGCAACAAACAAGGTGTCCCCTACTGAGAGAACGGGTTTTGTCGGCTTTTCTCGCTTTTTTTGGGGCAATGCTGAGCAGTTAAGGCCGGTTTTACCTGTGACAGGAGCGCGGATTGGATTACAGGTGGACGAGTGGGCGGGGCCATACTGTCAATTACCCTCTGCGAGGTCGTGATTGGCTCACCTTGTGGCCTACCTGAGAAGAGGGATTTAGGCTTATAGCCAGAGGAGGAGCCGGGTTCGACAACTGTGACTTTATTACATTACATTACATTACATTTTACATTACACTTTTTTTTACTTTTTCATACCTTACTATGATGTTTTTTACGGAATAATTAATTTCAACATTTTTAGATTTCAGACATATCATATCATACTATTATTTTACTTTTTGATGACATACTATTGACATTTTTATGAATTATTTCCAAAGCATTACATTACATTACACATTTACAGTCAGTAGTATATTACATATCATTCACCCATTCACACACTGATGACAGGCTACCATGCAAGGTGCCACCATCAGACTCTAACTAACATTCATCATCCAGTCCACACCGATGGCAAGCCTTCAGGAGCAACTTGGGGTTAAGTGTCTTGCCCAAGGACACATCGACTGCCGAAGCCGGGTATCGAACCACCGATCCTCTGAATGGAGAACTACCTTGCTCTCCACTACGCCACAGCCTTTATCATATTGGGTTATTAATTGGGAAATAAATGTGTGTTAAAATACTTCATTCATTTTTTTAAAAGGATGAGGTGATGTAAGGGTTCAATTTAAAAAAAGGTGATTAAAAGATAAAACACGCTGAAGGGGGAAAAAAGACAAAACAAGGATGCACCAGTGTAACAATTGAATCACAATTGATAAATGTATTTACACAAACCTGTGGTGGAATGCTAATTTAAGGACCGGAGGAGCAAGGAACACCGACTTTTGTACATTGTCACAGCAGCATTATAATAATGGTTGTCTATGTATGTGTAAGACTTTAGTCCTGCACTTCAACGGGAATCCAATAAATAAAAGTCGAACAAAAAAAGCTTGGGTATCTGCAGGTTTCATCAGATTCATGGCCTCTTATTTCACCCATATGTAAAAATCTGTGAACATCACTGCATTAAGCTCATGGAAATCATTCATAATCATTAATGCAAGTAAACATAAGGGCTAGAAAATGACTCAGTTTATAATGACAAAGACAAAGAAGCTGTTTTTTAAAGGAAATGTTCAAAATTTGTATTCAGGTGCCCAAATGAACATTGAAACAGTTTTTGTTGTGGAGAAGTAAATCCTTCTCTAACGGGTTTCCAATGTAAAAGATGGGCAACAAAATCCAGAGGGCTTTGTTCAAAATTTGTTCTGAAGTTTATTTGAATATAACATGAGGGTTCAGCATTCTGACTTCAAGTGAGTATATTCTGTTAAAGTCTTCCTCCAAATCGGAGACAGATTTTTAAAGTTGTGTACCTATCCTTTAACGTCATGAAATGTCAGAATCAGCAGCAATATCAGTCCGTTGTATTGGATCGGTGCTTTTAAAGAATGGAATTTTCTACTCAAGGCCATTAATATATTTTATACCGTTATAGAGATGTATAGTGTGTGTGGTGATACTGGGACTTTATTGTGACATCAGTATAATTAATTGCCAGAACTCTTATCTGTCACTCTTATCTGTCATCTACAATTCAATGACAGCTGAGCAAACTACATCTCCTGACATTAAATGGACCTGACGTTGAGATTGTTTTCTCAACCACTGATTAATAGTTAAAAAACATGTTGCAGGATAACTTGAGTTCAATTATCATGCGAATCATAAACAACTTATTAAATATTCGATTTTAGAAAAGTTTATCTTTGAATTCTAAAAGGATGTAGATCTTTCTGTTTACATCTTTGGGCATTTTTTGAAAATGGACATTTGTAAAAATCACTTTAAATAAATGAAAAGATAAAATGAGGTAAAATATGATGTAAAAGTATGTAAATTCAGTTGAGGTGAGGTTTACTTTCCTCCATTACATCCCTGGAAGCCAGCACTGAGAGACTGAATCTTAAAATCTAGTTTCAGATTACACCTCATGCAAATTTACAAAATGTAATATTTCCATTTATTTTTCCATCCTGCTTTACTGTAAATCAACCTTCTCCTCATTTTATGAAGAAATGCTCACACCTGTGTCACCGTTACTGGGTCACAACACAGAGAGTTGTTTACATTCTCCTGGAGGACAGATTAGCATCAGCCTGCACAGCTGCAGGTAAGAAAAAGGCAAATTCGAGCCGAAACCACCAGAATCATCAAAGAGAGCAAATGAAACGAGGAATAAGCATGCAACCAAATCAGGGGGCCACTCTTAATGGTTAATATGTAGTTTACAGCATCATGGAGCAAGAAGCATGAAACAGTAGCGAATTACTGTCAATGGGGCTTCATAAAACGGGGAGTTTTCTATAAAAGTCTGGTATGGAAGATTTAAACAATTAGTTGCAATTTTTTTATAATCCTCTACAACAAGCTGTGATGATTATGATAAAAAAAGATTTAAAAAATAAACATGCATTTACAAAACAACCTTAAAACCCTAAAACGGGAGATGAAAGAAAACACCCTGAGCGAAAACAAACAGCTTAGTTAGAGACATAGGGAGCTTAAAAGATGCTATCAGCTATATTCAAAGTTTCTCCCCACAAACACACACTGAGACAGAAACTAACTGTAATCCCCCCTCCCCCCACACTCACTCTATCTCTCTCTCTCTCTCTCTCTCTCTGTAACCTACACACACACACACAAACACGCACACACACAAACAGACTCAACCTCCTGCTCCTGGATCCTGGTTAACTGTTGATTTATCCCAGTGGAAAGACACCTGCTTCTCCTGGAGCTTGTTTGTGTTTGCACTAAGGACATGGGATAATACAGCGAGGGAGGGATACGAGGATGTGTGTGTGTGTGTGTGTGTGTGTGTGTGTGTGTGTGTGTGTGTGTGTGTGTGTGTGTGTGTGTGTGTGTGTGTGTGTGTGTGTGTGTGTGTGTGTTTGTGAGGCTGGGAATATGTACCTGGGCTGCTGATGGTGGGTCCGACTTGATGCTGACTTGACAAAGACCTGAGAGGCCAAACCATGAGGGGAAAACACGCAAACAAAAAAAGAGTTGGATCAAAGTGTGGGAGAAACCTGAGAAAAGAACTACTGAGTTATTCTCGGGAAGTAAAAGACATAGATTTGTACAGATCTTTGAGTAACAAATGCTACAATAATGCAAAAACACTCCATTACATAACAGTAAAAGCCAGACAGACATAAAAGTCCTACATTCAAAATCGAACTCAAATATAAGTTCAGAAAAATCGACAAAACGCACTGAAAGTGTCAAAAGTAAAAGTACTCCTGCAGAAAAATGGCCCTTGGTACTGATAGTATGGCACTAATAGACTGTTCATAATACAGATGCAGCAATGAGCCTTTTAGAGTTGTAGCTGGTTACTTTCCATCTCTGGGTTTTTCAAAGACAAAAACAAATGCAGAAAAAGTAGTTTTTTGGATGAACATAACATTATTGCTAAGAACCTCTCTGTTTTTTCATCTGTAAATCTGTCCTGTGGTTTGCCCCAGGGTGCTCTTACTTTGTCTGATCTCCTCTGCTTTATTAAGGCGTTATAAAGGTATATTATCAGGCAAAACTTATATAGCACATTTCATTTCCATGACATGGTCTGATGGAGAGGTACAGTAGAGCAAGGCTTTGTAGGGCTTTATAAACTAAATTGTATGATCAATTTTGAAACTAAACCAATCAAACAGGTGCAACACGATGACTGCTATGCAGATGATATTCAATTATATATACATCTTTTAACCCTCAACATATGATATAATTTACAGGACTGCTTAAAGCCTATTCAAATTGGATGGCTTATAGTTTTCTACAACTTAATGCTGTTAAAACAGAGTAACCCTGAGGTGCAGGAAAACCTTTGTTTCTTCCTTAGATGTCACTCATCTCTTGACCAGTATGTGAGGTCTTTGATTTGTTCTTGTTTTTTTCCAGCTGAGGAGTTTTTCTCAATTTAACCCTGAGATTGAGATGGTTATTCATGCTTCAATTTAATCCTATCTAGACGACTGTAATTCCCTCTTAGTTAGTGTGTTTTTATTCAGTCATCACACACAATACAATGTATACAGCCTACAATATAACTGAAAAGGCATAGGCAGAAGCATGAAGGTAATATATGCCTATCCTACTTTCCCATCAATAAAGCCACCCTCAATAATTCACCAAGTCATCAAGATAGTTTAGAAAAGGTCCAGAGGGCTGATGCAATGCTTTAGCCCAGTCCCCATCAAATTCAAAACCTGTTTTTTGTGATTACTTTTGAAGTTCTGTGTTGTCAAGTACCAGACCGCATTAGAGATCTATTACGGGATTATCACAGATAGGTCTCCAAGATCCTTTGTTAAGGTTTAATTTGTTTCGAAGTCATGGCTCCTAAATTTTGCAACTCTCCCCTGTCGGATCCAAGATATCTGCACATCTTTTAGAAGCAGTCTTTCTTTCGTTTTCTAGAAAGGTGTTATATAAAAAGACTTCATTCAATTACTTAAAAACGGGAGTAAAAACCCCTAAACACGTCCCAATGAGAAAATAATTCTAGTTTAATCATGTTTGTTGTTGATTTAATTTAAGTCTGCTCTCCAACGGAAGGTAACACACACCCGAGTCAGACTTGCAGTAGTTGCTGGTGTTCAATAGCCCGAGGCAAAGAGATGATCTCACTGTTTGGAAGAGAGACGTAAACATATAGTGAGAAAGGAAAAGGTGTTGCAATAAACTGCAGACAAGTGGACATCCAAACATGTGTCAGCACACCCAGGATGCAACATGAAGCCGAGCTCAACAGTTTCCAACGACTCAAACCCTCCAGGACGCTTAGTGACATCTTTGTCAATTTGCTTGGTAGGATTCAACCACCCCTGACCTCTCTCCCATCCCTCTTTTCCTCCTCCCTCCTCCTAGAAGACAGTTGGTTTTTAACGCCGTCCCGCCTCTCTCCAGGCACCAAACCGAGATGGAAATAAGATGCAAATCCATCCCATTTTTCTAGCATGTGAGCACTTGTCTGAGCCGAAAGCGCTTCTAACTGTATTGAGGTCTGCTTGAGTCACACTGGACTGTCAGTGTCGGTTTGTAGTTTAGGAGCTCACAGTGAGGCTTGCTGTTGTTGGGTAAACAGCTGAGGAGCTTATATGAACAATGAAAGTGTTGTAATGTGTTTGATCATCATTATCTTGCTGTCGGTCGTTATATACTAAATGTTAACATGCACACAGGAGAGTTGAGGTTTGAAATTATGTGTAGGATTATTATTTACATCTGTTCAACTCTACCTTGGATGACAGATGAGTCTGATCGACAAACCTTATTTTTTATAGACTTTGGGGGATTGTTATTGCCCCTGTGTAACGTATTACTTGGGGTTTTCTTTTTCAATAACAGCCTCATCAGACTCTCTCCATGGTCGTGATGTTTTTCAGTGAATTGCTGAGGCCGGGGTTAGATGGTATCACACTGCTCCCACTGATGACAGTAAAAACATTCACAGACACAGAGGGCACGGCAGACCCGCATGCAGCAGCGCAACTCCTAAAACACTTGAGCTAATGCACACACACACACACACACACACACACACACACACACACACACACACACACACACACACACACACACACACACACACACACACACACACACACACACACACACACACACACACACACACACACAGGGGAGGAAAGAGGTCAGTACTTTTTCCAGGCGTTATGGGATTTGGGGATTCTTGATGGGGTGTTTGTGTGTGTTTTGCTTCACAACACTGCTGATGATTTAGCCCTGAGCTGTGGATGTTACTGACCATTCAGTCCGATTAAAGGGAATGTTATTATTCAATTATTATTATGCAAGTAACTCAGTTATTACACTTACTGACAGAATATTAAATGGCAAATATTTTGATAACTGATTGATTGATTTACAGTTTTGCAAATGCCAAGAACCCAAAAACCCTAGTTTCTGAAATTGTGTTTAAGCAATTGCAAAACCTGCAAGTAATTTCTAAATCAAAAACCCAAAGGAATAAAACATTTTAAGGGATTTTTTTCTATTACTGTTAATTAAATATAGAACTGTTGGTTGATCAAAACAAGGAATATAAAGACATCCCCCACTTTTCATTGACATTTTATTGATCAAAGGAATAATTGCAGTTTAATGAAATAATTAATTTATTGTCATAATGGGTCTAACATGGCAGGTCAATTAGTTCTATCAGATCAATATATTTTTACTGTAAAATCCCTTTCATGTTTCCCCCATCAATTAACCTTATTTTTAATATTGTTAAAGGAAAATGGCAAACAAAAAATGTTGATTCTGAAAATAAATGTAACTGTAAAAGTTCAGATACAATACATTATTTTCTTTATCACTCACTGCAGGGAAATGTCTCCTGGAACAAGCAGCAGTACGAAAGATATGAAAACACCACCTGAAAACGTGATAATACCAAAACACATCGCAGCATTGCTCATTGAAGTATAACAAAATGCAAGACTCTCTGTGGGTGTTCAGGGATCTTAAAGAGTATAAAGTTGTTTGTTTCAAGAGGTTTAACTTACACAAAACAGAAATGCTGCATCATCTAATTGCAAAAGTAAATAAAGGCTGAAGATTTTGTAAAATCTTTTTATTATCAATCTTTCCACCAATCAATGCAAACCCCTTAGCTCAAATTTGTTTAATTAGGTACATTTGCAATATTCACATCAATACACTTACACTCTTTTTGCTTTGAAATTAAGATGTAAATGTTACAAGTGAATTATAAGTCTTGTAATTACCTGTGGGAAGTCTTTAGGTTTAAAAATCAACCAGTCAGTGGTTTGATTTCATGGCACAGTATCTCTGATGTTTTATACCTACACAGCTACACTCACACACACAAACAAGTTATTGTAGATACATTCTCAAACTCATGCAAATCTTTATTTCCCATATGCATTTAAAAACACTTTCATAACATTAAATATTTAAACATCCCACCAAACACAAGGGGTAAAAAAATTAACACATTTCCTCACATTGTTAAACAAACACATCTGCAGCAGTACACTAACTCAAATGATTGTTGACATCTCCTCGTGTCATTTTCATTCGGAGCTGAGATGAAGATCTGTGAACTGTTACAGATTCAGCCACCTGGTTGATACAAAGCACTCACAGTGACCTGAGCGCTGAGTTGAGGAGCAGCTCTACAGGCCCAGACTTTTACATGGATAAATGTAGAAGGATGTTTGTAGGCAGAATATACCCGAATAACACTCATATTCTATTGTAGTTATAAGGGGGGACATTGTGTGCACCCTTTATCTTCCCGCTACTGTTGGGCTAAATCTCTATTTTGATACATGTTTAATCCCATAAAAAGACACGCCATATCTGTTGTTGTATCTACAGTTAGCTATAAGTGTGAGGTAAGTGCGGTGTTTAGGAATGCAGGCTAACAGAACGCACAACATTCCTGGGTGGTCATTGTCGCTTTAATGCGCTATTTTAAGACTTGCGTCCCTGGAAAATCTTGCCAACTTAAATTCAAAACACACATAGAGACATGAGTGTTGAATGACGATGACAGAAAACTTTGAATTTATTGCTGAGAATTGCTCAACCTCTACTCATTGCAGTGTTGTGACTTCAGTCCACGCGGACAACAATGTGTGCCTTATGTGTACGTCACATGGGAGCTGCATAGGGTGGTGGAGGTTTATGGATGGGACCAGTGAGGTGACTTGTGACTGAAGGCGGTTATTGTTGAAAAAAGCGTGGGAGACTGCCAAACAAGCCCTTCCACTTGTCACCTGGTTCAGCCTCTCAGTCTGCCTGATCCAGTTTTCTTTGTGCTGTGATTGATTCTAAGATGATTCACCTGCACAAGCGGCAATCACAGCCACCACACTTTCTATTGCATTGAAGATTTTGTTTCTTTGAAAGATCCTATTTTAAACAATGGAAAAAACGAAATATAAGCGATAAAAGATCAGGATAAAGAAAGGATTTTTAAAGCTTGATCTGCAAAGTAATTAGTAGCTGCAACTGTTTTAGAAATATTCTGGTAAGGTAATAGTAACTCATAGTAGTACTTTAGTTCAGTACTTGAGTTACATGCACTTAGTAACTAATGCACTTAGTTACTTCCCTGCACGGACTTCATGACACGCATGTTGTTTCACCCCAGAGATAGGCTGTACAAAGAACACACCTTTTTTCCAGTCATCAAAAAGTAAAGCAGGGAAAGAAAAGGCTGAATTTATGTGTGCTTTGGGACTTCATGCCACCTTCATGTATGCAGACATACGTATGTTCACTCTCGCCCACACACAAACACACTTGCGTGACATGCTCAGAGTCACACCACTCGGCAGAGAGGAATCCTTCCTGAACAGATTTGCTGTCAAACCTGAAATGTGTCTTCAGGAGGAAACAGGAAACAAAAAATTAATCCAACAGGTTTCTGGAAAATGAGTTATTAAACAACAGGCCGACATTCACAGTCTTTGTGATTTGGCTGAATGTTTTCAGGTAGCTTCAGTGTAATATCTCTTTAATAAATTCTCTAAATTGTCTAACATTTTTTAAACTTTTGACAACTCTCAAAATGTCCTGATGTGTAAACACCTGATGCATAAACTGCACATATCATCTGCAGGTTAAAGTTCACTGAGGGGAACTTTGTACAGACATGATGCAGTTCTTTTTTCTGCCTGTTGGCAGAGACGTTTCTGGTCAAAGTGTCATCCTGCCTTCTTTCTGTTTCACTGTTTCCCCCTAAACACATCACACGGAGGATACAACATTACAACCAGGGCTTTGTAAGAGGGATGTTTCGCTTTAAACTGTTGGTTATTTAAACAGCTTTCAACTGTCTTATTATACAATGTATAGTTTTTTGTTGTTTTTATCTATGTTTTTATTAAATGGTTATTTATTTCTGATGTTTAGGTAATCTGTGTTGGTTGATTGGGATTGGAGAATTGTAATTTTAAATCTGGAACCTAGAGAAGTCTTTTATTATGTAATTATTAGGTCAAGTCCACCTATTGATTAAAATTCATAAGAAACTTCACTTCACTTTTCCAAACCACTTTAAACCACTTTTCTTCATCCGTGTTCACAATAATCCAAAATATGTCAAGACAACATCAGAGCTGCAAAGAACAAGTGAAACAGGAGAAGTTTCACTCAGGGATTATTGATTTGATTTATCAAAACACACACATAATAATACACACACACACACACACACAGTCTCAGATTTGATTTTTCTGTGGTGATACAGTCAGCAGGCTCTCAGACGGCATGTATGAACCTGCAGGAGTTTCTGTTGTCTTCCAGCCAACCGTTGCTTTTTGTCGAATACTGTGATCTTCATAATGTGAAGGAGCTGCTTTAGTGAAACCCATTTGTCCTCCCCACCTGTTTAACCTGTAACATGCAGAGGGGTGTATAGTGCAACACTGAGCAGGGCTCTGCCTCGTCCTGAACGGGAATCTTTCGGGGAATCCTTGAGAAACCCCAGAAAAGAGGTTGGAGTCAGCAAAAAAACTTTTTTATGTCAGGCTGCGACAGAGAGTGGGAGAACACAGATGAGTTTCACTTGAACAAGTGCCAACCCTCTGAGCCTGAGGAGGTGAGAAGCAGGAAAGACAATGGGGTGATTTTCACGACACATTTATAGAAAACTATAAAGTGGATTAGTGGTATTATAATAAAGTAATGAAAGACAGTAGGAAAGACCCTCATCGGAACTGTTATGCTAAATAATAAAGGAATAGAATATAATCTGACCTAATTACTGACACTGAGGACATTTCCTCAGTATTTTGTCAGTAGTAAGTTAAATTAGATTCCTTTTAGCGTAACCAAATTAATTAATTAAGACTTACAACCTCAAAAGTTCTAAAATGATTAATTTGTCATTGCAGTTATTTCAAAAAATTATTAATATTAATGTCAAACTCTTTATAACCCATGTGGTTGACAAACTGTTGAATTACATTAGTAAAATTGCTCTAATCTTGACTTTCTTCTTTGTTTCAACATCAGGTGTTTGGCTTTAAAGTGTGAACAGACCGCGGTGTTCAGTGTGAAACCGCTGCTAAGACAACTTCTTTACATGGATGCCTTTTGTTAGCTGATCCTCAGACCAGTCAAACCAGCAACACCTTGGTCCTTAGTCCATCCCAGGGTGGAGCAGAGAAATCACTGCGGTTGACAAGCTGGGTGAGGCTAACTGCCACCTTTGCTTTTCATGCGGGTCAGGGTTTCAATCTGTGTGCTGTGGAGATTTGTTCCTGTGGCACATGTATGATACACACACACACACACACACACACACACACACACACACACACACACACACACACACACACACACACACACACACACACACACACATGCACAGAAAGTCTCAACTGCATGTTCTCACAGATTATTTTAAGAGTTTTAGACCTGTTTTTTTTTTTTCCTTTTCAGTGATCATGTCTGTTATAGTTGCTCCATACATAAATTGAAATGGAGACAATTGCTTTCAAGACAGCTGGAGTGGATTTTAATTCATCACCAGTCAGTTTAAGGACATTTTAAAGAGGCTCTCAAACAAATGAGCTATAAATGCACAGCAAGGTCAGTAGAAAACCAAAGACCTTGTTCTGATAAACTGAGAGGCCTAGTGGACGTATATGCAGGAAATAGGAAACATTTATGTGGAAATCATATCCTCCTATTTTGGGAGATGGGCGACATTTAGAAACCATGTTTGAATTTGTGCAAATTTGTTATTTTAATGGATATACACCAGGATTATCACCACTGAATACATCCTTTTACATTTTGAAATGTAGTATTCTTACTCAATTAGGCACAATAAAGCCAAAAGTATTGATCCAGACTCTTATGATGTACACATCTGAGACGATTAATACTTTAGAGTCACTTGTCTTTTAGAAAAAAAAGCACCAGTGTGATCACTCCCCCTCTGCACTCAAAGGAAATGTCACCTCAACAGCACCATTTTAGTCGGTGCAGCAGTGTCAGCTAAAGGCCAGAAGAGGGCAGGGTACGATAACATTTATGTGAAATCAACACGCAGCAATCAAACCCACTCTGTTTTATAAAGAAAGAGGTTGTATAACATTGATCTGTTTCAAATATCTGTTCCAACAAGCCTACTGTCCTGTTGTGTTTTAAGGCAGGAATCTGGGGTTCACACACACACAAGTGCACAGCCTCATACAACACACAACTTCACACAGCTAAAGAGGGCTTTATGTGCTCTCAGCCTTTTCTGACCCCTCTATTTTCATGCAAATGTCTTCCTGTAGGGAGAGTGTACAGACGCTGTTGTCTATGGAAATTAATAGTGGACTGTAACTGACGCTGCAGATAAAAGACAATGTTTGATATAGAAAGCCTCTACGCCAGGAGGCCTCTTATTAGGAATAATACTCACACACACACACATGCATGCACTGTGTCTGACTCTTTGTCTCTTTCCTCTCTACCCCCCTCCCTCTCTTTCTCTCTCCCTCATGAATATTTCACCATTTTCATTCCCCTGTTGAGATTTTCTCTTGCTGCTTCTCTCTCTAAAAAACCCTCTTCCTCTCTCATCTTCTTCTCCCCTCCTTTTCCTTTTCTTTCATCCTGATGAGTGTGAGGAGGGGGTTTGGTATTGATCTGTTTGTAGCAAAATACGCTGAATTTATTATCACGGATTATTATTTTTGCGAAAAGGAGGGCAAAGAAGCTGCCTAAACACCCAGGCTTCTGCAACATGACATCGCGTTCTAATATCTGAAAATGATTTCTGCCAAAATGTAGCATCTATTTAAGGGGAAATCCACTACACAAGACAGATGTAGAATGACCAGTGTTGTCCCACTACTCACAAGAGACAGGATTTCAAGACAGGAAGTGCGGCAACAACATCGTCCCTCCCCTGCTGTTCCTCCTCTCCTCCTCCTCCTTCTCCTCCTCCTCCCTCATCCTCCTCTTCACAGCACACTCACACACACAGATGTTCCCATGTACCTCCCCTCCCTCCAATCCCCCGCACTTGTAAAACGTTGGCGTGCAGCAGGTAACCATGGAAACCGTTGTGTGCTGGGCCCGCTCGAAAATGTATTCATAAGAATCACACTGTGGTAAAAAAAAAAGAAAAAGGCGACTATCGGAGGAAAAGAGGCAGCATTCATCACCATGACGATGGCAGTAGAGGGTGTTGATGTGGTGGACCTTACTGTGCAGACAAAAAGTTGTGTCCAAGAATAATATTTCATCTTTTCTCTTTTGTTTTTTTGTACAATAACAGCAAGAATGATGTGTGCAGTAGCTTTATTATTTTTGTATTCAATGTAAAATTGATTAATTGTATTGTCCCTGTTAAATAAAGGAACAAGTAGCCAAGAAATACATTTCTAATAATGAGCTTAAAAATGAATAACCTTCTAACAAAACCTACTGCCTCCTACTCCTTGTCTCTCCAGAAAACCCCACATGATCCAAATCCACAGTAGTTTAACAAAAAAATCAAGGTCCACTTACTAGATTTTGGTTGTTCTCATATCATTGTCTTCCTCTGTGGATGGAGTTTGCTTAGTTGTAATAGACAACTTGGACAACCTCCATGAAAACTGAACTATAAAACACTGTGAGACCAAGAAATGAAATTGAAAGCTCTGGGGGCTAGTTGACCACCAGTTATATATATATATTTTTAAATCTATTTTTATCAGAGTGTACCGGTAGAGCAGACGGTAAGATGCTTACCGTATAATTGCAACATTCCCAGGGCATCTTTGTTGCAAGCCATCCGCCATCTCTCATCCGATCTACTATTTGTATCTACTAAACAAATAAAAAATATTTCTTCTATTTCTAAATTATATTCATTATATTCATGTTGCCCAAATCAATCAGACCTGCCAAGGTCAGACCTGGATGTTTTTTAATTGTTTCATGAACAAATCAATAAACTCCACACGACTCTGTATCCTCTACATGTAAGTGCCTGATATTTTATATTTTATACTGTTTGAAAATGTACATTATCACAACATAAAGTGCCTCTGTGTCATTAAGGCAGTTTTTGTCAAGTTCTGTATAGTCTACCACCTCGCTCTATGTTCTCTCTACTTGTTTGTATAACTGTAATTTGTTGATATTTATGTTACTTTATACTATATAACATTGTGTACTTGTTCTTTGTGCTTAGGCCCCATGGTTAACACACACCTTTCCGTCTTGGTTTCTCTCTGGTTTCTCTCATTGTGTATACTAGTACACACTTTGTGTTCCACCTATCAGCCCAGTTAACGCCCTGGGACAGCTGTCATGGTGGAATGTAAACAGCACTGATGGAGTCGCATTAAGACTCACGCTTAAAGAGGGGGGGAAAAATCTACTGTTAACACTAGAAGCCACAGGGAAGACACAGACTCAGCCTTTATTCTGTCATTCTCCCTTTGTGTGTGTAGCACGAGGTGTCGGCCAGATTACTGACCAGTCGGCGCTGACACACTCTCCTGGCATCCTCCCTCTGTCTGCCCCCCAAATCCTGTCTGTCTCCGTCTGGGTTTTACTATGTTCATCCCTCTCTCCCCCCCTCTCTCTCTCTCTCTCTCTCTCTCTCTCTCTCTCTCTTTCTCTCTCTTATATGCACCACATGACCTCACTGCCAAGAGATCACACAAGATGCCAGTGAGCATGTCAATCTGTTTTTTTTTTTTACTGCCCTTGGTCTCCATGGCAACAGTCAAAGTCAGGGAGTGGGAGAGAGAAAAAGAGACACTGAGAGAGGCATGTTCACAGAGATGAATCATGGCAGCATGCAGACCATTTACAGCGGTGAGTGTGACTTGATGAGCTACTACATTCACTGTACAGTAACGGATATACACTTAGTTACCAGTTTATTGGGTACACTTAGCTAAAACTAATGCAGTCTCATTAATGACCTTGCAATATCAATTCTACCTTCATAAAGGTTGTAACGTTCAGTTTTTGTTGAAGAGAAGTGTTGTTTAAACTATTTATTGTGAGCTTGCTATGCCTAGGGGCCACATTTTCAAAATGACTGGAGACCAGTGGCCAGTTAATAAACAAACATGAATAATATTTATCAGATAAAATTAATGAACCTGAAAAGCCCTGTTTTTGAAATTCTTTATTTTCTAATTTAACTGACTTATTAACTCAACTTATTAACTAAATTCACTTGGCACAAGGATAGACACTAGGCCGAGATATATCCTCTGTCGGGGGGTCTGAGGACCCTCTCCTGGCACATAACAATATAACTATTAGTCTGTTTTGCTG
Source organism: Anoplopoma fimbria (assembly GCF_027596085.1). Taxonomy (NCBI): domain Eukaryota; kingdom Metazoa; phylum Chordata; class Actinopteri; order Perciformes; family Anoplopomatidae; genus Anoplopoma; species Anoplopoma fimbria. Next base: position 21,854,616 of record NC_072463.1, read on the forward strand.
CTATTTTTCGCACTCTGGCACCTGATTTACATTTAAAGTACAAAAAAATCCTATTACGATCAATTTGTGAGAAAATGGTCAGTGGGCCGTTATAGAGGTGTTCCTATATTACCTTCATTGATCTAAATGGGTTGGACAAAATATTAATAATACCTCTCAGAATAATCAGAAATAGTTCCAAGAAAAGTATCTATATTGAGTGGGATATTTGCAAGGGAAAAAAGATTAGAAAAATGGGATAGAAAAAATTGCATGAAGTTTTCTTACATTTCATTTCTAAAAAATCTAAATAGATCACAATAATAATGTTCAGTATGTAGGCCACATAGTAAAAACAATTTTACATTGGAGAGCAGAAACACATAACAGATGACAGAGAAGAGGAACATGGTGCAAATTAGCCCTTTTTCAAAAAGCTCTCTGCTGCATCATCACAGAGCACGGTCACCTTGGGTGAGGAGAAGAGGAGGAGGAGAAGAGGAGAGGAGGTGGAATAAATAGAAAGGAGAGCAGAGTGCTCGTCATCAGAGCAGAACGTGACCTGAGGCCTGGATGCAAATTGAAGCCTCTCCCCGTCTCTCTCCTCTGCCGTCTGTGCTTCTTAGCCTTTTAGCAAGATTACCTTGCTGAGACAAAGCCGTTGTGTCGACAGTTTTGTGCCTGTGGAAGAAAATCATTCATCACACGTGTAAAAGCTGAAGACCATCAGATCTCCATCTACGTGAGTCTGATAGTGTTGCATAATCAGCAAGGAGCAGAAAATTGCCTAAAGTGAAAAATTTAAAAACAAATAACAGGTCCTGATATTGTTGCAATGCTGTATATATGTTTTTTTTTAAAAATCTCAATTTATGTAAAGATGTATAAACTGATGCAACACATGCAGAAACAAAGCAGCAAACGTCTTATCAGATTTTCCATATTTGGGTCATAAATCACATCCTGTTGAAGCATAGTGTCCGGAAGACAATGTGGCAGTACTTCCTCCGGGGATATCCTTTGTGTGTTTATGGCCACAGGATATTTGTACCAGTTTGGCTCCATGCCTGTTCCTAATATAGTATTAAATGTAGTAATTGGGAATGACAAGATCATTCAGCCCGTTTCTTATTTACTAATTGATCATAAAATAACCTCTAATGGTTAATATATTTTTTAATCTGATCACATGTCAGGAGTTTTTAAAATGTACTTTAGATGCTCAGGATATCATCTCTGGTTCCAATTATATTCTACAGAGCCATTGTTTTTTTAATGACAATAGGAAGCGTGGGCTCACATTGCTATGGTGACAAGAACACAGCAGTAGGTATCTGTAACATGAGAGGAAGGAAAGAGAGGGCAGATCAATTCATTGAATGATAATAAACCATATTGTAAATAAAAGCACAGACGTGGAGATACAGGGGCTCTCATATCATCTCTCATGCAAGTGTGATGTTACTGGAAATGTCAGCAGCTCAATGGTATTTACAGCAAACACTTGAGCTGAAGGCCCTTGGTAAGATGGAGGCCTGTGTGACATTCAAATACGTCCCTGTGTAAACACACACACATACAGACAAATTACCTGGTTGCATCCGAGTATACAAGTCCATGCTAATATGCTATTTATATGTTGTATGCTATGTTGTATGCTATATATAGTCCACCACCAGCTCTTTGGTTTTAACCGCCTCCAGATCAACTCTGGTAAAACCAAAGAGCTGGTGGTGGACTTCCGCCGGGCTAAACACTGTCCTCCGGAACCAGTGAACATCCAGGGACAGGACATTGAGATTGTGAAATCTTATAAGTACCTGGGTGTTCACTTGAACAATAAACTGGACTGGACTAATCATACAAATGCACTTTATAAAAAGGGTCAGAGCAGACTGTATCTGCTGAGGAGACTGAGGTCCTTTGGAGTGCAGGGAGCACTCCTGAAGACCTTTTTCGACTCTGTGGTGGCATCAGCCATTTTTTATGCAGTGGTCTGCTGGAGCAGCAGCATTTCGACAGCTGACAAGAAGAGACTGAATAAACTTGTCAGGAAGGCCAGCAGTGTGCTGGGGTGTCCACTGGATACGGTGGAGGTGGTGGGAGACAGGAGGATGATGGCCAAGCTGTCATCCCTGATGAACAACACCTCTCACCCCATGCAGGACACCTTGGCAGCTCTGTGCAGCTCCTTCAGCCACCGGCTGCTTCACCCCCGGTGTGTGAAGGAGAGGTACCGCAGGTCCTTCCTTCCTGCTGCTGTCAGGTTGCACAACCAGCTCTGCTCCCAGCAGACCACATGACACATGTGCAATACAATACACTGTGCAATTATAGCTTTAATAGTTTTTCTGTCTGTACATATAATATTTCAGTTATTGTGGATTTCTTGTTTTTTATTTCATTTTATTTTAATCTTGTCTTTCTTTTACTATGCCTCTTGTGTGCACTTTACCCTATGCTGCTGTAATCCTGCAAATGTCCCTGCTGCGGGACTAATAAAGGATTATCTTATCTTATTTTATCTTATTTGTATGCTAAAACAGTATGTGACATTATTTTATTATGGCCTAAACCTATGAAACCAATTCATACGTACATGAAATGCATACTATTCCTGAACCCTGAACACTGAACCCTACGCAGGCATACATATCCCAAAGTGCAATGCGGTAAACAACAATGTTTATAAGAGACAACAGCTAACAGCTCTGTCACATCAATAACACTACACTCTAAGTGTAAGTATAAGATTTCACTATAGGCGTGATTTAATTCTTAAAACTAGTTCAGATTTTATGATTCTCACAAATCAATGTTAGGTAACATGAGGTTGGCACTGGTTACCATGGTTTAGTGTCTCTAAAGCATTCTCTAACTGGTAAGGAGGCTCTTAGGAAGTGACTTAAACCTACAAGATAAGGGAAAACAGCTAGCCAGCTAGCTTGGCTTGTGCTAAGCTAGGCTAATCAGCTCCTCTTCTCCTCATCTAGCTCTAGTCATGAAAGGGATAAATAGTTTCCTAAACTGTACTGATACGTGTACAATACATACTCTTATATAAAATGTTCTTGTTTATATCTTCTATTTTTTCTTTTTAGTCATCATTATTTCCAGTAAACTGCTTAATAAGGAAACAGAACTAACTGCACCTTCTTTCTTTCAGTGTTAAAGCTGACCTGTTTAACGAGCTGTGTCTCATATATTCTGGCATAGGCTGCATCCCCCACTCACTCTTCCTCTTCCTCATTCTCTCTATCTCTATTAGGGCTGCAGTCTGACCCGGCTAGCTGTTGCTAAGTTTATCTCTGTGCCAATCTGTGCCCTATAGGCATGCAGAGGCAACCCAGAAAAGACAGAGTGCACTGTCAGAATAATCAGGGGAGGGAGGAGGGGATGAAAACTCATGATGGCCTGCTCTGTTTATTACGAACCGCAAGCTGTAATCTACTGCAGAACAAGGGCTGTGGGGGGAGCATGTGCATGTAAGAGTGTGGTTGTGAGAGCATGCTGGTGTTTCATGGTCACCCGTGAGACACCATCTCATTGCATCCAAAATATTAGCTGCAGATGATAGCAGGGTGCTTTTGTATCTTTAGAAATGAGCTTGGTGCAGCCATATTCCTGATGACCTTTCTGCTGCTGTTTGCCTGCAAAGCTCTGGAAATGACTCAGTCACTTAATAATTAACATTAACCCATTAAACAATTTCATGTGGTCCATGCTAATTTTGCCATGGTTACAGAAGCACTGTACTGAGTGAATGTCTGGTTTACTAGGTTTCCAGTATGCCAAGCTACAGCTTGGTAGATAATATGTAGGCTCCATTGCAAAAAACAGGTTACAAACTTTCATCTTTTGTTTGTCTTGTGGTTTGCACAAGAAGTAAAACCTGACCTAAGATACATGTGTATGTTAACACCTGCAAGACCCATCAGGGAACCAGATGGTCCAGAACAGCAAAGCAAATGCACTACTACTATTTAAACCTATGGTTTTAACTGGTGCACTGGAATATGCTCCAAACCTATTAGTCAATATATTGATCCATAGTGAGGCATGCTTGTGAATAATTGAGTTAGTGACCTCTGTGCAGAGAATTGTCATCATTGCACTGGAAAAGCCCCCCAGGGCAGGAACGGGAGGTCTCAGTTCTGCTGGTGGTTTGCTGCATCAGGACGAGTTGAGAGCTTGATATAATGCAGCGGCTCTCAGCTGTGAACCTTTGGCTGAGGCCTTTTACCGGTAATACTGCACTGCAACAGGGCGTTGCTCTTTTCTTTTTTTTTTTACCACTGATATAGTTTGAAAAGGAATTGTGCAACATGTCCCTGCTTAATACATAACAAAGTCTTTTAAATAATCACTGGGGGGATATTGATGTGAAATTGACCAGATCAGAAAATGTTTGCTTAAAAAGGCACAGCTCAGGTTAGTGAGAAAATCCTTCAAGGTCAGTGGGACACACTAAATGTTTGGTTTTGTGGTCAACAACAGCATTACATTTCAATACACGTTTTTGCAAAGGCTGGTTCTATAATATCTTTGACTCCTGATTCATGAGAGACAGTTTCTGAGGAAAGAACCAAAGGTTTTTAATGTTCTTAGCAGCCTGACAGCGTGTTGAGTGACTGGTTTAGGAAGTCACTACACAGCGGTTAAACTATTGAATGAGCGATACTTGCTTGTTTCCTGAGAGAATGTCTTGTCTTTTTGACATCACTTTCATGAGGCTTCCTTTCATATATGTTTTGTTTTTGCAAGTTTTTTAAGATTTCGGTTTATATTATATATTTATTGTGCGAAATACATTATGTATATTAATGTAATCTAATCTAAAAATGGCTATAATGACCATCTATTACTTGAAGCTTCACAGTCGTGCATTAATGTAGCTACATAAGCACATTTCCATTACTCGTCTTTGATTTAGCAGCAGGAACGTTCTCTTTGGGCATGTTGAAGCAAAGTCAGGGCAGTGTCTATTTTCCGACTAGCACAGTATTTGAGCCCTGCCCTCTGATGACTCATAAATCACTCAAGACAAAAAGAAAAGACGACATCCATAATGGCTTCTGCACTTTACAAGTATGCCCATGTCTTGGTCAAAGTGTTGCTAAATTGTTTGTCACAGGCAAAGCTCTGCATTTATTAGTCTTAAACTGCGCAGCAACCACACAAGGGACACACCCGGTCACACACTACAGAGCACGGCTGAGTCGGATACAGCAGCATGCCACTCACCTCACCTTTGAGTAAACCACAGGGAGTGGCAGAAGTATCATAAAAACAGCTTAGTAACTTTCCATTTCAGTTCGTCTCACCACAGAGGAGGAAAGGAGAGGCTTGTGTGATAGCCATACTCAATGCTGGAGCAGTGGGTAGTTTTATTGTCTGAATATAATCACATTTTAGTTACTTATAACAATTAATTATGTATACTCTACATTTCTGCTGACCATTTTAATACATGCTCCACAGTTTTAGGATTTTTCTTAAGTATGTCTCCTATGATTCCAGGCATCTCCATGTATTTGGTTTTATAATATGAATGCTTTCTTTTTGCCAAAAGTGCCTTATTGTAACTAACAAAACGCATGTTAGTTTAAAGAATCTGTTTATCAATTTTTATATCGAACATAATTTAATGGAAACCAATGGATGCATGGAACAGGAGATAAAATGCATCCAATTAACTCAAACACAGCAGCAGAGTTTGCCAACTAGGATTTTTAGTAAAGTGCAATGAAAAAAAGAACATATTCCTGGTTTAGTTATTCTCAGAAAATGCAGAACCAGATCACTCAAGGGATTTAACATGTGTTAAATGTGTGCAAAAAACAGGCTCTGCTTCCACCACTACCTAGCAGCAGATTGACATGTCCTTATCATGTGCACTTCCCTCTCTATTCACGGTCTCCTCTGCCCTCATTCCTTGGATGCATTCCTGTGCAAAGTTGGCTGCGTATCATATCTGCAGGTAGACACATGGAGCCCATCAGCCTGCCTGCCAGGTCTGATCTACCTGACAACACGCACACAGAGTGAGTGATGGTATTTTGTTGTCTACTGTACAATGCAAAATACAGAGCGAGATGCTTCACTTAACAGATAAAGAAATGTTCTTTCTAATGGTGACATTGCACATGTGTTTAAAGAGAAAGGGGCTACGTTAGCCAGCAGCACAAAGCAAAAATATATTGAGGGAAAGGAGGGAGTGAAAATGAAACAATGCGATGGAGACAGATGGCAAATGAAATAGAGAAATGAGCACTTAAGCCTACTCCTATCACTGTTTCATTTGGCTGAGTCTCTGGTACTGTAGCACCATTGGTGGGAGTATTGGAAGCCCACTTGTTGTGTAACACCTTTTCCCTCCTCCACACTATCGCCAAACTGTGCTACAACAAGGTTGAATCACAACAGCTTTCATCTTCCAGTGTGGGATATTTCAAGTTTTTATATGCTGTTTTCATGCTTCCCCATCTCCCCACTTCTCTTTTCACTGTAAAGATGTTTAGTAAGTCAGTGAATCAGACAGCAAACTGTGTGATAGAGCAACCTGAGTTAGTAATCTCGACTCATGTCACACCCTAAGAAGTGATTTCATTTTTTTGCTTGAACAAACCTGTTGCCCAGCTTTACAGACTCATCTGGCACTGTAAAGCAGGTGTCAAAAGACCATTTTGGAAGTCCTCAGCTGAATGTCTTTCTTTCTGTAATTAAATAAAACTGAGAAAACCTGTGGTGCTGCAACAGATTTGGGGCCATACATTCAACTTCATTCCTCATTGTCTTTAAGCCCAGCTTCTTTTTTTCTTTCCCTTCCTTTTTGAGTTGATGATTTCTTGACCGTGTGAAAACAAGAATACATCTTATCAATAGCCAAAAAACAGAGGAAACTCAAATTACAGAATTTTTGGTTGGGAGCACAAATTAATCAAACTCCAAAGGGTTCGGTTAAATAATTAATCAATATTTCTTACTTTAATAATAACATAGTTTTGTAGGACTCCATTTTTATTTCATAATGGCATTTTTCTAAATAATGCTTGTATTTCATGTGTTAATCTAAGACCAAACATAACATGTTACATAAAGCTGCTGCACACAAGGCTGCCGTATTGCTAAAGAGCAATCATGCTTCCTGAGGAACATCATTGATTTTTCTGTTCTGATCATCTCTCTGTTGACCTCTGCAATAGTTCGCTATTGTGCTGAGTTGGAGATTGGCTTCCCTGCATGTTTTACTTCAAGATTAATGGAGACCGTGATATAACAGCTTCTACATCAGCTTATTTGAAATGATATCTCATTGTAACCTTACTCTATTCAGTTGATCTCTTTCCGCATTGGACAAGGCTAATACCATCACAGCTGACTTACATTTCTCATCTGTCTTCCACTTTCTCTCAAGCCCCCTGCTCACCCCCTTCAGTTAGTATAACATGTTTTCTGGCCCACATAGAGCTGCCCGACTGAGAGGCAGAAAATCTTGCCAGAGTGTTCCTCGTTTGGGGCTCTTCCGCAGCCAAATGCTGCTCCAATCTGCAGCGAGGTGGAATGATGCTCTGCGGCCGCAGCTTCCATGCTGGAAGTGCTGCAGCACGATGCATGTTGGTGCATGTATGTGTGGGAGTGCTGTGCGAGAAAGACGCATCGATTAAGATGCTTCATCTACGCTTGTTTAAAGAACAGGATGTGGAGAGTGCAAATGGACACAGCTCTGAACAAGCAGCCTGATTTTCTGCCAGTGATGAGCCATAGCATAGGTGTGTCCTAACATGTTTGACTGTCTATCCTTCACGGAAAGGCTGAGTCAGTCAAGAGAAACACAGTCAGAGTGAAGAGAGAGATGGGAGGGGGGAAGCGATACTAAGCTGACTCCATACATTATGAAAGCAGAGGGAGCTGGGAAAGAAGACACACATCCCAGAGGACACTGCATCTGAATTAGCCTCAATAAACCTTTCAAAAGTCTGTGGTTTAAAAAACATAGAAAAGGTTTTCTGTGTCATTTCCTGCAAAGCACAGAATTGAGGATAAAAAATCAATTAATGTGTCATTCAACAATATCCACATCAAATATTGAAAACACAATCTCGGAGCAGCTTCATAAATCATTATTGTACAAACTGTTTGCAAGGTGGAGTCAGGACAGTTGGGTTTATTTTCCCTAGTAAGGTTCAAGAAAACAAAATACTGCAACTGAATTGAGTTATAGGGCCTCTAAAAGAGGTCAAGAACACATACTGTAACTAAACTGAAAAGTAAGGGAAGCAAAGCAAGAAGTTAACTCTTCTAAAAAATCTTACAGAGACCTAGGGGAAACATGTATACCGGCTAATCGAACCAATAAACAGTCGCAGGGGAGGACAGGCATATAACATAACTAACACTTGATAAAATGAAACCCAGATCCCCCCCATGCTGTCAGAGCTTTTGGTATGGTCCATGGCTTGGGCCTCTATTGCAGGCCCTCTGCCTAATCTTTTGTTTAGCCAGATAGAAGGACTCAGCAGATAAATTAATCAATATAACTAGCAGTGTGACAAAACCGTGTAAGCTACATGTGCATGCTTCATCCAGAAAACAGTGCATTGTTTAAAAGGTAATAAAAAGATTGTAAACCAAACAAATTGATTGTGATTTATGTAGATTTAACGTTAAAGTAATTTTCACAATTTGAACATGTGTCAATGATGTGGGTGAGTGCGAGAAACCTCAAACCTTCTATTGTGTGACTGTAGCCTCGGCCAACACACGTCATTGTTATGTACTAGAATGCACCAATGTACTGTTAACCCATCAGTTTGACACAAAGCTGTCGCTCATCATTCCTACTTTTGGATGCTATTTTTCTAATTCTCAAAGACATAACGTTATGTCTATCAGTGAGGAAAGCATGTGTCGAAGTACAAAAGACTGCTATTGTTAACAAGCCACCATGGTGACAAATCTGTCAGCCATCATCGCCATCCCGAAACTCCTCCACTGATCTAAATATAAACTGCAGAGGTCATTGGTGTTTACATTAACTGCTAATAGAAATGTGTGTGTTTTATTCTGAGGTCACATTTGCTGCAGATATTCCTTTCCCAACAGGACGGCAGAATTAAATGTAACGTGCAAATCTTGGTGTGTCAAGAAAAACATTCATGACTGAAAAATGTGAAGGTCCTCCTGACCCTCTGGGCATTCAAGCACGATTACTCATCCGTCTCAGGTTGCCACAATATAAGCTGCATTCGCTTCCCTACAAGATTGCGAGGTACCGCACAGATTAACTTTAAAGTGTTATTATTCTAATTTAAAGACAAGAGGAGAATTCAGCTGACTTTGATGAAGGTTGCGTTGAAGAGTCATGGCAGTAAGCATGTCCTATATAGGAGAGGCCTATATGTATAAGAACACATCCACATATATACATATATATATATAAAGCTTTGGTGTGGGGAATCTCTACAGCAATGTGCACTTTATTGAGCACAGGTGATGCATTATTCATATAAGCAGTCAAAGAATGAGAGAGGGAATGCAACCTGCATACCAAGCTAACTAATACACACATGCATTAGCCTACATTAGGTCTTAGCACATGACCTCTGTCTAAAAGCAGTGGATGCAAATGTGCAGAAGCTGATTTCGAGCGTAAAGACAGATAAGTGAGAGGAAGCTCAGCGCCACCGAAATCTGTGCAAGCCGCGGGGATAAAAAGCACACTGACTTCACTGAAATGCAGGAGGAGAGTCTAAATCCTACTTGATAATTCAATGACGCTCTCTGTTGGATTTAATTAGTGCCTAGAACCTATTGAAATCCTGGTGTGTGCTTGCATTTGTGCACGTATGTGTCTGTGATGGAGGCAGAGAATGAAATAAAGTGTTTTAATTACCTCTAATTAGAGCTGAGAGATGGGCTGTGAACTGGTGCAGAGAGGCCTAATTGCCATGAGACAACCTCCCACCACTGCGCGGTGTGGATGGGAGACCACCTTCTACTCTTACAGTCAGTCATTTGGCAGTCAAAAGCCACTAAATAAACACAATGAGGTTCACAATATAATATACAATTACAAAATATATGTATTATATAAAAAAACGCAATTACATCTCCATTTGCCACTAAATTCATCACAACTTCATATTCTAATCAGTTTCTGCTTTACCAATGAAATGAGCGAATTATTGTTAAGAAACTGATTATTAAAGAGGAAGTTGATGCTTCTTAAACAAAGAACAAGAATCTAATGAGGTTCAGAAAATAGCTTCATCTCTCATCTATTATTCAACCTCAATCTCTACCTCCATCAGCAGCTGTGTGTGTGTGTGTGTGTCACACACACACACACACACACACACACACACACACACACACACACACACACACACACACACACACACACACACACACACACACACACACACACACACACACACACAATGTCCATTTGCAGTAGCACATTGACAAATGAGAGGAAGTATTAGTTATTAAGTGCTCTGTGTCTGTGTGGGCAGAGCAATGGTTGTGCGTGTGCACAAATTGCATGCAATTTTAATGATATTCTTCGAGTGGATTGCCACAGAATATAATTTGACGTATCTCTAAAATCGATGCCTCTTTATCAGGAGTTTCAGGGGCGCATTTTCAAGAGTCGTGCATCTCAGGCTGACATAACTACAGCTTTGGAGAACTTCACCACTGGTTTAGGAGACTCCCTCACTGGTAGCTTTGCTGCAGCTCTTCATCTACGAAAATAAAAATGCGAGAGTGCTGAAAAACTAGCAGCACTGGTCAAGAGTGAAACAAATAACAACAAAAACAAATAAAAACAAAAGAAAAATTAAGAACACAATATCATTTTAGTTGTGTTTTCTTCTGGTGTCATGGTCAAAGGCATAAATATTAAACTATGAATGTGTGCATTAAGTACTACTCATTTTTGGCTCAGACGTATAAACCTTGAAACATTAACAGCTTGTAAGGTCTTCTGTCTCCATCTGTACCTAAAAAGTGGCCAAACCTTCTTCCAGAACGCATCATGCAGAACTTTCATACACTGCTATTAATATAAACATTTACATTCATTTAAGTTAGGGGTGGGTGATACGGATAAAATTCTCAAAAATCCAATGAAGACATTCCTTCTCACTGATTTGAAACATTACACACAAAGTTCTAATGTACCCATGGATTATTTATGGAATGGAAACCAATGGTATGAATAGAACTCGAAAAGTGTATATAGTCCACCACTGCATTTTATTCCGTTTTTCAAATCTGATATTTGGCTGCTCCACATATCCAAGGAAACAACTAGAAATGTGAACTTGAGTTATAGAAGCTGCCATGCTGCTGGCTGATATTCACACAAGCAGCTCAAAACTAGAGCTGATGCCATGGGATTTCCCAACCTATTAACCATTACTATTTATAGCCATGTGGCCTACTGTCGACAAGAGACTCTTCATCTAACAGCGCCATGTCTAATGACAGAAATAGATGTCTTAGTTCTTAGCCTATGTGGTGTAAGTAGTAAATCAAATATGGACTTTACAGTTGAGGACCTGGTTGTGCTGGAAAGTCAAAAAGCATTTTTCACTGAAGATATTGAATTTGGAAAGACATTTTAGTCATAATGCAGATCCACAGGGTAGTAGTAGTAATAGTAGAAGTATAATTGCATTACAACTATTTTTTGATTATTTTTTTCTCTCTTGATGCAGTTGCTCTTAAAATGTGAATGGAAACTATGTAAATGACTAGAAGGCTTGTGTGATTAGGTTTGGTTTTATACAGGGTGTTAATGTTCTTCTGCTGCTGAGAGCAATGATAGTTGTCGTTTTGTTTCCTGATCTGCACCGCTGGCAGTGAACAGGGTCCTCGTGCACTGTTTGTTGTCTGCGTTGATCCAGCACACGATCAGGTGCTGAATCTAACTCTTGATTAGCTCTTTTCAGAAAACAGCTGCATGGCTTTTCCCAGCATGAGCGAATACTTTTGATGCGAAATGACTGCTGGGAGAGAAAAAAAAAGAAAGATTGGAAAAACATTTGCAAAAATAATAACACAATAAACACAAAGAGTCAACCCTGAATCCAAAGTAAAGTAAAATATTAATTCTCTACTAGCATGGTTTGATTGGAGTTATTGAACACAGGGTTGGCGTCAAATGCTGTTGCACCTCACCATTGGGTGTAAGATTAGGGTAACAAATCCATGATAACCCGGCATACATGAGCAAAGCATTTATTCTCATGTGGAGCTATATATTATTAATATTTACTACACTGGATTTTGGATTCTCTCCAATCTGGAAGAAAAATTCCAGATATTTTTCAGAGCTGGACATTTTATATAGTGATTAAATTAATCCATAATGGATAATGTATTGCCAATATTGCTTGCCTTAACTCTTCGGGCAACTATTCACAAACAGCAGGCAGGTTTGAACAGTTTGTTTTATCAATTAATAGTATAATATGCAAAAGAAAGATTTAGGTCTTTTTACACTTTGAAAATAATAACAAATATGAATATGTATACTTCATAATTCTTGTAAAATATGTGCATCTATGATTTGCATGAAAACATTCATCAATAATTGCTTTTTATACAATGCTATAACTCTGAAGACAGAGAAAAATGCACCAAAGGATACCCGCAATATTATCCAGCTTAGCACAGAAACAGTCCACTGTATGATGGGTGTCTACATCTGGTGAAAATCACAGTTCAAGTCACCTGTATTATAGTCTTCAAATGATGTTGTTAAAGTGACCAAGATAACACTGTGATTCAGTGTGAATGTTTCCTTAAATCACATGTGAGTCCTCGCTGCCAACAAGTCACCAGACCGCATCAGACAGCTGGCTTCACCATCGGGGAGTCAGTGCAAGAAGAGGCCTGCAGTCAACCGTGAAGAGGAAACGAGTCAAAAAGTATTTATTAAATAGGACAACAGCTTTTTTATAAATTAATTTCTCCTTTCTCCTAAGCCTGTTGTCTGGGTGAGACTCTTGTGATTCTGTAGAGATGCAATCCAACCATTAACATAAGGGAGAAAAATAAAGACAGCTTGTTTTATTTGTATTCAATCATGTTCATCCCTTTAAATGTACTCACACAGAAACAGAAGTAACAGCTACGGACAAGGACATGAAGATGGACATACAAAAATATATAAAAAGCCCCAATGACCAACTAAACAAATGAAATATAATGTCTATATACAAGTCAAGTGTTCTGTAAGTTTTAAACTATACAAATAGTGCAGAGAAATAAATACTGAATACATGGAATTGATGATTATGTACAGCATGTAAAGTACGTATCACGTGTAGGATTTACACGTGTAGGATTTATATTTACAGTGACAGATGACATGTACAGATTTTTTTTTTAATTGTTAAAAACTGTAAATTTATAATCTATGATGGCGGATATTTTGGTGTTAGAGGGAATATACACAGAGAATGGTAAATAATGCATCTATGGTGGTTTCCTTGGTGACGTATGACTCAGCACACAGTGATACAATTAGCTACCAGTAAATGAGCAGAATTGAGGCTGTTATTTATTATTTGAATGGCATGTTAACCGCAGTAAAATATACATTAATTTATCAGTAATAGATTTTACATTTTATATATAATTCATATTATAGGTCAGTCGCATATTGTGTACATATCGGTCATCATATGGACCAAAAACAACTGAAGGAGAGTTGTCGCCAGGTAGAAAGGTATCAGCTGGATACAACCACCCATAGGGGTTTCCAAACATAACGTAAGGCCACGTCTTTTCAAGACCTCGGCAGCTTGTCACTCTGACTTCCTCTGTGACTGAGTGGTTTCAAACTAGCACAAAGGTCAGAGTGAGAAGGTTTGAATTGTGTAAGCGAAGGAACAGGCTCTCAAAAAGGCTTTGAAGAGGGTGGCTGATGGCAAACAAGATAAACATGCTACCTGATGTTTAAGCCACTGTAAGCTGTGCACTGAATGTGTCAGTTATTAGAGGGAAGTATCATACATGAGAAGGGCTGTTTGACACATTGACATATAATGTAAAGTCAATCCATGAATGCACATACAAGGTACATCTGTTGTTTTTACAGCAACACAAATGAAAGGTTATCTCTGATGATATTTTGTATTTACCCATAAAATGACCAAACCCATCAAGGAATTGCTCCTAACAAATGTTATCACTGTAGCCAGAGCCAAATGGCACTGGGTGGCATGTTGCTTTAATACATTAAACATGGGAAATGTAGTTGACAAAACAATCTCATCTGAAAGTTTCTTTTTAAACTATAATAGAGCTTTTGACAATATCCGTTGATCTTACATGACTTTGCTTGGTTGTCACGGTTTAGAAAAGTTTGTCCTGCTTCCATTAATACTCACTTGAGCACCAAATCCACAGCTGAAAAAATTCCCCACTTCTGTTTGAGTAACATTTATATAAAAAAAATACAGGGACAAGCTGTTTAAGAAAATGACTATTTTGTGAGCCATTTTTAAAGATTGAGATTTAGGCCTTACATAGGAAAAATGGAGATTTGGGGCTGAGAGCCATGGTAAGGAAGTTGAAAGTGCTGTCGGTTTTAGTCTTTCATGAGATTTGAAAATACAGAATAATGGCTGGCACACCATCATGTGTGAGCCAATCATTGTCTGCTACAGCCAAAACGTTTCATAATTTCAGTTGTCCAGGCTGGTGGGGGTCGTGATTGTTGCTGGTTGACATTCCAGCATGGAAACTGATCCTTCTCAGGGTGGACGCAGGGCCTTTTCAACCCCTACACACAGTGTCACTGAGATACCTGGAGTGTGTTCATCTGTGTTTCTCACCTGTAAGAAATGCTACATACAAATATATGTTTTATTTAACAGTTTTTGTACAACATTGGAGGTCTAAGGCGCAGACAATTAAGCTGTACATTGAGACATTCATTATGAAACACTCATTATGATACATTCATTGTTGATGTTGTGACTGGTGTTTTTTTTAATCGAATTTGTTGTCTTGTTGGATATAAAACATATAAAACACTAGCAGATAATCCTCAAATGAACATTTAAGAAAGAGTAATGTCTAGTGTAGTGAGTGCCACACCCGCCCACAGTGCCAACAGCGTGTGAAGGCAGGGAGTGATTGGATGAGCATCACCATGGCAATGCGATGACGTCTTCATCCCTTGCTCTAATTGGAGGAAACCCCGTGGCCCCAGCCGCTGCAGCGTTCCGGTCAGTCAAACTATCCCCGAAGGACCGCCCCTTTCACCGCGCCAAACAACTACTGGTTTACGCCGCCAAAGCTTTCTGTCAATCAAGTGAGATCACGATTTATGATTGGACCGTCGTCGTTCGGATGAACCACACTTTATAGCACGTTGGGTTGAATTCTCACTGCTACTGCCGTTATTTGCCTTTCTGACCATCCTTCTCGAATCTGATCAATTTGTGGAGCATATTTGGACCTCCTTAGGTCAGAAACGATGAGTACTTTACATTTTTATCACTTAAGTAGGCTTTATGGTCGCTTGTGGATCGCTAAACGGAAGATTGTAGTCCGTTCGTGTTTAGTAGGAGTAGCGCTAACGTGACATTTTTTACTGAAAGGAGTGGCCGAGGTAGCTGAAGCCATTTAGCTTAATGCTAACTCCTAGCTAGCCGCAGCAGACAGCTTTGTGGCGGGTTGTCGAGCGAAACGGGCTCTGCCGTCACGTTAACCCGCAGTGTAAAGCAACTGTGTACGCCTAGTGCGGTGAACGCGGCCTGCCGACAGCCACGACGTTTATGTAGCCATTTAAGGTTTATTGGCCTTTTCTTTTTTTTTGCCTCGACCGTGTTAATCTCTGCTGTTTCTTAAATGGTTTCACTTTCCAGCTCAGACCAGGCGGATGCATGTTGTTTTCTCCTCCCGTCCGTGCTGTTGGGTGGTTGATCCACATCTAACCCTCTGACGTGCTTCTCTCCGCAGCTCGTCGCCGTGGGGAGCCCGTCGTCTACTCACTTCTTCAGCTCCACAGTCCTCATCGACACATAACCCCCCCCCCGGATATCCAGTGTATCGGTCCCCAAATAATATAAACTATGGCAAGAGCGGATCTTATTCAGAGGGCCAAGCTGGCGGAGCAGGCTGAGCGTTACGACGACATGGCGGAGAGCATGAAGGAGGTCACGGAGAAGGGAGAGGAGCTGACAAACGAGGAGAGGAACCTGCTGTCCGTCGCCTACAAAAACGTGGTTGGGGCGAGGCGCTCCGCATGGAGGGTGTTGTCCAGCATCGGGGTGAAGGCCGAGGGGTGCGATACGAAGCAGAAGATGGTGACTGAGTATCGGGAGAAGGTGGAGCAGGAGCTCCAGGATATCTGCGGCAACGTCCTGGTAAATCATTTTGTTTCCCCCCAGATGTGTTAAAGTCTGCAGCACAGATCAACGACGCCTGGACGCCATGATCACCTTCCCTGGAGGGGAAAAAAAAATCCAATCAAAACAGAGCTATCCTTATTATTTAACCGACATCAGTGGTGGCTATAACCGCAGTTTGGTTTAATTAATAATGATGATTGACTCGGATCCACCCTTGCTCCTGATGCAGGTGGTAGATGAGTGTTTAATTATAATAAAATAATGGTTTAACGTGAGCATAAAGGTAGACTTTGCTCTCCGGGCGCTTCTTAGCAGCCCACTGCTCCTCAGGGATGGGTTAAATGCAGAGGTTACATTTCTGTATGTATGTATGTATGTACATGACCAGTAAAGCTGATTATTATTATTATAATACACTTAGAACATGGTTGAAGAAACTACGTTTGCTCAACACTTTTCCCAGATGCTTGTCTTCATGACATCTGTAGTCACAAAATTTACACATGACACATGGTTTATTTTAGTCACATATTGTATGTGTGAAAATGGCATCTGCCCTGTTTCCTGTGAGCTCTGCTGTTGCACAAATATGGCCGAAGAGGACAAGGAAGTAATATGTAGTCCTCCCACTGCTCCTGCCTTTTGGGAATCTGGATTTAGAACAATAGGCTTGAAACCTTGTGAGGGCGTGAACTGACAAAAGGTCATAGTGAATATACCATCAAGGTGTGTCTGAATGGGTGGAGAGAGGACTCGGGGCACACACAGAAAAGATAAGCGGTATACTCTGTGTTCTATAAATCTCTGCTATGTTCAGTATCCACGTCGTCCCATCTGGCAGATAGAAGCCTAATGTGGTTAGCCAAGTGCAAGAATTTACATGCCTAAATGACTCACACTTTCTAAAGCCCAGTTTGTACAGATCATCATCATATAGAGCCACTTTCTATAACCAACAGGGCTGTGCTCGACAGTTAAGCTAAATGCATTCTCAGACATTACACTCCACATTTAAAAGCTTTACTGGAATACTAGGGGGGGGTAATACTTTCACCTCTTGTTTAATCTAATGCAACAGCACAGATTGGTGCTTTGCATTATTTCAAGCCTGCCTTGATAATGGATTAGAGGAGATCCGGGTGGAAGCTTAGCTGTAAGATTGAGATAATTTTCCTGAGCCGCACTGCAAAGTTGCAGGAGGCATTCATTTTCAACTAGCCTTCCATATGTTTTCCCAAGAATATGCATTTGCATAACAGCTGTGACTCAGCTTTCAGCATCTCTGATCATGAGAGCTGTCTAAGGGTTTGGCCGCAGAGGAGGGTGTGTCAGTCCTCAGGCCTTGACTTGTCTGCAGACACCTGTCAGGTTAGTGATGCACCCACAAAGGCAGAAGCACAGAGACTGCAATATACTAGTAGGCTGCTTGTGTTCACTCTGTCTAGATTTCCTGCACTGCGGACTTGGGTCTCTGCTAAAAGCAGGTCTGGAGGAAGCAGGGGCTTGTGGATGTTTGGGCTCCAGTTTCCACACAGGATGTAAATGTATGCCTTGTAGGCCAGACGGGGAGCCAGCTGAGCAAATTCAGGCTATTCACACTTGTAATAATATAGTTATCAGCTTTATTGGTCATTGCATATATACATGGAATGTCTTTACTGCATTTAACCCATCCCTGAGGAGCTGTGGGCTGCTAAGAAGCACCCGGGGAGTCACTTGGGGTTAAGTGTCTTGCTCAAGGAAACCTCGGCATGTGGACTGTAGAGGCCAGGGCTCAAACCACCAACCTTGTTGTTGCATGAGCCACAGCTTCTTCAGGACGCAACACTGCAGAGTTAACCTTGACATTTGGAGCTTCGAAACAGATAAAATACTACAAAGATGTGAATGGGGTTTGATTTGCCACCTTGGGCTTGTCAGATATGTTAGTGTTGGGACATTTCAAAATCAAACTCTTGTCACAGTTGACAGTCATGTGATTTTCCTGTTCCCTAATCCTCTTTGATCATCACATTTGCCTCTGATTCTTTGGTGGCACCTATGGCCATAAGAAGTAACTGCAGGTGTGTTTTTGGATCTCACTTCTCAGAGCTCCAAACAGTGTCGCCTTTCCTGGGAATGTCGCCACTGACACCTAGTTTGTGATACAGTAAATGTGAGGGCTTTCATCAGTGGGCTAGAGGCCCGATCACCATTTTGTTTCCTCATACGTTGATAAGTATTGCCTTAATAGACATTTATTTAAATCCTAATAACAACTAAGAACTCGCACACATAACCAGTCAGGCTTTAATCCAGAAACACTGTGCTTTCTTGTCTTTACTGGTGACTGAAATCAGAGCTTTGTGTGAAAGCACTGAAAGCGGAGCTACTGCTCTTCTTGTCTATTGTGCAGAGCATGCAGTGCAAAAGGAATGCTTGAGACATGCGCGTGTTTAGGCTGAGCCAATCTTTGTGTCAGTGGCTGCTGGGATGGGTTTGGCTCAGACATGGGCAGCTTCTTTCTCCCAAGGGTTATGAGGGGAGAGCTTTTTTCTTCAAAAAAATATGTATTTAAGGTAAAGTCAAAGAGGATGTTTATATCTAGACCAAACACCATATTGCCTCTCAGTCTGGACTGTCATTGGGGTTAAGGTTTTGCAAAGCATTTTTCAGCGGTTAATATTTCCTCTAAATCGTTTAATTTGCACATAATCCACCGTTTCACTGACACAGATTAGCTCTGGTAATCTTCACATGTAAATTCTAAAACGGATGATTTAATCACAGGATGTGATTTGTTTTATATTTGAGCTATTTTACTACGATTACTATACTCTTTAAATCCTGCAGCCTTTTCAGTGGGACAGATCACAATTATTTGTTTACAATGGAAGGTTGTTAAAATTAATATTTAATACCACTGTTCTGCTATATATTATGTGATTAAGTTCAAAATGTATGGGTGATCTAACAGAAATGGGGGCCAGCCGTTGCAGTAGTAAACGGTATATTTAACATCTAAGCTAAAATTTTCCCTCCAGCTGAAGCTGACACAGAGCAAAATGTTCCATCTTAATGACACTGGTTGAGCATGTGTGTACTTGGCTCCTGTTAATGCAGAACTGTACTCATTAGTCATCGAGCTGAGCCTCTATGCAGGGCAAAGGGAGTAGTGCTCTCTGGTGGATGGAGGCTAATGGGACACTTAAAATGGATGAGCCACACCTATTTTAAGTTTTGTAACATGACACTTAATTTGTGCTCAATTTGATACAGTTGGTAACTATTTTCTCTACATCTAGCATGTCTGCTGTTTCAGTGAATGCTTTTGTTAATATCATCCCTGTTCAACTGTTTTATATTTGCTCAGTGCACCTAATTTAATTGATCTAACATTTTCTTGGCAGAAACTGCTGGAGAATCATTTGATTCCAGGATCCACAACTTCTGAGAGCAAAGTCTTCTACCTAAAGATGAAGGGGGACTACTTTAGATACCTTGCTGAAGTTGCCAATGTAGATAATAAATCTGGTGAGTTCATAGTTGTACTCCATTTAATGTATTCATTTTTGGGTTTTTTTATCATACCAAAACGTAACATCTACAAACAAATCCCAATTCATAGACAGAGTGTGGGAAAAAAAAGTATTGTATTTCATCCTGGAAGGAAAGCTTTCATGTGAAATGTTCAGTGATTGTTTTTTGTGTTCTTACTACTTTACTTTTCTATGTAATGATGTAAGTTGCAGTGGGGGTACTTGAGATCTAGAGTTGTCCTTTTTATTTGCACGCATAAACTAAACCCCGCTTGTTAGAAGAACAAATAAAGATGGGCACTTTTTTCTTGAGGGATATGAGTCACGGCCTTGTGACCACAGGCCAACATCTCACAAGACGGTATAATATACATGGAAGCTCTCCAACATGGAAAATGTTTTTTGTCTTCATTAATGTCTACAATATTCAAGTTCCCAAAATAATTTCTTTCTGATGACCCCACCCTGGCTGTAGCTCTCAGCCCCAAACCATTGGGTTCTGATAGTAATCTTCAAAAACAAAATGCATATTTTAATAATTTAATGTAAAGAGAAGGCCTCATAAATAGTTTTTAGTTTAGTTAGTTAGTTAGTTAGTTAGTTTAGTTTTAGCTACATTTGCTAAAACAGGAGTAGTAGTACATTTTTGGGGACTATATCAAGCCCTGATAATTAGACATTTGGTGCTATAGTGACTTATCTCAAAATAAAGTGTGTGCCATAATCTGACACGTAACTGCCCAGAAACTCATAGATTAGTAATTTTTTTTCTCTTGAGTTTTTGTACAGTTGGACTATTGCTTTATTGTCATGTTTGATCCAATGTGTAGCTTTGACTTGAAATTGTAAAATGTTCCAAAACCATGTTAGTACTATATTGCCATATTTGGAAAAATTCTGGTTAAATCAAACCTTAAATGATTTAGGTAGACTTCTACCTCATCCTTGACATGCATACATTGACTGTTGTGATTCCTTCCTCTGTCTGCAGCCACCATTGCAAGCTCACAGAGTGCATACCAGGAAGCATTTGAAATCAGCAAGACTGATATGGACTCCACACATCCCATCCGCTTGGGCTTGGCGCTTAACTTCTCTGTCTTCTACTACGAGATCCTTAACTCCCCACCAAAAGCCTGTGAATTGGCTAAAGGGGTCTGCAGTCTTTCTTACATAAGTCTGTCACTTTCCCATGTCTGCAGTTGTACTATGTTGCAACTGCTAATTCTTTCTTTTTTGCTTACAGGCATTCGATGATGCCATTGCAGAGCTTGACCAGCTAAATGAGGAGTCCTACAAAGACAGCACTCTTATCATGCAGCTCCTCAGAGACAACCTGACAGTGAGTGCTCTTCTCTCACATGGCACAAAAATAAGCTTCACTGTGTAAGAAACAGGACTATGTTTGCCACAGCGTCTGTTTGATGCATACTCAGACCAGAAGACAAATTTGTTGAAATGGCCTCACTTGAAGCCGAGGACAAAAGCATGCTGATTTAGTAACTGGTGAGATGCGATGACCCACACAAATGGGTATAACTTCGCACACATCTGGACAGTCTCGTCATGGAGGCATTCATTCTGGTTAATGCGGTATTGAAAAACTTGAGGCATGTACCTGTATTCCAAAAGATGTGGTTGACACCCAATTTCATTCAAACTTTACACAGTATTCATGGAATGTTATCCTATTACACTACTATGGTTGTCAGATTGCCTTTTGCGGAAAGTCATCCCTGTGATTCCGCTGTCGGAAAGGGGGTTTAAATGCTGTTTAAAAACCTGACCAGGACTTTGTTTTAAGAATACCAAGTTGCTTCAGTATTTATTTACTGTCCAATGACCAAGCTTCTTTGTTTGCAGGATTCATTTTAAAAGAGAGGTTTAGTATTTGCCCTTCAAATTAGGGTTTTAAGATTTGGTAATTCTCTAATTAGGATTTTTATTTTTTCTTGATATGGCGATATGATTTGGGATATTGGTGGGAATGAAAACTGTTATATCATTATACTCCTTTATATTGAAAGACATATTTAAATGATCATGGTGTGATTCTTGCTGGGATCTGTACCACCAAACACAGCTATTTTCTAGCTCCACTTCAAATGTCTACATTGTTGGGTTAAACAACTTATAACAATGTGTAAACAGAGATGTGTCTAAAGTTGTTTTGCTCACCATGTTTTACATTGATTATGGGATTGTGCGCATTACGATAGAAAGTCAATTTGAACTATAATTCACCAAGATTCAGAAATGTTGAAGGAGTCTGGATATGTGCCTGTATGCCACTTTATTTTTAACAAATATCTGTGTTTCTATCTTCAGTTATGGACATCAGACACCACTGCTGAGGAGGGCGAGGGTGGAGACGGAGGAGAGCAAGGCGAGAATGAGAACTAAAAAAACAAAAACAAAAAAAAAAACAAGTCCTCAATGTTGGGGTCCTCTCCAAAAACAACAAAAGGAAGAAAAAAAAACTTTTTACACATCCTTCATTCCTTATTGCTCCACTCAAACATTCTACCAATGAAACCCATTGCTGAAAAGAGTCATGTAAGAAAATAATAATAATTAAGAAAAAATAAATTCTTTTCACAATGTTTATTTGGACAACTGTAGAAAAAAAGAAACCCTCTATTCGTTTGGTTTAGGTTTGTCCTGGCCTTCCCATTTGTGCAGTTTCAGCTGTAGAAAAGTGATCGATAGCTTGACATGGTATCAGACCTCCAACTCAATTTAGACACGAGGAAACGTGAGTCACAACGTTGGACAACTGTTATCTCAAATCCCACCTATTGAAACAGTTTGGCTAATTTTCCAACAATTATAAAAAGTAGTTTCCCCCATATGTTTTTTTGAGTGCATCTGTCTACACAGTTACGTGGTACGGTTACAGCAGCTTAAGTCCAACTTCAAACAGATGAAATTTTCATACTGCAGGGAAAGCTTGTGCACTTTACATGCTGGCAACAAATACTATAATACAGCCAAGTAGTGCCAATTGGTTTAACCCTCACTTTCTGCCCTGGTTATGATGCCACTCTTTCACTGAAGCATGCCTGTTATTTGGGGGGTGGGGATGGTGGGGCTTGTCTGACCAAATGCAGGGACCTTTTCAATGGGAAGAAGACAATTCTGTCATGCATGTCTCTTGAGATATTACACTGGAATGGGAACAAATGCTGTAACACACACAAGTCCAAGTGTCGAGTTTAGTGATTTTAAATGCAGGTTTGTACACATCCTACAAGTGGGGGTGATTTGTTAGTCTGTCCAGTGATTGTCATTAGAGATTTGGACCACTATTGTTTTGCTATTCATTCAATTGTTGTCCCCGAAAGCCTTGTGGAACTGTTTGAATCCCTATGTATCAGCTATGTTAACATGAATAAAACATTTTATAAACCAAGGCCAAGTTTGTCTTTCTGTTTATTTTATTTGCTTAATGTTCTGTGGATGTTTGTAAATTATCTTTATCTAGTTTGAGTTTACTGTAGTTAAGAAACCTTAGACAGGAATGAGATCGATAAATACATATACCTTTTTATTGTAAGGAATTCAACGTAATTTAACATGTCATTCTGCTTATATCGTTTGTATTAAAAATCTAGGTTTTTTTATGTTATTATTCTGCAGGGATATTTGACTATTAAAACATGTACTACTGGCTTTACTTAAAGTTGTAAAAGTACATTTATTTTAGATTATGCTTTTGCAATTTGAGTCTTTTTAATGCTACTATCACTACATTTCAGAGGAAGCTATTGTAGTTGAAACAGCAATAGACACTGGTCACTTTGCAGGTTAAGATTTTACATTAAATATATTTTGCATTATTTTATATTAAACTGCACACCTCCACCAATTACCATATCCAATAATGTGGGCTTTTATTTTGAAGGCAGGACAAAGTAACCCAGTCTATTTTTTACTTAGAGGAAGGGTCTCAGTAACCGAAC
Source organism: Anoplopoma fimbria (assembly GCF_027596085.1). Taxonomy (NCBI): domain Eukaryota; kingdom Metazoa; phylum Chordata; class Actinopteri; order Perciformes; family Anoplopomatidae; genus Anoplopoma; species Anoplopoma fimbria. Next base: position 21,878,454 of record NC_072463.1, read on the forward strand.
TACTTCAACCACTGTCATACATGAACTATCTGTGTGTAGTATGGGTGTGTACCAGTGTGTGTAGAGTCTGAAAACATAAAATAAGCGGAAACTCAAAACTCAAAGCTCCCCTAAAAAGCGGATGTTAGCCACACGGTGCACTTCCGGGTAGCTCGGCTAGCTTAGCTGTCCAGAGAAACCGACTGAATGGTGACAATGACAGCACCAGCATAGCTGACTGAGCGGCCTGGACATGAGGAGCTTACTGCTGTTGGCCTTTCTGGCTCCTTGTTGGGTCAACGCTGCAATAAAGTCAAGAGTCATGAGGGAAGAAGAGCCCGAAGAAAACCCGGAATACGGTCAGTAACTCAGCGAGCTAACGCTAACTCAAGCTAGCGTTAGCCTACAATGCTACATGTGTTGTGTGTGTTTACTGTGATATCTGGTCATCTGCTGAACAAAACCACGTCATCAGGCGGGTTGTCAGCTCCAGGGTGTTGTTACTGGGGGTTTAAATGAACACAAAGGCACATTCTGCTCAGTAGTTCACCACTGTTGTCCTCCTCAATGTCTCCCAGATGCTCTGAACTCCATCCTGTCAGATTTCGAGGTGCTGCCACTGTCAGGCCTCCAGCTGCACTCTGTGAGGAAGAGGGACCTCCACGCCCAGTCCCACCTGGAGCGCCTGGTGAGCTTCAGAGCCCTGCACAGGTAATGTTACAGAAGCATCCTAATATCTGACACACTCATACCTCAAATACACATTTTATTATCTTGGGAGTGATGGTGTTGCTTCTCTCCAAATGCCTCTGACTAAGCTGCAGTCTGATGCATTCAGTGTGGGTACTAGTTTAAGAGACAAATACAGATACAAGTCTCAGAAACACACAGCTGGTGTGCAGTCAGCACAGTTTATGTTCAACTGAATAGTGAAATGCACAGTGACAGGATATGGCCATTCAAGGACATAGACTGTGCTGTGGTTGTGCCGCTCAGACCAATGGGGCATCGATCCTATCACAGCTGGCTAGTACCTTTTTGAGACAGGAGAAGTCCTCTTGGGTAAAAACCCTTAGTCTTTTGCACTCCAAAATTCAGATTACAGCCAAATCTAATATGATGGTTTTGCAGTTAGTCAGTGTGAATGGGTATTTCGAAAAATGTGTGTTTTTAGTAGAACATTCCCTCTTTTTCTTACTCCCTGTCCACTGCAACTTAGCAAGAAATACTATCAATGTAAACAAACAAAGATGTTTTATGCAACAGCAACTGTAACTTTGGAAGATAACCTCTTGAAGAATTGCGAATCATATTATCCTCAGCTGATCTTTGGGATGCATTTCACCCTCTCCACTTACATTGAAGTCAAGCTATGAACGGATTGCTTCAAAATCAGTATGGACAGGACAACAAAATAAACTTACCCAAAGCTCCAATCAAGTATTGTATAGAGATATAGGATTGAAACATTCAACGATCAGACTACAGCATATGATCAAATGATAGACATTAACGTTTTCATCCCATGTGACTCCTCACAGTATTGAAAGCAGCCATGTAATCATGTTTGGATTAATGTAAATATTGTGTGTCGTTTTATCTCTTTCAGACAATTCAAGCTTTACTTGACCACCAACACAGACCTTTTCACTGAAAACTTTAAAGCTGTCTTTGTTGATAAACACGGGAGGGAGGAAAACTACAATGTTAATCTTCAGAACTATTTCACTGGACATGTTGTTGGTAAGTGATATTCTAGGATTAGGTATTCAATAATGTTTTTGTGAATACGATTTTTTTTTTTTTTCCTGATCTTGCATTTCACAGGAGTCTTTGTTTGAGTCAGCAAGTAAATCTTAAGACACAAATGATTGATTTTTGAGACCTATTTGCCAAATATGAGCAAAAACTATAATGTTGGTCTGACGCAGAAACTGCGTCGTGAAGATTATATTGACTGACAGCATATGTCAATCTTTTAATACGAGTTACCTTATTTGTGTCGTGTTCGCAGGAGAGGAGAATTCACGTGTGCAGGCACACATAGAAGGAGATGAATTTTCCGCTCACATTCTAACTGATGAAGCTGAGTACAATGTAGAGGTAAGAAGTGACTGTAAAATCTTCTTGTCTGTGTAGAATCCATTGCCAATATCTTTATATATTCTTTCTCTTTGTTTGCACATTTCCCCCCATCCTCTCTTCTCCCTGTGACCCTCTCTGATTCCTCCTTTTGTTCTCTAATGCCACTTGTCTTCCTCTTGCCATTTAGCCTCTGTGGAGGTTTACAGATTCCCCAGTTGATGGCAGGTTGCTTGTTTATCGCTCAGACGACATCAAGAATCTGAGCCGTATCGTCTCTCCGAAAGTGTGTGGTTACATCCACGCAGAGTCTTCGGACTTTCTGCCAAAGACTTCAAACATGGATGGGGACGGGCAGGAGGAGGTGGACAAAGAAAAGGGTGAGCTCCGCTGTCTGTTTTCCTCACTTGGAGTGGAGAGTCTTGCAAATGTGTGTGTGGTCATATTTGTAGTGGAAATGTGTAGGAAGAGGATGGTATATAAAGGTATGGTGGAGCCCAGGCTCTGTGCTCTTGTTTGTGGATGGTAAAGAGTAGATTAAAAAAAAGAGTAGGAGGATAACAAATGTTTTAGATAGAGAGGAGGAGGCTCTAGTAGTGAGACAAAGGATGTGGGTGTTAAGATCTGTAACAGTCACTTTAATAAAATCCTTTTTATCTGTTACACCTATCCACAGTTATGCACATTCAGTACACACTGCTGACAAGTGGGTATTATGTAACATCCAAATGCCGTTTGATTTTTTTGTGCTCGAAATGTAAAGCATATAGCAGTGATACTGTGCCAGAGATATCTTTAGCACCTCTCACTGGCAGCTGGGTAAAAACACTCATTGGGGATATAAGTTGAGGTGAAGGTTCTCATGGAGGAGGCATTAAAATTCATGGAGGCTCTGCTGCCCAATGAGATGACTCTGCTTCGTCACTGGTCTCCCACTGCTTGTTGTAGAAGCCAGGGCAGCGCACACCCACACTTCTCAACAGTGTACAGCCATGTGTATGATGTAATGCTCTAATGGGGAGTCTTCCTGTTCTCCTTTTCTGTCATTCTTCAAGTAGTTCCTGTTTGAAGAGTTTTGTTGTATGAGGTTATAAGGCATCTCTCCAGATTTCCTCTATGCTTTTCTGTGTCAGATAACAGATCTTTACTTTCAAACTTTTAAAATGTAAGGATTTGCTGCTTAATCTATTTCTAAACAACTCAATTAGCATTTTTATGACCTCACCATGGGCTCTGCATATATAACCACAATTTCTCTTTATAGTGTAGTCGTGATAGTTACTGTGAAATATATATATATATATATATATATTTCACAGTAACTATCACGACTACACTATAAAGAGAAATTGTATATATATATATATTTCACAGTAACTATCACGACTACACTATAAAGAGAAATTGTGGTTTAATTTTCTATAAATTGACTTGAAGAACAGAAGCAGCTCTTAATCAGTTCACAGCCAAACAAAAAAGAAGACGTGCTGCTAAATGTGAAAATGAGGGCAATTAACAATGGGATACTGGAGCATGGCCTCATTATTTCTTTCTTCATGCATCCATCTTTGTTGAAGTTTACCCTTGTCAGTTTGAATACGGTAATGCTTTAAAAATGACCATTTTTCTTTATCTTCCCTGTTCCTGTCTCTCTCACTACTCCTGCTGATCCTTCCTCGTAGGTTACCACCACAGAGAAAAGAGAAATGTTCACGATCACAAGAAGAATACCTGCCCCCTGTTGCTGGTTGCAGATTACCGTTTCTTTAAACACATGGGCCGCGGACAAGAGAGCGTCACTCTCAACTACCTGGTGTGTCTTTATGATGCTATGTACAAAAGCAGTGCCGAGAGAATACACCATATCAATATTTAACAAGCATCCATAGGGTATTACATTTAACGGGACTAGAGCAGAATGTATGTTTTTGTTTCCAACAGTTTAGTTTTACATCAGATTGACACACGTATGATACCATTGCTTCGGTACCCTTGAAAAAAGTCAAAATAAGTGTGTGCTGTTGTCAATATATTTCTGTACATTAACAATTCTTGCTATATGCTTTTTGCTTTCCTTCTCTCACTAAAGATTGAGCTGATTGATCGAGTTGATGACATTTACAGGAACACAACCTGGGATGATGAATACAAAGGCTATGGGGTCCAGATCCATCAGGTGTGTTTGACCGGCTGGGTGTTGTAATTCACTGTAATATGATTCAATTCTAATTTATGGAACGATTTGTGGCGTTAAAGCATTAGACATCACTGCTCTTAGAAGCCCGATAGCTTTGTTTTACATCAAGTCACTCCCGGAAGTGGAGCTGAGAACAACACTGTCCCTTAGTGTGTTGAGAACTGAACTTTTAGGAGGAACTGAAAGCTTTTGTGTGTGCCCTGTGTGGGTAATTTAATTTGTTCCACAGGCTCTGGGAATGAATAGAGACACTGTTTGTCATACTGTGAGTCTCGTTTTTCTCACTGAAAAGATATGCACTCATTTAGCTGCTCTGAGTTATTGTCCAATTTTCCTCACCACATGTCAAGAAGAACTTGTAATGTACCGCTTTTAATCCCAATATCTTTGTAGGAGAAAAAATGATGACTTGAAACGCAAACCCCAAAACAGGATGCTGACTAAGAGTCACATGGTCCACTCAAACTATGATTTAAAGCTTTGTTTAAGCTATTACAGATTGAGGTCCATTCCTGAAAAACTATTATGCAGCTCAATGTATAATAATTCCTGTAATAGTTTATTTGTGATTTGAGGGAGAAAAATTAATCTTAAATACGTTTGTTAAACATCCTAAAATCTGGACTATGAAGTGTTTCACACAACATTAATTATGAGCCAGTACAAAGATTAGTTTAAATTCTTTGAATACAATTAAAAAAAAATGTTCATATGTCTTTGGTAACCTTTCTCAGATCATCATTAACAAGGAGCCTACAAAGCCTTCCCGTGGCCATGCTGGCACAGGATGGGTCCACTATAACATGGAGAACGGCCCTGTGAAAGGAAAAGAGGTCTGGGACGTGAAGAGACTTCTGGAGGTAGGAAAGGGAGACCAAGAAAAAAGATGTACGTTTGGGAAATACTATGGGTCCTTTTTCAGTCAAAACCACGGGACTGTCATTGAATATGATTTGGTGAAAATTATATTATATTGTCAACCAACTGAACATTACATGTTTTCAAAACAATGTGTAAAATGTACAAATGCACTGGACCTACAGAAACTTATCAAAGATATATCCATATATTTTGTTGATGAGTAACAAGAAAGGCCAGTTTAAAAAGGTCAACGATATGTTCAAGGTTATTTGTAAAACAAATAATTAATAAGCAAATATTTAAAAGTCCCGCTCAGTACAAACCTTGCTCAAAAACCTTTTGCCATAACACTGCAGTTCATCCTTAAAGTTTCAGAGTTAAGAAGTCTGATGTGTAGATGTGATAAAGGAGACTTGCAATGATGGTATTACAAATGGTTTCATATCTGAATGTTAATGTCCTTGTCTTAATGAGTTCATAAAGTTTTGAAAAGGGTGCGTTCTACATTGTTGCGAGTTCTTGTGAGAAACGGAATAAAACTTGTACTGACAAATACATATGTTGGTATATAATAAACTTGTCTTTTGTCCTTCAGCAATTCAGCTCAGACATAGCTGACAACGCCTCCACTGTGTGTCTGGCCCACCTCTTCACCTACCAGGATTTCGATGAGGGCACCCTGGGGCTGGCCTATGTGGCCCCCTCCAAACCTCAGGCCCTGGGCGGCCTCTGCCCAAAAGGTAAGGACACATCCCTCAGTGACAAATGGCTTTGTTTTGATAAGCTAATCAATTTATTTTTGATAATTTTCTCTTACATTACCAAGTGTTTAGTGGTGCCCTGGGCTTTTGTAAAGCAAAAGAGATCCTGACATTTTGCTGTGACTTTTGTCCTTTTTAAAGCGTACTACCCATCTCACTCTGTAAAGAAGCCAAGTTACCTCAACACAGGCCTGACCAGCACCAAGAACTATGGCAAAACTATCCTAACAAAGGTCAGATTTTTACCTTGTTTGTCAATCAATATCTTTGATAAAACTAATTACTAAGTACATTCAGTTTCAGTGTTATGCAACATTTCACCCTGCCAAATGTTGACTCTAAGAAGAGCAGACACACCTTTTTGTGTGGGTGTTATGAGTAATGATTTTGACACTCTTGCATTTTGACACATCAGTTCTCAGTATGTTGCTTGCTCCTCAGCACAGTTTACAGTTAAGATTCAAAACATTAATGTGAGCTGGGATGAAGTTTTGGGATTTGTATCTATAGTCTCTACAATAATATGAATGTTTTTTTATCAGTGAAATAAGTGTTATGATTGCGTAACATAACAGTATTTGTGAATGTGCAACAAGACAGTGTCAGTCCGGCATTTGTTGCTTGATAGAGTTGAGTTTTGTGTGATTTGTTCTTGATTGAAACAATAGTTCACTATATGTTTCTAACAAATAACTCTGGTTTGTTTGTGTCCCATCAGGAGGCAGACTTGGTGACCACTCACGAGCTGGGCCACAACTTTGGAGCAGAGCATGATCCTGACAACATCCCTTACTGTGCTCCCAGTGACGACCACGGGGGGAAGTTTGTCATGTACCCTATTGCTGTGAGCGGAGACCATGTCAACAACAAGGTACCCTCTCAAATAGTGAACAAGTAAAAAGTGGTATTCAAACTTAAACATACCATCTTACTGCTAGATATACAAACAACAATGTTGACAAGTTTGAAGATGAGGCTATGAGGATTCTCTGGGTTCATTCTGCATAGTGGGTTATGAAGTGTGAATTTGAGTTGCTTGATCTACAGGGTTGTGTAGATGTGAGGCACAGTTGTTCCTGTGAAATATAATGTACTGTACCTCCTCCGCACTGGCCTTTTACAGCTTATATGCATATGAGCTTTTTTTTAAGTGAAAGGTTCTGCTGTTTATTTGTTGTGACTTGTTCTGCACTTGAAACTAGGCCCTCTTAAAGATATCTGTGATGGCTAAAACAACATTTTGAATCACATCAGTATGCATTAGTGAAAAGGCATGCAATGGCAATAAAACTGTTTGTGTGGCTGTAAATTCATGCTACGCTTTGTCAAGATAAGAATCATAATTGTTTCACTTACTTTGCATTTTTTGTATGTAAATATATATTTAAGAAAATATCTTTTGATTTATTTTGAATCAGGAAGAGATTGACATCTGTTTTCATTCTTTAGCTTCATAGCAGTCCTTTGTCATACCGCTTTCACAGTTGAGCATAAAGCATCCACTCCTAGTTAATATCTAACCCTCATCTACTTCCTCCTAAAGCGCTTCTCCAACTGCAGCAAGATCTCCGTAGGAAAGACGTTACGTTTCAAGGCTCCCGAGTGCTTCAAGGAGAGGAACAGTAAGGTGTGTGGGAACTCCAGAGTTGAGGAAGGGGAGGAGTGCGACCCCGGGCTACTCCACCTCAACGACGACCCCTGCTGCTCAGCCGACTGCAAATTCAAACCTAGAGCACAGTGCAGGTATGAGATCAGAAAGACGCATAAACACTCTTCAAGTCTAAAAATAAGCTCAAACATTGGATTAATTTTAAGATGGCAGGAAATCTGTGTGGTACTAGTTTAAATCACACTTGCATTCCTATGTCTCTGTTCTCTCCCCAGCGACAGAAACAGCCCTTGCTGTAGGGGTTGCATGTATGATCTTGCAGGAAGGAGATGCCAGGAACCCATCAGTGCTACCTGTAAAGGCATATCATCTTGCACAGGTGGGCGCCTCCTGCTGGCCTAACACAAGATCTGCAGTGAACACTGGAAGGCTGCTTTCTTTGATGTTGGGTCCCTTTTTTTAAATTGATACAGTAAATTAAAAATATTTTTAAAAACTAGATATCTCTACCTTTCCCTCACATGTTAGGCAACAGCAGTCAGTGTCCTCCTCCAGAAAATGCTGATGACAACACTGTGTGTGTTGACAACGGCCGGTGTCACAATGGAGAGTGCAATCCTTTCTGTGAAGCCATGCAGAACCGTCAGTCCTGTGCCTGCAACGGTAAAGAACAGTTCATTTCTCACAAGATCAGGAAAAAATGATAAAGTTGTATGTAGATGCGGCAAATCTGAACTGTAAAACAGCAGATTACAAATGATAAAGGTGGTCCCAGAGAATATCAGACAGGCAAAATCAAGAAATTTGAATGACAAATTTAAACACATCTGTAATCAGCTTAAAACAATACATAGCCAACAAGACATACCATTGGTACACCAAATATCCATACCTGGAAACATTTTGTTATCACAAGCTAATAAAATGTAATAGTTTAATTTATGTCTTCAGGAAAATGTTGACAGTAATACACAAAGATAAACTCACAGGAAGACACTTTTCTATATTATGAAAATACTACAATGTGACAGCATACTCTACTATGACCTTTGTAAATGACTTTTTTATGACAAACTATATAGTATAAAAAAAATGTATTGTATGTGTATGCATACTATACTATGATGCTTTTTTTATGAGAAATATACTATACCATTTACCATATACCATGACTATATTATGACATTATTTATGACATACTATACTATGAGATATTTTATTGCGTTTCAGATGACTTTCTTTTACCATGACATTTTTTCTTTTATATTTGACATGCTATGCTTTAACATTTTTTGTAACTTTTATAACTTTTTGTATGGCATACTATTTTATTGCACTTTTATGACAATTATAAAATTATGAATTTTACCACTTTTATTATTTCAAACTAGACTGTGACATTTTTTTATGACATACCATGCTATGATATTTATAAAGACATATTTATGACACACTATACTATGACATTTTAATTATATTTTCATGATAAACTATAACCTTTTTTATGGTATACTATGACATTTTCATGACATGCTATACTATGACATTTTTATTTCCTTTTGATGACACTATACTAGGACTTTCTTTTTATGAACTATTTATTGCATACTATACCGTGACCTTACATACTATTTTATGATATATTTTATGACATACTTAACTTTAATATTTTTTATGACATGCAATACTATGACATTTTTAAGACACTTTTATGTCATACAATAATATTGCATATTCATGAAATGTTATGATGTACTATTATATGTCATTTTTTATGGGTATTTAATTCATACTATACTATATTTTTTATGATTTTTTTTTCTTATGGCATACAATAATATTCAATTTTTCAGGATATTGTTATGACTTGCTATACCATGTCATCTTTTAGGACTTATTTTAAATATGATTTTTTTTTCATCCAAAAGTATGGCATTTTTTATGAGATACTTTACTGTAACATTTTTTTGTGATATTTCTATATAGTTGTGACATGTTTATGTCAAACTAATCTATGACATTTTATGGTATTCAATAAAATGCCATTTTTCATGATAATTAGATATTCTATAAGATTTACATGGCATACTTTACTTTGATATTTTTACAATATTGTTATGATATACTATCACCCTTTTTAGGGTATACCATACTATGACAGTGTTCAATTTTATAACATGCTAGACTATGACATTTTTTTTTTCTTCTATCTATGATACATTATACAGGATTTTTTAGATGGCAGTGGCTTAATTCATTTTTTTTAAGGGATTGCTCATAGGTTTAGATGAATGTCTTACTCTCTGCTGTGTTTATGCAGTGCCAATGTTAATTAAGGGTATAGTTATTACAATTTTGCAAACCTATTAAACCGTTTATCCGCTCTTATCTTTGCAGAGACGGAGGACTCCTGTAAAGTATGCTGCAGGGGAAAAGGTGGCGCCTGCTCTCCTTTCATCCAGGCCAATGGCAGTTTTCTTTTTCTTCGCAAAGGGAAACCCTGCACTGTGGGCTTCTGTGACGAAGGCGTGAGTCATCAGTCTTTTATCTATTCACTCTGATCCTACCATGTTTCCACCATGCTTAGTATTTTGTTTTTATTCCATAACACAGTCCAACTCTGAAAGGTCTACAATGAGTTTGATTATGCTTTATTTGGCTTTGTGTCGAGTGTCAACTTTCTCTTATTAAACAGGGGAAGTGCATGAAGCAGGTGCAGGATGTGATAGAGAGGTTGTGGGATTTTATCGACAAGCTGGACATTAACACATTTGGTAAGTTGATTACAACATGCCACTTTGAAATCTCATCGTCTGTTTTTTTTTTTCTTCTAGTGGATGATTGTAGTAGCTGAGTCTTGTCACCCTCCTTACCTTTATCTTTCTGTTCTGTGTCTCTACCATCATCATAAATGCCACCTGTCCATCAGGGAAGTTCCTGGCTGATAACATAGTGGGCTCTGTCGTGGTGTTTTCACTCGTCTTCTGGATTCCTCTCAGTATCCTCGTTCACTGTGTGGTAAGAATATGCTGCATATTAATTTACACTAGTTCCCATTGTCTTTAGTGTGCCAGTAACTGCTCCTTTTTGGATTCTGGGTTCTGTTTGAAAGTACATCTCGTCTTTACAGTAATTACCTAAATTATTTTACTTTTTCAAATGCTGACAATCCTGTCCTTTTTGTATTTCTTACGCAGGACAAACGACTTGACCAGCAGTATGAAGATAACACAAAGTGCTTCTTCTACCCTCCAAGCGTAAGTTTCTCATCTCTCATGCCTATGTATGATCATGTGCCTTGCTTCCACACTAACCAAACTAATACAGTCCCACATTGCTTTTTTTAAGAAACTGTCATCTTAAATGAGGGAGGGAGGGAGAAGAAAGTATGAAGGTTTATTGTTCAGGTGGAGGCTTTTGCTTTTTTTCTGAATGTATGTCTAGATCCCTGCATCATTTGTCACCATTAAAAGAGGTGCTACAAAATGTGTTCAACATTCAACAAAAATAATAAATAGGTTTCAATTAATACCAATAAAATAAGGATTTACTTCTTGCATTTTTACCATCAAATGTTCTTCTGGTAAAAAAAAAAAAACCTTTAAAAATGGAGAACTGCGAAAATCAAGAATATTTACTATGAGCTAATATATGGCTTTTACAATCCTTTTTTTTTTTTTTTTTTTTTTTTTTAATTAAATTACCCTGAAAACATATTTTGTCAGTGTTTTACTCAGAGGGGAGGAGTAATACATGAACTTCTCATAATGTGCTGAAGTTAAGACGGTTCACATGATAAATCTTCACTTCAAACCGGTGAAAAGACAACAGAAATGAAAACAAGTACAGAGCTCAATTGGAAAAATATTTTGCGTACTTTTTGCGCGCCAATCAGGCTTAAGCATTATCGATAACAGTTATGGGGTTGTTTGCTTGTGCTGCATGATCAAACCTAATGCACACAGTACTAATAATTAGATAAGCTGAGCCTTTGAGTGTTAAAACCTTGATAATATCTAAGGATGTCTCTTTCAAAAACATAAGCTTGATTGTTGCTTATTTAATTATGAATATTTGATGCTACTGAGAAAGATATAAGGGGCTTAAGGAAATGCTTTTTGTGGCATCACAAGAGCATAATGCCTTACTTTTGTAATTTGACATCATTTATTGTCTGTTGGCTTAGTCTTATAAATACAGAGCAGTGAGTGAGTGAGAGCACAACGCCAATTCATTCAGAATCCGTAAGTGAGGGCCTCACTGCCAGGTTCACACTGCGAATGACCTGTACATCACTCTTTGCCTTGGCCCTTTCCATTCTCATTGGAACTGCAGCAGATGGTGGAAATTTGTAGTAGAGCTCCCGCCATAGGTGAGTGCGTGTGCCATGGCTTGGTGTTGCGTTGCCATTGAGTCAATGACGATGCATGGTCAGTGGCCCACGTTTGGAATACTCCTGCAGTCACTTACTCCTCGATGTAATCACTGATCAGGTTTCACATTTCCAGCCCTCAAACTCTCCTACTCCTTTAACCTAAAGAGATGAAGTGAGATTAATCTAAAGCTAATTATTGTGACTGGATATCTTTAAGTGTGCTCCTCTGCACAGAGTCATATCTGATCAGAAATTACCTCAAGAAAGCAAGATTGCATTGTAGGAGTATTCAAACAGAGAGGACTGAAAAGGTTGCACATTGTTGTCTGTTGTGAAATCGGATGCTGTGTGTGTCAGCGTTTTAAGTTTGCATCTGCTGCTGTTTAACGCCACAACAAGAAGAGGGTAATATCGTTCAGGTGTTTGTTATTTTGATTTACCTTTTCTTTTTCTTTTTGTAATGGCTGTGTGCAGTTTTTGTAGGTTTGATTGGGAACACGTGGAGACTGAGGGTACATTCCTCCTTAGACCTTTGTCATGGCAAACATTTTGACTTATAATAGCAGGAAAAAGCACAGGAGCAACTAATCACATTAATAAGGGCTTAGTTCCATTTAGGGGTGACACTAAGTCCTCAAAGTGAGCCAGCATGCACAGTATCAGGGCCCATGTGCTCCGAAATGGACTGCAGGCATTATAATTAGTTACACTTCTGTTTGACAACATAAAGTGTCCACTAAACTAAATGTCTGTTAGTATAATGGGCTTTGAGGTTTCCATTATTAATGTTTCACCATCATGAAATAGTTAATTATGAAGATTTGAGCAGAACGGAGTAAAAAGGGAATAGATCTAGTCAGTCAGTCAGTCAGTCAGTTTTGATGGGCTTTGGTTTTACATGTTTGTTTGTTTTTTTGCTCTTCAGAGTCAAGAAATGCTGAACAACCTCGAGTCAGCGTCCATACTCATCGTCAAGCCTCCTCAGCCTCCATCCTCCTACGCCGGTCAGATCGCGCCCTCCTACCTGCCCCCACAGCAAAGCCAGCTAGGGGACTCTCCCGCGGCCAGCACCAGTACCCATGCCCCCGACCCGAGCTGCGGCCCCACCCCGGACAGCGCAGGGGGGCCGCGGATGGCCACCATCCAGGAGGACACCAGCAGCGACTCTCACCTGGGAGAGGAAAGCCTGTCGGACGATTTCCCAACCGCAGGAGCCTCCTCGTCGGTTACGAAATCCTCCTACGAGGATCTGACAGAGCAGAACCCGTCAGCCAAGGATCGACGGCGCCTCAAGAGGCAGGAATGCATTGACACAAAAGAGACAGAGTGCTGAGAGTAAATCACAAGTACATTTTTGTTTTTTTGTTTAGTACCAGCTAGGCACCAACACATTCATGACGCCGGATATGTGGTTTAGGGAACATGCGAATACATGCAGCATCAAATGCATTTTTCTTATCGCTTATTGGGCCGCAACTGTTGCAAGCTAATGATAATCATGATGTGGATATTATTCAGGCAGCTTCAACCTGGATTGAACCACCACACAGATAATATATGAGTAGTCACAAATCCCGATGAAACAAAATATTTACAGAGTGAATCCATGTTTTTTCTTTGCCTGTGGTGAAATATTCCTGTGTCTTTTCTCAGTAAGATTGGGGTCCCTGTTTAGATCTGTGGAAATAAATCTACTGCGGGCTGGTTGCCCAAACATGTCATGAAGTTTGATTATCTTTTTTTTGTCTTAACCCACTGGCTAGATGGTTTGGGAATATGTACCTAAATGCTGGTACACAAAGTACTCTCTTCATGGCAATGCAGCCTCACTGGTTTGTTCCACTAACAGATGAACAGGTGAATGATTTAACATATCATTGATGATTGTTATGCATATTTTACTGTTGAAAGAAATTTTTCACACTCATGTTAAGCAGCAAACTTTGACTACAAAATCAGTTTTATCTTTAATCTGTCATAACTGCACTTTTGAGTATTTTTCCACATCACTGGAGAATTTAAATGTGTTTTACACCTGTTTTTACTTTGCTGTGTCATTAGTTGTTTATTTTAAAGATGTGCAGGCCTCTGAACATTTCCACCCCTTTGCACTGAGAATGCAACATTTGAATACTGTACTGGGATAAGTGTTGGTCTCTTCTCTAGTACACTTGTTTATCCAGCTGTTATGGAAGTTTAACTAAGAGAAGTCTATATTGTCCATATAAGGCAACATGTTGCCTTTTCTGATTTTGTGCCTAACCGTCCGACTTCCATTTAATGAACATGAATCTGAACAATCCTGAATTTAATTTTAAAATAACTTTGTGTGAGGTGCTCAAATGTTATTTTTCCGTTTGGTTTTCTGTCCTTATGCCAATGTGAGTTCTGCATCTTTTTATTTTTTGCCGTCTCGCCACTGTTGCCTATTGTATCACATGTTAAAACTGTAAAACATGTACTTACTGTAAGTCAAGGAGAAAGAAATAGTCTGTGTAGCCAACATTGACTACTGGATTGATTTAAGATGTTGTACTAGCAGATGTCATGTCATATATCTTTAATATTTCTATGTTTATGAAAGTCACCTTGAGTTCCTTTTTCTTTTTTTTTCTTTTTTTATAACGTTTCTTGCTTGGATTTCCTACACGCATCTCAAAATAAAAATCTTTATTGTGCATTTTAAACATGAATACATGGTCCCACATGTGACATACCGTTCAAAACAAATCACAGCTACTTCATTGTTTTGTAGCAGAGATGCAGTTCAGTGTTCAATGCCTGGACATTTCCAACAAATGCCACAAGAGTGCTGGTGCGTGCTTTATTCTCTACAGAAGATCCAGCCCTTTAGGATTTGAAGATGTCTCTCAAAGCCAACGTCCTCTTCTTCACTGGTCACAGAGTAGACTGCTCTCGGGGCTCTTTGCATCCACATCTCCCCAATAAGGCAGGATGAAGGGCAGGTCAGCCAAACGACTCTCCAGCAGCTCCCACAGGTGCTGGGCTACAAACTGGTTTCCCTTCTGTGAGAGATGCAGCCCATCTGACAGATAGACTCTGTAGTCCTGCGTAGCAGTGGACAAAACATTGAGACTTTTGTTAAATTAGGAATTTAAAAGAAGATATTGGGGCATTAAGAAAATATAAATACTAGGTTTAGTCACTTATTCAGTGCTTTCAGTTTATTTCATATTGAGACATTTAGGAACACCATATTGACAATAATAAAATTCTTAATATCCCCCCCCAGAAGAAAATGCTTACATCCTTCCCACCAATTTATCGGCTGATTCAAAATTCTACAGTGGCCTCTAACAACACGCAGCAGTGACCGTAACAATTACCCACCTGTCCATCTTTCTGCATGAGTGTCCAGAGGTCCAGGACAACCGCACCACACTGACTGGCAACCTGGACACACGCCTGAGCATACTGCCCCGCTGCAGAGTTGTGGCGATTGAGTGGACATCCTGAAATAAAGACCAAATTGGACTTATGATCTCTGTAGGTGTGGAATGTAATATTGGCCCATGTGACGTTACAAAAACAAGAGAGGAAAAATTGTGCCTGAGTGATACCTTTCAGAATGCACTCCTTCTCCCAGGCCGGCTCATCGACAGGTGGAGGGGTGATGAATATAACTCTGTCTGCTGGCACTCCAGCTGAAGCCAGAAGCCTGTTGATTTCCCTCAGGTTCTCTGAATACTCCTTCAGAGGGATGTGCTGTTGTGGATTTTTATCTGCATGACAGGAACAATCAAAAGAAGGAACAATCATACAGAAACAATAAAAAGCAATGATTCATTATTAGTACAATATTTTTTTTGAAGTTAAAACATTGTTTTAATTAGTCATTTTGGATAATCCTTAGTATTGCACTTCGATAGTTTAAGCGCTGTGCCTGGTAAATATTTTCATGTTCTAAGCCAGTTTGGAACATGTTTTATGTTTACATAGGGAACGTGTCAAATGTAGTATACAAAAAGATGTGCCATTTATGGACTTTATTGTCCCACAATTCAATGCACAAAAAAATAAAGTTTCTTTGTTGGTCATATAAAATTACCTGTGGGGTTTACAAGCAATTCTTGATCTAACGGCGCAAATATTGTGGTATATTTTGTTAAAATACGATACATTATGTAAAAAACAAAAAGTATAGTATAGTGATTCATAAAAAAGTCATAGCATAGTATGACATTAAATTTACGTCACACAAATTTACTAAAAATGTCATTGTAAAGTTTGTCATAGAAATGCATTAAAAAATGTGATAGTATTGTTTGTAATAAAAATGCAATACAAAAGATCATAATATAATACGCCTTCAAAAAGTTTTTTTAAAGTATGGTATAATCTTTAATGAATGGTCAAGAAAATGTCCTAGTACAGTATGCAATAAAAGAAAATCATAATACAGTATTTCATCATACAGTGAGTCATACAAAAGTAAAAGTTCATTATTCCATAAAAATGTCAAAAAATGTCATAATATAGTTTGCCATAAAAATGCCAAGGTATTGCATGTCACACAAAATGGCATAGAATAGTATGTCATAATAAAGTATGTCGCAAAAATGCATAAAAGAATGTCATAGTATAGTATGTGATTAAAATGCAATAATAAATATCATGGTGTAGTATGTCATAAAAAGTAAAAAAAAAGCATGGTATAATTTTTCATGAAATGTCAAAGAATTGTCATAGTAGATGATACTAATTACTTTTTGATGACATACTATACTATGACATGTTTTATGCATTTTGTGACATGCTATTCTATTCTATTTTCATGACATTTTTTATGGTTCACTGTTCTATGACATATTTCCTTCATAGAGTCATACAAAAGTAGAAGTTCATTATTCCATAAAAATCAGAAAAATAAATATGTCATAGAACAGTAAACCATAAAAATGTCAGGAAAATATAATATAATAGTATGTCACAAAAATGCATAAAAATGTCATAGAAAAGTATGTCATCAAAAAGTTAAATAAAGTAGTTCATTATTCCATAAAAAACATCATATAAGGTATACCATGAAAAGTAAAATAAGTCATAGTATAGCATGTCGAAATAATTCATAAAAAGTCATAGTATAGCAGAAATAATTCATAAAAAAGTCATAGTATAGCATGTCGAAATAATTCATAAAAAAGTCATAGTATAACATGTGGAAAAAAGTCATAAAAAAGTTATAGTATAGCATGTGGCGTAGTGGAGAGCAAGGTCAGAGGATCTCCAATCAGAGGATCGGTGGTTCAATACCCGGCTTCGGCAGTCGATGTGTCCTTGGGCAAGATACTTAACCCCAATATTTAAAGGCAGTATAGTATGGATGAGAAATGTTTAAAGTCTGATAGTAGTATGTCATAAAGCTCTGTCATAGTATAGTATGTAAAAAAAATGTATAGTATGTTGAAAAGTAAAAAAGTCATACTAAATATGTAAAAAATTTGTAAAAAAGTCATAGTATGCATTTCGAAAAAGTCATAAAAAAGTCATAGTATGTGATAAATTAATGGGTAAAAAAGTCATAGTATAGCATGTCGAAATAATTCATAAAAATGTCATAGTATAGTATGTCATCAAGTATAGTATGTCTGAAAATTTCATAATAGTATGAAAAAAGTCATGTATAGTATGTCGTAAAAATGAAAAAAAAGTTACTATTATTGTAATAGTATTGTATGCCATGAAAAGTAAAAAAGTCATAGTATATGTCGATAAAATAAAAATGTCATAAAAAAGTCATAGTATAGCATGTCGAAAAAATAAGTCATAAAAAAGTCATATAGTATAGCATGTTAAAAAAAGTCATAAAAAAAGTCATAGTATAGCATGTCGAAAAAAGTCATAAAAAAGTCATAGTATAGCATGTGAAAAATTCATAAAAAAGTCATAGTATAGTATGTCAAAAAAGTTAGTATGTGGAAAAAAGTCATACTAATAGTATTTTTGAAAAAAAGTCATAGTATTGTATGTCGAGAAAATTTGTCATAATATAGTATGTCGATAAAAGTAATGTATAGTATGTCATTATAGTATAGTATCGAAAAAAACATCATAGTATAGTATGTCATGAAAAAAAAAGTAATTGTGTAGGAAAATAAGTCCATAAAAAAGTCATAGTATAGCATGTGGAAAAAGTCATAAAAAGTCATAGTATAATGTCGAAAAAATAAAAAAGTCATAGTATAGCATGTCGAAAAAATTCATAAAAAAGTCATAGTATAGCATGTCGAAAAAGTCATAAAAAAGTCATAGTATAGTATGTTGAGAAAAGTCATAAAAAAGTCATTATAGTATAGCATGTCGTAGTGGAGAGCAAGGTCAGAAAATCAGAGGATAGTGGTTAATATCGGCAGTCGATATCCTTGGGCAAGAACTTAACCCCAAGTTGCTCCCGAAGGCTTGTCGGTGTGGACTGGATGATGAATGTTAGTTAGAGTCTGATGGTGGCAAAGCTCTGTCATAGTGTGTGAATGTGATAAATGTAATATACTAATGATTGTAAGTCGTTTGGATAAAAGCGTCTGAAAAACTGTAATAGTATAGTATGTCGAAAAAAGTCATAGTATCATGTGAAAAAAGTTCAAAAAAGTCATAGTATAGCATGTCGTCCATAAAAAGTCAAGTCATAAAAAGTCATAGTATAGTATGTCATCAAAAAGTCATAAAAAAGTCATAGTATGATATGATATGTCATGAAATCGTAAAAATGTTGAAATTAATTATTCCGTAAAAAACATCATAGTAAGGTATGCCATGAAAAAGTAAAAAAAAAGTATGCCATAAAAGTCATAGTATAGTATGTTATAATAGTATAGTATGTGAAAATAGTCATGTATGAAAAAAATAAAAAAGTCATAGTATAGCATGTCGAAAAAGTCATAAAAAGAGTCACAGTATAACATGTGGAAAAAAGTCATAGTATAGTATGTCGAAAAAAAAAAAGTCATACTATTGCATGTCGAGAAAATTTAAAACAGTCATAATATAGTAGTAAAGTAATAGTATAGTATGTCATAAAAATAGTATAGTATGTCATAAAAAAGTCATAGTATAGTATGTCATAGTATATAGTATGTCGAAAAAAGTCATAGTATAGTATGTTGAAAAAAAAAAAGTTGAAAAAAAAAAGTAATTGTGTAGGATGTGGAAAACCGTCCATAAAAAGCCATAGCTCCGTATGTGGAAAAAGACACAGTATAGTATGTCGGAAAAAGTCGAAAAAAAGTCATAGTATAGCATGTCGAAATAATTCATAAAAAAGTCATAGTATAGCATGTCGAAATAAGTTAAAAAAGTCATAAGTATAAAATGTCATGAAAAAGTCACAGTAATGTCGAAATGTCATAAAAAAGTCATAGTATAGCATGTCGAAATAATTCATGAAAAAGTCATAGTATAGCATGTCGAAAAAGTCATAAAAAAGTCATAGTATAACATGTGGAAAAAAGTCATAAAAAAGTCATAGCATGTCGAAATAATTCATAAAAAAGTCATAGTATAGTATGTCATCAAAAAGTAAAATAATAGTATGATATGATATGTCATGAAATCGTAAAAATGCTGAAATTAATTATTCCGTAAAAAACATCATAGTAAGGTATGCCATGAAAAAATGAAAAAAGTCAAAGTAAAGTATGCCATGAAAATGCCATAAAAAATATCATAGTATAGTATGTCATGATAATATCATAGTATAGTATGTCGAAAAAAGTCATAAAAAAGTCATAGTATAACATGTGGAAAAAATTCATAAAAAAGTCATAGTATAGCATGTCGAAAAAGTCATAGTATAGTATGTCAAAAAAGTCATAGTATAGCATGTCGAAAAAATCATGAAAAAGTCATAGTATAGTATGTCGAAAAAAGTCATAGTATAGTATGTCGAAAAAATTGAAAAAAGTCATACTATTGTATGTCGAATTTTTTTTGAAAAAAGTCATACTATTGCATGTCGAGAAAATTTAAAACAGTCATAATATAGTATGTCGAGTAAAGTAATAGTATAGTATGTCATAAAAAGTTATAGTATAGTTTGTCGAAAAAATTAAAAAAAAAAAGTATGAAAAAAGTCATAGTATAGTATGTCGAAAAAAGTCATAGTATAGTATGTCGAAAAAAGTTAAAAAAAAGTAATTGTGTAGGATGTGGAAAACCGTCCATAAAAAGCCATAGCTCCGTATGTGGAAAAAGACATAGTATAGTATGTCGGAAAAAGTCGAAAAAAAGTCATACTATTGTATGTCGAAAAAACTTTGAAAAAAGTCATAGTATTGTATGTCGAGAAAAGTTAAAAAAGTCATAATATAGTATGTCGATAAAAGTAATAGTATAGTATGTCATAAAAAGTCATAGTATAGTATGTCGAAAAAAATCGAAAAAAGTCATAGTATAGTATGTGAAAAAAGTTGAAAAAAGTCATAGTATAGTATGTTGAAAAAAGTTGAAAAAAGTCATAGTATAGGATGTGGAAAAAAGTCATAAAAAAGTCATAGTATAGTATGTCGGAAAAAATTGAAAAAAGTCATAGTATAGTATGTCGATCAAAAAGTAAAACAATAGTATGAGTGATATGTCGAAAAAAAGTCACACTATTGTATGTCGAAATTTTTATTTGAAAAAAGTCATAGTATTGTATGTCGAAAAAGTCATAATATAGTAAAAAAGTCATAGTATAGTATGTCATAAAAAAATAGTATAGTATGTAAAAAAGTCATAGTATAGTATGTCGAAAAAATTCATAAAAAAGTCATAGTATAACCACCGTGACTCAGTCGTAGTATAGCATGTCGAAAAAAATAAGTCAGTGAAATAAGTCATAAAAAAGTCATAGTATAGCATGTCGAAAAAGTCATGAAAAAAGTCATAGTATAGCATGTCGAAATAATTCATAAAAAAGTCATAGTATAGCATGTCGAAATAAAAGTCATAAAATGTCGAAATAATTCATAAAAAAGTCATAGTATAGCATGTAATGAAAAAAGTGATAAAAAAAGTCATAGTATTGTATGTCGAAAAAAGTTAAAAAAAAAAGTCATACTATTGTATGTCGAATTTTTTGAAAAAGTCATTCTATTGCATGTCAGAAAATTTAAAACAGTCATAATATAGTATGTCGAATGTCGAAAAAAAGTCATAGTATAGTATGTAAAAAAAGTTGCAAAAAAGTCATAGTATAATCATAGGATGTGGAAAAGAAGTCAAAAAAGTCATAGTATAGTATGTGGGAAAAAGCCCTTAAATAGTATAGTATGTCGGAAAAAGTCGAAAAAAAGTCATACTATTGTATGTCGAAAAATGTTTGAAAAAAGTCATAGTATTGTATGTCGAGAAAAGTTAAAAAAGTCATAATATAGTATGTCGATAAAAGTAATAGTATAGTATGTCATAAAAAGTCATAGTATAGTATGTCGAAAAAAATCGAAAAAAGTCATAGTATAAAATAAAAAAGTCATAGTATAGTATGTCGAAAAAATATAAGTCATGAAAAAAGTCATAGTATAGCATGTCGAAAAAATCATAAAAGTATAAATGTCATAAAAAAGTCATAGTATAGTATGTGGAAAAAAGTCATAAAAAAGTCATAGTATAGCATGTCGAAAAAGTCATAGTATAAGTCATAAAAAAAAGTCATGTATGTATGTCGAAAAATTTTTTAAAAAAAAGTCATACTATTGTATGTCGATTTTTTTTTGAAAAAAGTCATAAAATTTAAAACAGTCATAATATAGTATGTCGAGTAAAGTAATAGTATAGTATGTCATAAAAAGTCATAGTATAGTATGTCGAAAAAAATTGAAAAAAGTCATAGTATAGTATGTCGAAAAAAGTCATAGTATAGTATGTTGAAAAAGTTAAAAAAAGTAATTGTGTAGGATGTGGAAAACCGTCCATAAAAAGCCATAGCTCCGTATGTGGAAAAAGACACAGTATAGTATGTCGTAAAAAAAGTCGAAAAAAAGTCATACTATTGTATGTCGAAAAAACTTTGAAAAAAGTCATAGTATTGTATGTCGAGAAAAGTTAAAAAAGTCATAATATAGTATGTCGATAAAAGTAATAGTATAGTATGTCATAAAAAGTCATAGTATAGTATGTCGAAAAAAAGTTGAAAAAAAGTCATAGTATAGTCATGTCGAAAAAGTCATAAAAAGTCATAGTATAGTATGTCAGTGAAAAAATTGAAAAAGTCATAGTATAGTATGTCGATAAAAGTCATAGTATAGTATGTTGATAAAAAGTTATAGTATAGTATATGTCGAAAAAGTCAAAAAAGTCATAGTATAGTATGTCGAAATAATTCATAAAAAAGTCATAGTATAGTATGTCGAAAATAAAAAGTCATAATAAGTAGTATAAATGTATGTCATAGATGTCGAAAAAGTCATAGTAAAGTTAATTATTCGAAAAAACATCATAGTAAGTATGCCATGAAAAAGTAAAAAAAGTCATAGTATGTATGCCATAAAAAAGTCATAGCCGTAAAAAAGTCATAGTATAGTATGTCGAAAAAAGTCATAAAAAAGTCATAGTATAGCATGTCGAAATAAGTCATAGTATAGCATGTCGAAAAAGTCATAAAAAAGTCATAGTATAACATGTGGAAAAAAGTCATAGTATAGTATGTCGAAAAAGTCATAAAAAAAAAGTCATACTATTGTATGTCGATTTTTTTTTGAAAAAGTCATACTATTGTATGTCGAGAAAATTTAAAACAGTCATAATATAGTATGTCGATAAAAAGTAATAGTATAGTATGTCATAAAAAGTCATAGTATAGTATGTCGAAAAAAAAAAAAAAAGTCATAGTATAGTATGTCGAAAAAAGTCATAGTATAGTATGTTGAAAAAAGTTGAAAAAAAGTAATTGTGTAGGATGTGGAAAACCGTCCATAAAAAGCCATAGCTATAGTATGTGGAAAAAGACACATATATATGTATGTGAAAAAAAGTCATAAAAAAGTCATAGCATGTAAAATTTTTTTGAAATAGTCATACTATTGTATGTCATAAAAAAGTCATAGTATAGTATGTCGATAAAAAAATTATAGTATGTCAAAAAAGTCATAGTATAGTATGTCGAAAAATCGAAAAAGTCAAGTATAGTATGTAAAAAAGTCATAGTATAGCATGTCGAAAAAGTCAAGTGATAAAAAAGTAATAGTATAGCATGTCGAAAAATAAAAAAAGTCATGAAAAGTATAGTATGTCGAAAAAAAAATCGAAAAAAAGTCATAGTATAGTATGTCGATAAAAGTTTTTTGTCAAAAAAGTCATAGTATAGTATGTCGAAAAAAATCATAAAAAAAGTCATAGTATAGTATGTGTCATAAAAAAAAGTCATAGTATAGTATGTTGAAAAAAGTTAGTAAAAAAAGTAATTGTGTAGGATGTGGAAAACCGTCCATAAAAAGTCATAGCTATAGTATGTGGAAAAAGTCATAGTATAGTATGTCGAAAAAGTCGATAAAAGTCAAAAAAAGTCATAGTATTGTATGTCGAAAAAACTTTGAAAAAAGTCATAGTATTGTATGTCGAGAAAAGTTAAAAAAGTCATAATATAGTATGTCGATAAAAGTAATAGTATAGTATGTCATAAAAAGTCATAGTATAGTATGTCGAAAAAAGTCGATAAAAAGTCATAGTATAGTATGTTAAAATTCAAAAAAAGTTAAAGGAAGTCATGTCATAAAGAAGGTTGTCGATAAAAAGTAATCCTGTATAGACATGTCTAAAAAACCGTGTCATAAAAAAAAGTCATAGTATAGTCATGTCGATAAAAAATAGTATAGTATGTGATAAAAAAGTGATAGTATAGTATGTCGAAAAAGTCGAAAAAAAGTCATACTATTGTATGTCGAAATTTTTTGAAAAAAGTCATACTATTGCATGTCGAGAAAATTTAAAACAGTCATAATATAGTATGTCGAGTAAAGTAATAGTATAGTATGTCATAAAAAGTCATAGTATAGTATGTCATGAAAAAAGTCATAGTATAGTATGTCGAAAAAAAAAAGTGTATAAAAAAGTCATAGTATAGTATGTTGAAAAAAGTTAAAAAAAAGTAATTGTGTAGGATGTGGAAAACCGTCCATAAAAAGCCATAGCTCCGTATGTGGAAAAAGACACAGTATAGTATGTCGAAAAAGTCGAAAAAAAGTCATAAAAAAGTCATATTGTATGTCGAAAAATTTAAAAAAGTCATAATATAGTATGTCGAGAAAAGTAAAGTAATAGTCATAATATAGATATGTCGATAAAAGTAATAGTATAGTATGTCAAAAAAGTCATAGTATAGTATGTCGAAAATGTGAAAAAAGTCATAGTATAGTATGTATGTCGAAAAAAGTCATAGTATAGTATGTAATGAAAAAAGTCATAGTATAGTATCATTCGAAAAAAAAGTCATAAAAAAGTCATAGTATAGTATGTCGATAAAACTAAAGCCATTCTTCATAAAAAAGTCATAGTATAACCATACGAAAAAGTCAGTATAGTAGTCATGTCGATAAAAGTCATAGTATAGTATGTCGAAATAATTCATAAAAAAGTCGAAGTATAGCATGTCGAAAAAGTCATAGTATAGCATGTGATAAAAAAGTCATAGTATAGTATGTCGAAAAAAGTCGAAAAAAAGTCATACTATTGTATGTCGAATTTTTTTTGAAAAAAGTCATACTATTGCATGTCGAGAAAATTTAAAACAGTCATAATATAGTATGTCGAGTAAAGTAATAGTATAGTATGTCATAAAAAGTCATAGTATAGTATGTCGAAAAAAAAATTAAAAAAGTCATAGTATAGTATGTCGAAAAAGTCATAGTATAGTATGTCGAAAAAAAAGTATAAAAAAAGTAATTGTGTAGGATGTGGAAAACCGTCCATAAAAAGCCATAGCTCCGTATGTGGAAAAAGACACAGTATAGTATGTCGAAAAAAGTCGAAAAAAAGTCATACTATTGTATGTCGAAAAAACTTTGAAAAAAGTCATAGTATTGTATGTCGAGAAAAGTTAAAAAAGTCATAATATAGTATGTCGATAAAAGTAATAGTATAGTATGTCATAAAAAGTCATAGTATAGTATGTCGAAAAAAGTCATAGTATAGTATGTCGAAAAAAGTCATAGTATAATATGTGGAAAAAGTCATGAAAAAAGTCATTGTATAGTATGTGGAAAAACCGTTGAAAAAAGTCATAGTATAGTATGTCGATAAAAGTAAAAGTATAGTATGTCAAAAAAGTCATAGTATAGTATGTCGAAAAAAGTCGAAAAAAAGTCATACTATTGTATGTCGAAATAAGTCAAAAAAAGTCATAGTATAGTATGTTGAAAAAGTTAAAAAAGTCATAATATTGTATGTCAAAAAAGTATAGTAAGTATGTCATAAAAAGAAATAATAGTATGTCAAAAAAAGTCATAGTATAGTATGTATGTTTTTTTAAAAAAAGTCATAGTATAGTATGTCGAAAAATGTCAAAAAAGTCATAGTATAGTATGTTGAAAAAAGTTGAAAAAAGTCATAGTATTCATGTGGAAAATCCAAGTCATAGTATAGTATGTCGATAAAAAAAAGTCATGAAAAAAGTCATAGTATAGTATGTCGAAAAAAGTAATAGTATAGTATGTCGAAAAAAGTCATAAAAAAAAAAAGTCATACTATTGTATGTCGAAAAACTTTAAAAAAGTCATAATATAGTATGTCGAGAAAAGTTAAAAAAGTCATAGTATAGTATGTCGAAAAAAAATAAAAAAAGTCATAGTATAGTATCATAGTATAGTAAAAAAAGTCAAAAAAGTCATAGTATAGTATGTCGAAAAAAGTCATAGTATAGTATGTTGAAAAAAGTTGAAAAAAAAGTAATTGTGTAGGATGTGGAAAACCGTCCATAAAAAGCCATAGCTCCGTATGTGGAAAAAGTCATAGTATAGCATGTGGAAAAAAGTCATAAAAAAGTCATAGTATAGCATGTCGAAAAAATTCATAAAAAGTCATAAAAAAGTCATAGTATAGCATGTCGAAAAAGTCATAAAAAAGTCATAGTATAGCATGTCATAAAAAAGAAGTAATGTCGAAAAAGTCATAAAAAAGTCATAGTATAGCATGTCAAAATAATTCATAAAAAAGTCATAGTATAGCATGTCGAAAAATAATTCATAAAAAGTCATAGTATATATGTCGAAAAAGTCGAAAAAAAGTCATACTATTGTATGTCGAAAAAGTAATAGTCATTTATTCAAAAAAGTCATCCTATTGCATGTCGAGAAAATTTAAAAAGTCATAGTATAGTATGTCGAGTAAAAGTAATAGTATAGAAAAAAGTCATAGTATAGTATGTTGAAAAAAGTTAAAAAAAAAGTAATTGTGTAGGATGTGGAAAACCGTCCATAAAAAGCCATAGCTCCGTATGTGGAAAAAGACATAGTATAGTATGTCGGAAAAAGTCGAAAAAAAAGTCATACTATTGTATGTCGAAAAAACTTTGAAAAAAGTCATAGTATTGTATGTCGAGAAAAGTTAAAAAAGTCATAATATAGTATGTCGATAAAAGTAATAGTATAGTATGTCATAGTCATAGTATGTCTTAATAAAGTCATCGTAGAGTATGTCGAAAAAATTGAAAAAAGTAGGATGTGAAAAAAGTCATAGTATAGTATGTCGAAAAAAGTCATAAAAAAGTCATAGTATAGCATGTCAAAATAATTCATAAAAAAGTCATAGTATAGCATGTCGAAATAAGTCATAAAAAGTCATAAAAAAGTCATAGTATAGTATGTCGCCATTCTTCCTGTATAGTCATGTGAAAAAAAGTCATACTATTGTAAAATTTTTTCAGTCATACTATTGTATGTCGAGAATTTTTAAAAAAGTCATAATAGTATGTCATAAAAAGTCATAGTATAGTATGTCATAAAAAGTCATAGTATAGTATGTCGAAAAAAGTCATAGTATAGTATGTTGAAAAAAGTTAAAAAAAAGTAATTGTGTAGGATGTGGAAAACCGTCCATAAAAAGCCATAGCTCCGTATGTGGAAAAAGACATAGTATAGTATGTCGGAAAAAGTCGAAAAAAAGTCATACTATTGTATGTCGAAAAAACTTTGAAAAAAGTCATAGTATTGTATGTCGAGAAAAGTTAAAAAAGTCATAATATAGTATGTCGATAAAAGTAATAGTATAGTATGTCATAAAAAGTCATAGTATAGTATGTCGAAAAAAATCATAAAAAGTCATAAAAAAGTATAGTATGTCGAAAAAGTTCAAAAAAGTCATAGTATAGTATGTGAAAAAAATTCATAAAAAGTCATAGTATGTCGAAAAAAGTCATAGTATAGTATGTGGAAAAAAGTCATAAAAAATAGTATAGTATGTCGAAAAAAAGTCGAAAAAAAGTCATACTATTGTATGTCGAATTTTTTTTTTTTTGAAAAAAGTCATACTATTGCATGTCGAGAAAATTTAAAACAGTCATAATATAGTATGTCGAGTAAAGTAATAGTATAGTATGTCATAAAAAGTCATAGTATAGTATGTCGAAAAAAATCGAAAAAAGTCATAGTATAGTATGTCGAAAAAAGTGAAAAAAAAAAGTAATTGTGTAGGATGTGGAAAACCGTCCATAAAAAGCCATAGCTCCGTATGTGGAAAAAGACACAGTATAGTAAAAAAGTCATAAAAAAGTCATACTATTGTATGTCGAAAAAATTCATAAAAAGTCATAGTATAGTATGTCATCAAAAAGTAAAAAAAGTCATATATGATATGTCATGAAATAGTATAAAAAAGTCATAGTATAGTATTCCGTCAAAAAAAAGTCATAGTATAGTATGCCATGAAAAAATGAAAAAAGTAAAAGTGTAGTATGTGGAAAAATGCCATAAAAAAGTCATAGTATAGTATGTCATGATAAAATCATAGTATAGTATGTCGAAAAAAAAGTCATAAAAAGTCATAGTATAGTATGTCGAAATAATTCATAGTCATAGTATAGCATGTCGAAAAAAGTCATAAAAAGTCATAAAAAAGTCATAGTATAGCATGTCGAAAAAGTCATAGTATAGTATGTCGAAAAAATCATAAAAGAGTCATAGTATAGCATGTCGAAAAAAGTCATAGTATAGTATGTCGAAAAAAGTCGAAAAAAAAGTCATACTATTGTATGTCGAATTTTTTTTTTGAAAAAAGTCATACTATTGCATGTCGAGAAAATTTAAAACAGTCATAATATAGTATGTCGATAAAAGTAATAGTATAGTATGTCATAAAAAGTCATAGTATAGTATGTCGAAAAAAATTTAAAAAAGTCATAGTATAGTATGTCGAAAAAAAAAAGTTAAAAAAAAGTATATTGTGTAGGATGTGGAAAACCGTCCATAAAAAGTCATAGCTCCGTATGTGGAAAAAGTCATAGTATAGTATGTCGAAAAAGTCATAAAAAGTCATAAAAAAGTCATAGTATAGCATGTCGAAAAAAGTCATAGTATAGCATGTCGAAAAAATCATAAAAGAGTCATAGTATAGCATGTCGAAAAAAGTCATAGTATAGTATGTCGATAAAAAGTCGAAAAAAAAAAAGTCATACTATTGTATGTCGAATTTTTTTTGAAAAAAGTCATACTATTGCATGTCGAGAAAATTTAAAACAGTCATAATATAGTATGTCGAGTAAAGTAATAGTATAGTATGTCATAAAAAGTCATAGTATAGTATGTCGAAAAAATTTAAAAAAGTCATAGTATAGTATGTTGAAAAAAGTCAAAAAAAGTAATTGTGTAGGATGTGGAAAACCGTCCATAAAAAGTCATAGCTCCGTATGTGGAAAAAGACATAGTATAGTATGTCGGAAAAAGTCGAAAAAAAAAGTCATACTATTGTATGTCGAAATTTTTTGAAAAAAGTCATAGTATTGTATGTCGAGAAAAGTTAAAAAAGTCATAATATAGTATGTCGATAAAAAGTCATAGTATAGTATGTCATAAAAAGTCATAGTATAGTATGTCGGAAAAAAAAAATTTAAAAAAGTCATAGTATAGTATGTCGAAAAAAGTCGAAAAAAAGTCACACTATTGTATGTCGATTTTTTTTTTTGAAAAAGTCATACTATTCATGTCGAGAAAAGTTAAAAAAGTCATAATATTGTATGTCGATAAAAGTCATAGCATAGTATGTCATAAAAAGTCATAGTATAGTATGTCGGAAAAAGTCATAGTATAGTATGTAATTAAAAGTCAAAAAGTATAGTATAATCATTCGAAAAAAGTCATAGTCATATAAAGGTTGTCTAGCCCGGGAATAGTGAAAAGGCCATAGTATAGTATGTCAGAAAAAGTGCTAAAAGTCATACTATGTATGTCTAAAAACTACACCATGTCGAAAAAACTCAGTCATAGTATAGTATGTCGATAAAAGTAATAGTATAGTATGTCATAAAAAGTCATAGTATAGTAAAAAATCATGAAAAAAGTCATAGTATAGTATGTAATTAAAAGTCGCAAAAAAAGTCACAGTATAATCATTCGAAAAAAGTCATAGTCATATAGAAGGTTGTCTAGCCCGGGAACTGAACCCCGGCCATTCTTCCTGTCAGGCGACAGTGCTAACCACTACACCACCGTGACTCAGTCATAGTATAGTATGTAGATAAAAGTAATAGTATAGTATGTCATAAAAAGTCATAGTATAGTATGTCGAAAAAGTCGAAAAAAAGTCATACTATTGTATGTCGAAATTGTTTTGAAAAAGTCATACTATTGCATGTCGAGAAAAGTAATAGTATAGTATGTCATAAAAAGTCATAGTATAGTATGTCGAAAAAAAAAAGTTAAAAAAAAGTAATTGTGTAGGATGTGGAAAACCGTCATAAAAAGTCATAGTCAGTATGTCGGAAAAAAGTCATAGTATAGTATGTAATTAAAAGTTGCAAAAAGTCACAGTATAATCACTAAAAGTCATAAAGAAGTCAGTCATAGTATCTCATGGGATAAAAGTCATAACCCCGGCCCTTCTTATGTTGAAAAGTCATAGTATAGTATGTCGAAAAAAGTCATAAAAAGTGATCAGTATAGTATGTCGAAATAATTCATAAAAAAAAGTATAGCATGTCGATAAAAGTGATAAAAAAGTCACAGTATAACATGTGATAAAAAAGTCATAGTATAGCATGTCGAAAAAGTCATAAAAAAGTCATAGTATAGTATAACATGTGAAAAAAGGAAAAAAAGTCATAGTATAGCATGTAAAAAGTCATAAAAAAGTCATAGTATAGCATGTTGAAAAAAGTCATAAAAAAGTTATAGTATAGCATGTGGCGTAGTGGAGAGCAAGGTCAGAGGATCTCCAATCAGAGGATCGGTGGTTCAATACCCGGCTTCGGCAGTCGATGTGTCCTTGGGCAAGATACTTAACCCCAAGTTGCTCCCGAAGGCTTGTCGGTGTGGACTGGATGATGAATGTTAGTTAGAGTCTGATGGTGGCACCTTGCATGGTAGCTCTGTCATCAGTGTGTGAATGGGTGAATGATATGTAATATACTACTGATTGTAAGTCGCTTTGGATAAAAGCGTCTGCTAAATGACTGTAATGTAATGTAATGTAAAAGTCATAGTATAACATGTAAAAAAGTCATAGTATAGCATGTCGAAAAAAGTCATAAAAAAGTCATAGCATGTCGAAAAAAGTCATAAAAAAGTCATAGTATAGCATGTCGAAATAATTCATAAAAAAGTCATAGTATAGCATGTCGAAAAAAGTCATAAAAAAGTCATAGTATAGCATGTGAAAAAAGTCATAAAAAAGTTATAGTATAGCATGTGGCGTAGTGGAGAGCAAGGTAGTTCTCCAATCAGAGGATCGGTGGTTCAATACCC
Organism: Anoplopoma fimbria; assembly: GCF_027596085.1. Classification (NCBI taxonomy): domain Eukaryota; kingdom Metazoa; phylum Chordata; class Actinopteri; order Perciformes; family Anoplopomatidae; genus Anoplopoma; species Anoplopoma fimbria. Next base: position 21,909,202 of record NC_072463.1, read on the forward strand.
GGCATCGGCAGTCGATGTGTCCTTGGGCAAGACACTTAACCCCAAGTTGCTCCCGAAGGTATGCCATCGGTGTGGACTGGATGATGAATGTTAGTTAGAGTCTGATGGTGGCACCTTGCATGGTAGCTCTGTCATCAGTGTGTGAATGGGTGAATGATATGTAATATACTACTGATTGTAAGTCGCTTTGGATAAAAGCGTCTGCTAAATGACTGTAATGTAATGTAATGTCGAAAAAAGTCATAGTATAGCATGTCGAAAAAATTCATAAAAAAGTCATAGCATGTCGAAATAATTCATAAAAAAGTCATAGTATAGCATTTCGAAATAATTCATAAAAATGTCATAGTCATCAAATGTCATCAAAAAGTAAAATAATAGTATGATATAATATGTCATGAAATCGTAAAAATGTTAAAATTAATTATTCCATAAAAAACATCATAGTAAGGTATGCCATGAAAAAGTAAAAAATATCATAGTATAGTATGTCATAAAAATATCATATTATAGTATGTTGAAAAAAGTCATAAAAAAGTCATAGTATAGCATGTGAAATAATTCATAAAAAAATATATAGTATGTCGAAATATGTCATAAAAATATCATAGTATAGCATGTCGAAAAAAATCATAAAAAATGCAATGTCATATAAAAAAGTCATAGTATAGCATGTCAAAATAATTCATAAAAAAGTCATAGTATAGCATGTCGAAATAATTCATAAAAATATCATAGTACAGTATGTCATAAAAATATCATAGTATAGTATGTCATAAAAATGCATTAAAAAATGTCACAAAAATGCAATGTCATATAAAAATGTCATAGTATACTATAAAAAAAGTTTTTAAAAAGTCAAAGCATTATTTGTCATTAAAATAAAAACAAAATATTATAGTATAGCATGTCATAAAAATGTCATATTATAGTATGTCCCAATTGCATTCAAAAATATCATAGTATAGTATGTCACAAAAATGAATTAAACATTTTCATAGTATAGTATGTCATAAAAATCCATTAAAAAATATCATAGTATGCCATAAAAACATCAAAATAAGTCATAGCTACTATATCATAAAACATTTTTTTTAAATTGCAATAGTATAGTATGTCTTCAAAAAAGTCACAGTAAGTCATATTATAGTATGCCATAACATTTTTATTTAAATGCCATAATATGTTATTTTGGTTGACAATGTGTTAGAAATTCAATATTTTCACATCTAAATAAATCTATAGCTGTTAAGTGCCCTTCTAGTTGGGTCCCCTGGCCCAGGTTGCCTAATGGTACAGTCTGCCCCTGGTGTTCTTTCACATGAGCTGGAGTGCATTTCACCATCTTTTCTGACCGTGAGTAGCCACAACTTGGATGTGTGACGCAAAAGTATCATGGTAGGTGTAATATTTCTCAGTACCAAAGGAAGCAAAGAGATGGATGTAAAGTTGTTTATATTAGCATTTTGGGGATGGTTGCAAGCAGAAACCCACCAAACCAGGCATTTGGCCCGTTCTGAAAGGCTATGTTTTGAACGGGCACTGCACTTGTATAGTCAAAGATGCCAAAAAACTACTACTGTTTAATCACACTGCAATATTAATATGCAAAATATGCAGAGTGCCCATTTAGAGATACATACTTCTAAGCTCAGATACAGAGAGTTTGCAGCAACGTAATCATCTATACTAAACATAGGTTGTGTCTGTGGAATAGTACCTTCCAGTGCACAGTCGTTGGCTCCAAAGAAGACAGTGACAGCAGCTATGTTGTTGTCTGCTGAGTTTGTGCTGATGAGGCGAGGAAGAAGTAGTTTAGCCCATCTGGAGTTGTAGCCAGACAGTCCTCTGTTTACAACATCACCCTTTCTAAAAGGAAAATATGTCAGATTCAGATATAAGTCAAACGCACACCAGTTTAGTTTGGTTGTTTACATGACTTGAACAAAATAAAAATAAAATAAAAGCATCATAAATAATCTGTTCTGAACCCTGGACGACTGTTACTAAAATGTATTGTTTATAGGAATTAAAGATACTCACCTTGCTAGTTTGTTGGCAATTTCTGCCCCCCAACCATTGGCTTGAAATGAAAACTGAAAGAGTCAACAGCACTGCGTTATTCACTGCAAACTTAAGATGGCAAGCTAGCAGCTAATAATAAAATATGACAGTCTTTAACATCGATTTTTGCATGAGCTCACCTGTGTGATGGAGTCCCCAAATAAGATCACTTTGGGCCACTTTACCGTTTTGAACTTAGACATTATAACTGGCTGCACCGTACACGGTATGTAAAAGGCGCTGCACCAGACTGGACTTCCGGTTAGTCGTGTGGGCGGATGTTGTGACGTATCACCACGCTTCACAATAAAAGTTTTAACATCATTACTTTTTTCTATATTCAGCTAAATAATGCATTTCTAAATATTACCACTATATATATATACAAATATAATATCATTAGAAAATAAAAATCTGGATTTAAATCAGTAAAAGCTTAATAATAATAATAATAATAATAATAAATCGAACTCTCGCGATAGAGCGAGAATAGCGAGAATAGCATCCCGGAAGTCAGCTGTCGTCTCTCGCCCCCGTCAAGCATGGCGGAGGTCAGGTTGCGTTATGGAAGGGGAGCCTGCAACTTTGCACACAAAAACTGTAGTCGATACCTACTTGAAAGTCAGTTTAATCAAGTTAACAGTTCAAAACAGGCTTCAGCTCTCTCCACGGGGTTTAATGTCGCTGATATTCAAAGTGGAGAACTACACGGAGCGGACACTGGTGGAGTTTCTCGGGACAGTTACACAAGGGTAACACCGGTGTGCAGTAGTGTGGGCAGTGTTTGGGAGGTCGTCGCAGAAGACAACTATTATCTCAACAAAGAGTATTGTCTTGATGAAAAGCCCCAGGTTCAGCATAAAGAGAGAAGTCTGCCTCTGTGCAGGATTAACGCCACATGTCGGAGGACTGTCTGGTCCGCTGGGCGACAGCAGAGTCTCGGGTTGTTTTGGGGGCAGAGACAGTCTGTGTTTGTCAGAGCTTACAGCGACAATGGCAAGCGATCAGAGCCCCTCTACAAAACCAAAACAGGCTACTATGAGATCCTGCAGGTGTCCCCCACTGCCACTCAAACCCAGGTAAAGACGGCCTACTACAAGCAGTCCTTCGTCTATCACCCGGACAGAAACGCCGCCAGCAAGGAGGCCACCGTCCGCTTCTCCGAGATCAGCGAGGCCTACACCGTGCTGGGCAACAAGGCACTGAGGAAGAAGTACGACCGGGGTCTGCTGAGCCAGTCAGACCTCATCGCCACAGCCAGACCCTCCTCCAAGGACACCGGGAGCTCCACCAGAGACCAAGCCGGGAGCCGACGGTCCGTGGCCGGCGTGGATACCCGAGGAGGCGTCTTTGACTTCGACCAGTTCTTCAGGGCTCACTACGGCGAGCAGCTCCAGAGAGACCGAGACATCAGAGTCCGACGAGAAGAGATGCTGAGGAAGAAGCAGGAGACGATTGCGGAGAAGAAGATGGGCAGGATGATGGAGATTGGAGTTGCGGTGCTGATAGCGATGGCCTTGGGGATAGTGAGCACTTTAAAGCGTTGATGAAGGATGTTGTCCTTTGTTAGGAATTCTGGACTCACTTGAATCATCATCACCATTAACACTACAAACAAACTAAACAACAACACACCCTCTGTTTTTGACACTGTCTGCAAACCTCGCTTTGCTGGGAGACAGATTGAAATAATGGAATATTGTGCAGTGTGGATGACTTGACATCATCCTTTGGGTCAACGGACACGTTGCAATTAAAATAGGATCACTCTGTGAGTTCTCTGAAAAGCTGCAAATCAAAGACTAAACTGTAAAGTGCATTTATTTCAGTCTCTTAGTCTGTAAACCTGCATCTCATCACAGTAATGTATACTTTCAATCTGTCTGTGAACACTGTATGTGACTGTTTTTTGTCACATACAGTCAATGCCACTCCCGGCTGTAAGGATAACTAGTCCTGGCATTGTTCAGTTAGCCATACAAATCAGAATAAAATAATTATTTTAATCAGTAATTATCTGATTAAATAATAAGTAAAAATATGATCAACTTTGGCTTTTATAAAGTCATCTGTCTTGCAGATTTCTTTATTTTTAATGATGACATACATTGATTATGGTTTCATGTATTGGTATTTATTAAACATTTTTAGCAATGTAAGGGATGTGTATCTATGCACATTATGCCTTGGGTGATATTTATTGTTCACATTGTTCAGATGTTCAACTAATAAAATACATGGCCAGTGCTTGGCAGAGCACAGTGAAACAAACATTGCTGGAGTCTTTTGTTAGCACCATTGACAGTCAACATCACACCAACACTGATTAGCTATAAACCTAATTTAAAGGACATTTCTGACACTAGCTGGTGAAATATCTTATCAAACATAACCAATGGCATTCGGATTCAATAGTCAATGGTTTGTAAAATAGTTTTTGAATATATAATGAACACAAACATTTAGTGCATTTTGAAATTCACAGTTCACATCACAGTTAAAAGTCAACAAGTCATATCAGTGCACATTAGTAACCAACTCTGGTCAAACAAAACCTACAGTGCATTACATTAACACAGTAAACGTATTAAATATATTATAATTAAAAGTGCTTGCATAACAAAAAATGAACACTACAATCCATGAAAACAAATCCTATCTACACAGCTTATTAAATTACCTTTTTTTTTTTACATGGTAGTTCACAGGTCATAAAAGTTAAGTTAATTATTAAAAGGCCAATCTAGTCTTTAAATTCCATTCATTAAGTGGGACTGGGATCGGTTGTTGAGGCTTTCCATTACACCAAACTAGACATGGCAAATGCGTTATGATTATAAACTATAGATAGATGAATTTGCATTGTATTGATTTTTAAAAATACTGTATAGATCCTGGCAGTGTGGAAATATTGATGTCGTACAAGTCCCAATGATTCTTAGGAACGCCTTATCCCATTTTTAGCAAACTAATACAAGCAGATTGTTAACTTTAAACACTGAATTTGTAGAAATGTTATTTGTTTTTATATCTGTAATGACTTAGCTGTAGAAACTCTGTCCCTCGTTAGTTTAAAGGTGATCTTTAAGTGGTTTTGACGAACAGTGCAGTCCCATCTCCGCTCTCAGATGACCGGGTTTAGGGCGTCATAGAGCCGCTGCACTGCCAGCTCAACCATCTCTCTCAGGGAGTCGTCCTCTGTGCATTCATCCTCGTAGCACACCGACTGATCGGGGGAGAGGAAGTCAGCAAGAAGGATTAAAAAAAAAAAACACAACAACAATCCTACACCAAATACATTGTTGTGTGTCTTGGTGCGACTGGCTAAAAGCTTCTCACCCTCGTTTCCAAGCAGATGTGAACCGCCTTCCCGTCTACTGTCACAGAGATGTTTTTATCATCACTGAAATCAACGCATTCCTCTCCAAACATGTCCCTAAAGACAGAGAGAGAGGCCAGATATATTAACTTATTAAAGTAAATACAGTACAGCTTTTAAACACTGTGTTTCCGTGTAAACAATATTATAAACAAGTTCGTATGGATAGTGTTTCACTCACTGCAACATGACTCCTAGTCGGGTTTGGAAGATGTCCATGTCCATAACGGCACTCTGGGTCTCCATGGCTGTTAATCATGAATCACATTGAATAGGAATTCAGATAAACAAAGCTCATGACAATAACAAGACACAATGCATTACATTTCCTTTTGAAACCACAAGTAATTTGCTTCCTACAGACAATAAAACATTGAAAACTAAAGATCCAGATGAACAACAAACACAGAAGATTGCCAGACAGACCTTTCTGAGCCTTTGGGTTTGACTGGACTTCCAGCACTACGGTGGTGACAGCGTCGGCATACATGTCATTGAGAGGGTTTGCTAGCCACTGAGACAGGAGATGAAGACAAAGGGTGGTTGGGTAAATGAGCCGGTCTGAAGAGTAGCAAAGTGTTGCTGTCCTGCATCAGACTTAGCAGGAGCGCAGCTAGATGCCTGACCTCTCACCTCCAGCAGCACCATGCCAGCCTCGTGGACCAGAGTGATGTTTTTAAAAACCTTCAAGGTGTTCTTCTCGGTTCCATCCAGTTCCTCTACGTCACCTGAGTCATGAGAAAAAGCAGACAGCCACAGTCAGTATGGTCTAAACTCAAACTCAGTCAAAGTGAAAACAGCTCTGTTCATTATGAATGGACCAAAATCAATCATTTAATTTTTTTTGCACCAATGTAAAAATGGTGGTCTTACCGGTGAGGTTCCTCAGGTGGCAGACGAGCAGTGAGTAAGGTCCAGTGAACGGGATGGCCTGGGTTTGTTTCACTGTGCTCATGGCCAGCTCTGTGTATGCTACAAAACAGAAGCATCAGCTCAATTCATGATGCCGCGCTACTTAGTCGAATATTTAAAAGAATGGGCAGCAGTTTGCGTAAATGAGTAGGGAGGCAGCAGGCAAATGAAGAGGCCGTTTCTTCTTTAAGACATGTAACTTTCCTCATTATTTTAGTTGAATATTTCAAGCATGGACTTGGCTAATGAAAAACTGGAGCCAACATGACCAAAATTACTTGTTTTTTGTCTTGATTCCCAAAGTCGCCGACTGAAAATTTACTCAGATTCTCAAATTAATTGCAGCCAATGAACTGGATAAACTGGGGTTGACTACCAACGCACACATGTGGTCCTATGCTAACTAAAACTTACTAGAAAGGTCAGAGGGATTGAGGATGTGGTAGTTGAAGTTCTTCTTCACCAGTATGCCTGACACCCTCTGGCCCTGGACAGACTTCTTATCAGCCAGAGAGCCCATCACCTGGAGGAGGATTAATGTTCAGTGACTTCATTCTAGATTCAGCATTTATAACAACAACAACAGCACAGGGTCATGTCCTACATGCAACCATCATTACTTCTATTATGGCATTTTTTTGCCATGGAGACTTCACACTATAAAAACTAGAAAGAAGAAAAAAGGGCAGAGCCAGAACAGGCAGTTTATTGACCTTGGCCAATTTCTCTCCCCTGAAGTTAAGGGTGACAGCTTCTGTGTTGCGAGGGTTGTGGACTTCGATGTGAACCTGGTCGTTATCCTCGTACTCCCTGATCAGTGCAGCCTTAAGACGGGCCATTTCATTCTGCTCCCCATGGACCAGGATCTGACAATAACGTGCAGTGAGGAAGGTCAAGGATTTTTGTTTATAACTGATATTACTGAAGGGTACAAACAACTGAAAATTTTAAACACAAATCAATGATTTTCTTTTTTCCTCTCCTACCACATGAGGTGGCTTGAGGGCCCTGATGAACTCGCTGGTCTGCTGGTAGTCAGTGTGGGCAGAGAAGGAGATGTAGTCCACCGACATCTTGAGCTGCAGCTTCTGCCCCGACATGGTGGTGATCTCCTCCGGCTCAGACATGATGTGCTGCAGGGAGCACACAACACATCACAGTAAGATGCCCTAATAATACATTCACTGTTTCCACAGACACAAATCCGATTGGAGTTTAGTTGGCCAAAACTTGCTGAAATGATAGCACTCTTTTTCAGGAAACTTAATGATCTCTTATTAGAGAAACACCGTCTGGTATCCTGTTGTAGTCTGACCTTGGCCAGTGTGCCCTCTACACAGTATCCAGCGATGATGACTCCGTTCCTCTTATCAGTGCACCAGCTCTCAAAGAGCTCTCTGGAGAGCCCGCTCTGCATCATACCAGGAGATGCCATCACCACACTAGGACCGATGTCATCAAAGTGATCCATGCTCTGGAAAAAAAAAAACACAGACACCTCAGTTATAGATATTCAGCAGCAGAAATATATAACAGTCTGGGAGTCTGTATCTGTAGAGCTCTCTACCTTGAGGTTGCTGATGTGCTTGAAGACAAAAGGGTTGTTGATATTGATGGCTTTGCGGATCTTGTCGTTCATTGCGTTGACGTAGGTCTGGTACACAGCCATGCACTTCTTGGCCAGGGATGAAGCATAGTAGATGGGGATGTCATGGAGCTCTGGGTGGTTCTGCCAGTACTCATCTACAGGAGAACATGAGACAAAATCATACAGACTCTGAATGACACATAATTGAATACAGATGCAACAGCTCATGTAAAACAATGCAGATATTAGGCAGAGAAAAGGGTCATAAAGATGATAGCATGGTGGCTAATAATGTTCGTGGAACTCTGTCAGAGGCTTCATCCATATCAGGGTGTCACACACAACTTCTCACCCAGAATGAGCAGCAGTTCTTGGGCCCGCCCCAAGGCAAACACAGGGATTAAACAGCGGCCTTCTCTGTTGACGATGTCGTGGACTGTGTTACAGAAGCGAGCTTCTCGCTCCTCCCTCTTCTCATGGATGTGAGTGCCGTAGGTAGACTCCTGCAACAGAATAACAGCATTCACCACATTGTGATCAGCCAAAGGTCCATTTAAATTACTGTACAAGGTGAGTGAATATGTGGCTTACTATGATTAAGATGTCAGGTTTGACACTGGGGATCTCTGCTGCCATCAGATGCCTGTCTTCCTGCCGGGAGAAGTCTCCTGTGTACAGCAGCTTCGGGATAGAAAAAAACAGGCCAACAATGGTCTTGTTAAGTGAACTTAGTTTTCATGCATCATTTGATCTCTCGGAAACATAAACCAGGTTCGTTACCTTGACTCCAGCTATTTCTATCATGAACATGGCTGCTCCCAGCACATGACCTGCGTGGTAGCACCAGAACTTGATTCCTGCTACCTCCTTGACCTCGTGGAAGTTGATGGTCTCGATCTTATCCATGCTCTCCTCCAGGTCAGTCTCAGTGTACAGCATGTCATCTGCAGAAATGTTGCTGCGATAAATCAAAGACAAAATGATTTTAGGTACTGTAATATTATTTATTTTTATTATTTTTATTCCATAATGATGACGACTACTCCTCCTACCTGACTTTAACGTAGTCTGACAGTAGCCAGCGGTAGATGGCCTTGGTGGCGTGGGTCATGAAAGTCCTGCCTTTAAAGCTGGTCTTTTGTAGGAACCAGGGCAGAGCTCCACAGTGATCCAAGTGGAAACTGGTGAGAGGATACATACATCATTATTAAATGACATATCCTACAATCAAAGTAGAATACGAGCAGACGATGCATTAATAAAGAGATAACCGATACAGAGGATACTTAAAAAAAGACAGTTCAACACATAAAGGGAGGAGGAAAGACTCACTGGCTGATGAGCAGCAGGTCTATCTCAGCTGGGTCTATCAGGTCTATGTAGGGGAGAGCATCCATCCCCTCCAACCCCGGGTGGATACCACAGTCCAGCTGCAAAACACAAAAATGACTTTATTTGTTTCACCTAGGATAATGCACTCAATATGAATACTGCTTTTCAATGAGTCCGGGGTACACCAACCGAACACAGGACTCTATAAAGCAACAAAAAAATAATTAAAACATATAAAATAAAAACTACAGACTGCATATTGGAGCCAAAGAATGACATGTTTTAATAGTCATTGCTGTTCTATAATATAGATTTGTTGTTGGGTTACACAATATTGTTAATTATTTTATCTATTTAGAGTGATGTACACATACACAGCAGCATTTAGAGTTAAGATAAAAATATTGACCATAATTTTCCTTCCTTTGAACTCCAGGATGATGCATGACCTCCCAACCTCCTGACCAGCGCCCCTGTAGTTAATAAGAAGATTTACATTTATTTATTTATTGTTGTGTATGTTTGCATATAGAAGCAACCACTCAAAACCTTTATTCATTAAAAAAAATAAAAAAATATATATATATATAACTCACAGTGGACGAATTAGGAGCTGGTCACTCTCCTCTGCGGGGACAATCACCTCTATCTTTCGCTTTGTCGCCATGTGTGTTAATTTTTTTTCCACGTAAAACTGAAAATGGAATAAATAAATGCGGTCATGCTGCACTGCCACTGCATGAATGAGAGAGGGGGCGGGGCAGAACCGTGTGACGTCACACGTCCGGTGTTGTGCCAAAATACAACCGACCAGAAATTCAAAAGCGTGACACACAAAGTTCCGTTTACGGTAATGAATTGACATTAAAGAATATGACCTAATATTTCAAAGGACACATCGTGAATATATTATATATAATATATTTAAAACACATTTGGGTAATCTAAACCTTTGTACACACTTAAAAAACAAGTTCTCGACGCCAAATTCAACTTTCTTTTGGAGGGGTTTAGTACTCCGTCGCGGCCCCTTTAAGACGTGTTGGGTGTAGGCTGCGAAACTCTGAAGGCAGCTTTGAGTCAAACTGAAGGTAAACAAAGATGTTCCTCCAAGAACATTTATACTGAGACGGTTAAGATACAAAAACAAATGTGTATGTCTTGTGAAAGCCAGCCAGCGTTAAATCTACTGAAAACATAAATATCTTTTTGTTTGCCAACCCTCCGCTTCTCAACTTCAGTGTGGAAACAGACGTGTTGGGATATTTATAGATCTGCACACAGCACATGCAGTGTAAGTGTCTTCTGATGTGTAATGTAACCTGTTGAGTCTGGTCATTTGAGTCGTACGGTGCTCTACATGTTTTATGCCCCCACATCCTCACCCCGGTCCGGCTACACCCTCCGCCTCCATCACACAGACCTGCAGCAGTGTTTCAGTCTGACATGATGGAGGTTATGGAGTAACTTGTTACAGTAGCAGGTGTAACAGGTTTCACATTTAACTGGTGCACATCTGGGACTTCATCAGCAGTCTGCAGAAATACAGCCACACAACTCCTCTGTCATTTCCTCAGGAGAGGCACCACACAGATAGTATGTATTACTGTGTTATGGTATTGTTATTATGTGCAGGTAACATCTAGGTTCATGCTTTCTAACACTTGTGACTTCTGGTGACTAGTAGTTCTCCTGAATACCTATGTTGAATACACTTATTGTAAGTCATTTTGGATAAAAGCGTCTGCTAAATGACTGTAATGTAAAACAGCCTCCAGCTGTTGAATGGAGAGGTGCATGAGATGGTCAGTATTTCAAAAAGGCTCAATCATTAATGAAGAATTGTCCATTTTAAAAGGTAACTCTACTCTGACAACATGAAAGCATGGTTTGAAATTATAATAATGTGTTTACGAAGAATATGTTTCCAGATCAGTTTTTTTTTTGTTGAAAATATATAATAAACTTTAGCAGACCTTCTCAACAAATTTGGGATTCACACTTTTATATTGTAAGGCTTTGCTGAATAAGTTTCTTAAATGTTTATTCACATTTGTGGTTAATTATTTGTGTGGGTGAGGACTGCTTTGTGTTGTTCTCAGGTGTCTCTTGCAAAAGAGATCTTGATCTTAATGAGACTTTGTGAATAAATAAATAAATAAATAAAGCATAACTTACTAATACTCCTATATTGTGAGTGACTGTGCAGTTGTCACAGTAAAGAAACTGAATAATGCAAAGGATAGCTAAAGGATTAATATGTAGCTGAATGTCCACTCTCATTTATCCATTATTCAGAATTTAGACTACGCTATGTTCTCCATTCAATTATTCATCATCTCTATTGGGGTTTGAGAGGGCAGTACTGTGGTGTGTTTAACACTGCGGTTCATGATGATTCAGGTTCGGTGAGGCTGGAGGGCTGGATGCGGTCGACATGGTGAAGAATGTTCCGGAAAGTCAAAAAGCGCCACAGCAGCAGCAGCTCGCAAAGCAGTGAAATCAGCACCAAAAGCAAAGTAAGCAAACAACACGTACACACAATCATTAATGTTATGATAGAGCTATTTTCTCCTTGTTGAGCCAACACCGTCTCCTGTCTCTGACTCCATGTAGTCTGTGGACTCCAGTTTAGGAGGGCTCTCCAGATCCAGCACCGTTGCCAGCCTCGATACAGACTCCACCAAGAGCTCAGGTCAGTCAACTAGCACATGGAAGTCGACAATTTTCTGCTTCTTGTCTTTACTAACTGATTATTTGATGTTTGCCCTTTGAAGGAAACAGCACATCTGAAACATGTGCCGAGTTCCGGGTGAAGTATGTGGGAGCCATCGAGAAGTTACAGTTTGACATGAGCAAGACCCTCCAGGAGCCTCTGGACCTCATCAACTATATTGATGCCACCCAGGTAAGAAGCTGCAGGGGCACACTTCAAGTACGCTTCCAGCAGTCAATATCAAATCATTCATTTATGAAGACGCTATAAATATTTCACAGCAAAATGGAAAGCTGCCCTTCGTGCCTGGAGACGAAGAGATGATTCTGGGAGTGTCAAAGTACGGAGTCAAGGTGGCCTCGCTGGACCAGTGTGTGAGTAGAAAAGCGATTGAAAAAGTGATATACTGTACTTCATCAGTGCCTATTGATCAGACTGCAGTATTGCTTGGTCATCAATACAGCCAAACAGCATAGTTATGAACTCAGCACCAATTTATAGTTTTGACATGGTTCTTCACAAAGCTGCTGACTCAAGTATTTCAGCAATTCCCCTGATGTTTGTAGTAAATCACTGGTATAATTCTACACTAAAAGATTACATTTTTTAAACAGATTGACCTCTTAAACCACCTTGATCGGTGATGGTTATGTAATACAAATGAAGAAGAAATGTATGCTTAAGTACTTTTGATTATACTTCTGTTCCAGGACGTGCTGCACCGCCACCCGTTGTACCTGATCGTGCGCATGCTGTGTTACGATGACGGCCTGGGTGCAGGGAAGAACCTCCTGGCTCTCAAAACCACTGATGCAGAGCAAGAGGAGTGCAGCATCTGGGTGTACCAGTGCAGCAGCTCGGTGAGTGGGATAAAGTATCAAATGAAACAGTTTTCTGGGTTTGAGGTTATTTCCTTACATGTGATATGTCACCTGTCTGAACAGGAGCAGGCTCAGTCCATCTGCAAAGTGCTGTCGGCTTCCTTTGACTGCGCTCTGACATCAGTCAAATCCTGAGAGCAGAGAGAAGGATGGGAGCTGAGATCTGTCAATAATAGAAATGAAACAACTGCAAAAACAGCAACAGCAAATCAGATTGCCAAATAATTGCAACCATTTCCCTTTTCTTTAACTTTGTTTTGTTTTCTTTAGGAGAGATTAACTGGAAGACAAATCCTGTGTGTTTTCCATGTAAGTTTGCAGGAAAGCCTTTTGTATTAATAGCAGAGTCACGTCACGCTCAGTTTGTTATACATATTATCCCCTTCCCATCAGGTGAGACAGAACTACTATGAATTTGTCTGAATTATTTCCTTTGAATTGGTTTCTTTACCTCACATGCTCTTTTGACCTTTCACATAAAGTAAAGAGCAAAACTCGAAAGTAAAAGAAAAAAGGAAATTGTTGCACTTTTAACACATTGGAACACAGTTCCCAATGTACATTAACCATATTTAAGGCAAACAATGGTAGAAAATGGTACATAATGTTGTAACCCATCACCTCCAGCTGTGTCAGCATGTGTTAATTCATGGGGGACATTCACCAGTGGAGAAACTACAGTACCAGTCAAAAGTGTGGACACACCTTCTCATTCAATCGTTTTTCTTTATTTTTATTTTTATTTTTTTCTACATTGTAGATTAATATTGAAGACATCCAAACTATGAAGGAACACATATGGAATTATGTGGTAAACAAACAAATGCTCAACTAACCAGAATATGTTTTATATTTTACATTCTTCAAAGTAGTTGAATGAGAAGGTGTGTCCAAACTTTTGACTGGTACTGTATACGGTACACAAATTTCACAATATTTTGTTCTCTTCATGTGGAAACTATTCAGATCCCTTGTTAAGTTTAGATATCCTTTTGTGTGTTTTGTTGTGTTTTTCACAGAAAACAGTATTGGTACAATAGCAGTCACTTTTTGGACTCAAAGGTACATTATTCAAAGATGCCTTGACTGTGTGAGAGGAGACTTACTTTTTTATTTTATTTAAGGGATTTACTCATTTCTAATGAAGGTTTTGACTTGTTTTGTATCTTGTTTTAAATTTGTTTATACTGTACTGTTTCTTGGTACCAAGCATTTGAAGTGTTTTCTGATTAGTTTACTCCTTGTTTTTATGTAGTGATTAAATTGCGTTAAATCTATTCACTTGCTGAAACCACATAAATAATATAAAGCTTTAGAAACACAAATAAGATTTCTGAGGAAAAACATGTTTACAATAGTGGTACTTACATGACTTCACCTTGAACATAATAATAGCCCATTCTCTATTTTCTGTCTTCCTTTGAACATGGCCCTGTTAAGATTGTGTTGAAAATGTTACATTTAATAATTAGATCTAATTGCGACAAGTTGACTGATTAAAGTGTAATTTCTTTTTTTATTTCAGTGTCTTTACTTTAGAGTCTGTTTTTTAAATGCTTTGTCTTTTAATTATCAATCCCTGCAGTTTTTGTGTGAGTTATATTGCTAATAATAATAATGATATTAATTCCTCCAAATATCACAATATACATTTTTACACTGCAGCGCTCTCTGAAACTTGGATGCTAACACATTGAAACATTCCCCATCAGAGGGAGCTCTTGACACATCACAGGATCACAAACTCCTTCACACTCTTAAGAAACAGACAAAGGCCTTGTTTTATTTCATCTTTTATTATTCCAGTTTCATTTTCCCATTTGCTTTCACAATAAAGTTAAGAGTTGATGCAGTAATCCACAGACGGTTAATGAGAATGAATTACATTTATTGTCCCAGTGTGTGTGTGTGTGTGTGTGTGTGTGGACTTGTGATTTCAGCACACACAAACACAGGTCCAGCTGAGGTTGTATCTGTGACTGCTCATCACCACAGACCATTAAAAGACATTTAGTGCCCCGGTTAACTCTTCTTTTTACATATAAATATCAACAAAATCAAATCTATTTACAAGAATAGATTACTAAATCTTCCTGTTTCCAGTGAGTTCATATTAAACATGATGAAGAGTGTATCAGCTATGATTCACATGCTTCTCGTCATTCACAGATCCAAGGAAGGCTCTGGTTTCAGGTTAAATGCCTTAATATCAACATTATGAACAGAGAGAAAGTTGCTCCACAACCTAGATGAAGTTAATTACAAACAATGTTTGATATTTATCTCATAACACTATTGATAAACTCAACTTTCTACATGATTGGCCCCCAGAGATGTACAGATATGAGAGGCTTAAGCTGTAGGAAGGATATTTTCTTTCTCTGTATAGAGTCAATGATAATTCAGCTCATTTGCAAACAACATGTCCGCCTGTCAGAGTCTGAGTGCTCTCAAAGGCAAGAGGAAGCAACAAGGTCAGATAAATAACTCCTGCTTCTCATTACATTCCCACACTCTTTTTATTTTTTTTTTATTTCTTCCAACTTCAATATTATTCCATTCTCAGCTTATTCTGTGCAGACGAGACACACGCGCACACACACACACACGCACACACACACACAGACACTTCCTGTTCCTCTAATAAGGCAGATGACAGGCAAAGACAGCCCGAGGTGTCAGACTCAGCATAAAGGTAATTACTAGCTGCTGCAGCTCAAGTCAGTGTCAGAATTATACCTAAAACACTACGGGAGGAAGAACTGGAGTGTTGCTGTTGAATATTATCCTCTCATATGAAGCAGTACAGGAAGAGTGTGCGTGGAAAAGCTGCTCCATCACTCTACACACCCATGAGTATGTGACTTATCCCAGGTGTGATGAGTCTGAGGCTATTTTTAAATTATTTTTGACCCCTTTCGACAGGGAAGCGCTCCCTCGGGTGCAACTTCTAGCATATTCCGGGGTTAACTTAGCACCATTAGAAAAACCTCCAAAAGGCCTACCACACTATAAGCAGGTAGGCATTTAAAATCGCTCATGCACAGAGGTGGAATGTAAGCATGTTGCCTTTGTCTACATTTATATTTGTTCAAAAAGTTAAAATACATTGCTGTAGTCTTCGCAGTACTATCTGTACAAGGCAGCTGAACAGAAAATGGATGATGTGAACACTGTACAAATTAACCTTCATTATGTCACATGTCGTCTTATGCTGTAACAAGGATAAAGACAAGCAAAGTGCGTTTATTGCGAGAGGTCATAGACTACAATCATTGTTTTTAAATCCTAAAGAGACTTTGTCAGAACAATAACAGCAAGCATTAAAACCACATGCAGTCCCACGAGGCCTCGCAACAAGGAGTGACTCCCGGATGTGGCAGCCGAGGCGACGACATGGCAGTGACACTTTAAGAAGCTCGCTGATGATGAAGATGATGATGATGATGATGTCGATAACAAACACTGGGACGATAGTGGATGTTTGCTGGCTGGCTGAACAGACGGGTGAAGGAGGGACGCTGCATCCCACGACACTTCCTGAGACCCAGAGAGGAACCTTTCAGTCAGCGATGAAGTGTACAAATGTAACAGGGAAGGCTCCTCTTCTCATCGGATCGCCCTCGATGTGGCCCAGCTGTGAAGAGAGAAGAAGCAGGTGATGTCGTCAGGCTGGGTTTTATTCTGTTGGGAGGGTGTACGTTCACTGAAACATGAAATAATTTGACAAAGAAACAAGTAATCTGTAGCACAAACACAAGACCAAAACACCACTAAACATAAGGGCTGGGTTTTCTGATTGATCGCTATTGAAATATTCAATATGGATTCTTAAAATCACAAGACTGATCTGCCTTTTCTCAGTGGACATGTGTGTGCACTAAATATTATGAGTAGGCTTGTAATAAATGTTAAAGTTAGGATGCATATTGTGTAGAATGTCTACATAGTGGTTATTACAACATACAGAAAGTTCAGTTCACTTTAGTTAAGTCAGAGAGTAACATTATTGATAGTTCTATGTGTATATATTTATATATATATATATGTATATATATATATATATATATATTTATATATATATATATATATATATATATATATATATATATATATATATATATATATATATATATATATATATATATATAATTTAAAAATAATATATATTTATATATATATATATTTATATATGATAAAAATGTTAGGATAGGATAAAAGCTGACAACTGCTTTTATATTTTTGCAATATACAAAACACAAAGAAGAAGTGAATCAGGAGATCAGTGAAAACAGCTAGCCTCACTAAACACCAACTAATGGAGCACATCGTAGACTATGAGAGGCTAAAACACTGTTAACATCTAAATAACATTTAAAATAACATTCCCACTTTATATTACCTTAGCCGATAAAGAAGACAGAACTTATTATGTCCATTTAAGTCATTTTAAACGTCGTCTATACCTGAAAACAAAAAGCTAGTACGTGTTTTTGCTCCAACAATGTTGATACAAGGCTAAAAGTGAAACACAACAAGCCGTTGAGGAAATAAATACAGAATAAGAAGCAATTTGTTCATATAGTCTAAACTGAAAACTACGGTGGCCAAGAAGTGTCTAATGAATGCAAAAGCCACACACAAAGGTAAAAGCTGAAACTGGGCAGACTATTATTGCTGGAGGACTATTATTAGGCTCGCTCCAGATGAGCCAGGCCTGCGCAGGATTGATCACTTACAATCGCTGCAATATGCATGCCGGTTATATTTGAGTACAAATTGATTCCAACTTACGCTGACGTCAAGCACACAATGGTAATGATAAACTCACAAGATCGAGACGGAGGCAGATTTTTGAGCCAGGCGCCTAACTGACCCCTGATCACAGAGCAGATCGGCTCTTTAATACTCTATATACCACATTTGAAGAAAACCCTAAATTTACGTGATTTTAATATTTAACGCTAGATTCTAGGCTACTAGTCTCATGTTGTACAATGATAATATTAATGATAAAGCTTATTTATATAGCACTGATCAAAACGAGTAATTATAAAGTGCTAAACAAGGGTGAAGAATAACAAAGGGTAGAATACAATGCCAGATTCACAAACACATGTCAACATATATTAAACTTTACATTCCATTGTGGCTTTTGCATTCATCTGACACTTCTCAGCCACCACAAGAAACTTACTTCTGTCATTTATTTGACTTCTCTTATGAAATATCTTAATATAAAACGTCTTAGTTGTGATAACGCTGCTGATTGCATGACAGAGAGGAACCATGGCAGCGACCCCCGGGGAACTTTAGGGTCCATGCGGGGACAAACGGAGAGAGAAAGTGACTAAATACGGTCATATCTGCAGAGGTGGCTCAGAGGAAAACAAGTTGCAGCTGGTCGATGTTCACACAAGGGGCTCCAGAGAGGAAGCAGCAGCAGGCGGAAAAAGAGGAGGAGGGGGGATATCAGCCCGAATGAGGTCATGGCTTTTTGCTTGAGCCGCCATGGTCATCGAGTGCACTGACATTCACATGGTGAAAATGGGACCATAGTGGGACAGGAGTTGGACTAGGAGCGCTTTGTGCTTTAATCTGAGAAATATCAAAAAATACAAAAACACTCTTGTAACATTCAAATGTGCAGCGTGTGGGATACTGACCCACCACTCCTGGTCCTCCTCTCCATCCACCACGATCACCTCGCCCTCAGAGAAGGTCAGCTCGTCTGGGTTGTCGGCCACACAGTTGTAGATGGCTTTCACTCGCTTCGGCCTCTGCTTCTGCGAGACGGAACAAAAGCACACAGACAGGTTTGATCAAGTTTGTGCAAAAGAGAGAGGAAATGTGTAGGCTGCTGCATGATGCTTTCATTCTCTTTTTTCCTGTCTTTAATGTTTGTCTTAAACTATTGGAATGTTTTTTTATCATTAATACTGGGAGCTAAGGCCAAGTTACACAGAAAGGATGAAGTTGGTGAGAGTCATCACTGTACTGTGTTCCATTACTTTGCCTGTTAGAGTACAGGACACTGGAAACACTGAGACAATAGGTCGACCAGCAGGGTAATGAGGGGAATTGCACAACGCTTATAGCTAAATAAACCATGACTTAGGAGTCAGCGGCCAGTGAATGAATAAGCGCTTTACAATCGACCCTAACTAGATGATGATGAGTGGAAGAATGAGCGACTCACTGGGTAGGTTTTCCTCTGCGTGGGGCCTGGAGGCAGAGACTGACCTATGGAGTTCTGGGGGCATCCTGGCACTTCCTTAGCTGGAACAGGAAGAGGAAATTATATCACAACGACAACAAAAAATTCCACGTTTCCACAGAAGAAACAGGACCTGACAGATAACAATGTGAATGTAGACTTCAGTACACTACACAGACACACATTTAACTGAACTGATTTTTGGTCTCTCTTATCTGTGTACTCACCTGGTCTTTCAATAGATACCGTTCGATTTAGAGGTCGGTTGAAGCTTTTATCATTGCTGAAAGACAAAAAAGGGAATGTACTCTCATCAGCAGTAAGTAAAAGTCATATATAGTTA
Organism: Anoplopoma fimbria; assembly: GCF_027596085.1. Lineage (NCBI taxonomy): Eukaryota > Metazoa > Chordata > Actinopteri > Perciformes > Anoplopomatidae > Anoplopoma > Anoplopoma fimbria. The sequence continues at coordinate 21,928,634 of NC_072463.1, forward strand.
TACAAAGAAACATCTAACAGAAAACTGTCCAGCTCTCCAAGCCTCTCAACAGCTTTGTTACAGATTTATTGCAGCACTATAAGCCCTGAGGGAGACAAAACGACAAAGGGGGCGACTGCGGAGGAGAGTTATCGCTCGCCTGGCTCCATGCAGAGCGCAGCCTGAGAGCTAATGAAGCGGCTAAACAGCAGCCATGTAGGCTCATTCCTCTTGTGGAAAAATACACCAGATTACAAGACAAGCATTCAACAGCAAGATACACAACCCTGGGGTAAAGCAGGCTCCTTTGTATGTGTAGTGAATTATATAAATCTATTGTTTTTCTGTCTTGCTGATGAAGCTGCAAAAATGCATCTGAGCATTGATTATAGACTAAATCATGTTTGCATTACACTTTAAAAAATTGTATAAGCAGTTTGAAAACTTATTTTTATTCCCCTTTTGTTCTTACCCCGCAGGAGATTTAGGGGGCACTGCTCTGGACCCCGGTGGTCCCTGGCTCGACTTGGACTGCATGCTCATGGACTCCATCTTGGCCACAGGAGGACCCAGACCTAGGACACAAAGTAACACAACTTTATTGTATTTTTCGGTCATATCTTTGCAAACTGAAAACATCATGCATGCTAAATGATTAATCACAATGAAGAGATGAATAGAATAAAAAATAATCATCAGGTTAAGCCCTGGTCTTGAAGCTGCTAGTCCCCTCAGTTTTGTTTAATTTTTTCACATATCATACCATATAGAATGTATCCAAAACATATTTATAACAATTTATAGATATCAAACTGGTATTCAAAACATTTTCAACTGGAACATTAAACTTCTATTGTAACAATCCATCCATCCATTACTTTGGTTAAGCAACAGATTTTTGTCCCTGTAGATTCAAAGGGACGAGATATCAGTCTCTAGATACTTCTCTGTCTTTTTGTGCAAATAACAACTCCCTCTATTTTTAACATAGTGAATTTGTTTTTATATCATTTTGGCAGATGTAATCAGACCTTGAGGGCTTTTTTCTTCTCCCTGCACAATTTTCATTGTTATGTTTATGTAATTTATTTGATTTTAATTTGTGCAAATAAACAAAATCAAACTCAACAACTGCAAAGAATTAAAAGCGAATGCCCCTCGGTTAATGTAAGATTTGGGACAGACAGACCAATACGAAAATGAAACATTTAAATGCCTCTTTACTGTGACATATTTAGTAAACACGGACCTATGACTACTCTCAATCTAAAACACTATATTAAATGTATACGCCTACACTGTGGCCATTGTCCAGTTTAATGGGTGTGTTGTGTCCATACCTGCAGTTGAAGTGAGTCTCAAAGGGGGGACAGGGGGGTGCATGTTGGGGGGGTCTGAGGAGGACCTCTGTCGCCCAACCAGGTCTAAAGAACCGGGCTTCCAGCTGCTTGACCCTGAAGACTGACCGATCCCCCCGAGGCTGGATAACTGGACTGAGACAGACAGACAGAGAAAGAGAGGGATTATTAAGATGAAAAAAGAGACTCATAGAGAGAGAGAGTGCGAGCAAGAGGGAGGGAGTGCACTGCACTTTGCCAGAACCAGCGTCCACTTTAAAAGTCAAGCTGTTTCCATTGGAGAGTAATTGGGAGCGACAGTTAATGGGTGGAGGGAATGTGCAGGGGGCTGCAGCAAGGTGAGGTGGGCAACACAGCTGGTTGTTTCTCCTCCGCACCGTTGGCAGCGCTCCAGACGGCCACTTATGTTATTAAAGACTGACTGTGGTGATTGTGTCACAATAAGTTGGTTAGCCTGTAAAGTTATGATGAAGTCGTTTTTTGTAGCAGCATGTGCACAGACTTACATCTGTGAAGGTTTTATCAATTGTTTTTCACCAAGTAACCTTCATAACACTGAATTAAGTATAAAAAAAAAAAGGTATATTATTTTGAACATAAAAAGAAATCCTTCCCTTTAGATTTGAGATCATTTGGATAGACGAGTCTAACTTCACATAGTAAAGAGAGTCAGAGTGTCTGTAGAGACATCTATAGTGATGAAACAGGTAAAAAGGTCACTTACACATAGTAATTAACATAAAGGCTTTGGAAACCAGGGATTCAGGGCCAAATGAGACCAGATCCTCACTGATGCTGTAAATTAGGTTTTTCCTCTCAGGCATATTTTTATAAATATCACTTTCCCGATTAACCATTCATTCATATAAAACTGAAACATAAAATAATGATGAGACATTCCATTATGCTTCCATTTACATTAGCCTTCCATTCTTCAAGTAGTTGTTGCTGTGTTTGAGCTTACCCAGGTTTCTCGGGGGCAGAGGCGGACCGGAGGTGGTGGCGGACTGAGGCTGGTTGGCGTTGAGGATGGTGCCATAGGTCTCGTTGTTGACCAGGCTTGGCATGTAGGCCCGCGGCTTGTCCTTGGCGAGGCCGATGGCATCGCGGCCCGCTGAGCCCAGACCGGTCTGTAGGTGAGAGTTACTGCTCGGGGTGTAACAGCTGACTGGACGCTCGTCTCTGCGATGAGGGCTGGGCTGGAGGGGCAGCGTAATGTGGGAATGTTAGACATATTCAGACATGGCTCACCAGATTTTCCCCTCCTCGCTGTATGTTTTTACTACGTAAAGTGTACATTTTAAGAGAACATGTCAGTCACTTTTTTGACTTATTTTCTAGTTTTGTTTACGACTTTACTAGTCAGTCACTACCGTCATTATCTTTAAATAACCTTAAAAAGAAACAAATTAAGCCCCATCATCATTATTCATTCAACTTAAACTTAATTTTTCAACATGAAATCTAAAATTGTTTGCCTATTAATCACCGCACACAAGTTTCACTGAAATATTAAACTAAAAAGCCACCAAAGGCCATGGATTTTAAAGTACAAAGGGAATAATGTTTTCAGCTTTTTATTTTGGAGGACAAACTATTTTCTTTATTAGCAACAAGACAAAAAGGAGATGTCCATTTGCAGATGATATCTTCAGGTTGTTGTTTTAGGTTTCATCATCCTCTGAGAGCCACTGAATTTTCCCTTTCATTTCACTTTTCTTTAGAAAAGAAAACACCACCCACCACTTACTTAATCACTTAAATCTGTGCTAAAATTAAAAAAATATATTTTTATCAGAGACCTTCTTCAGGGTAAGAATAGGAAAGAAGTGAATGTAGCAGTACAAAAACGTTCAAGGAATAACACTTCTTTAGAATGTGTTCTTTTTATTTTCTTCATTATTCTTGTTTTCTCGCCTAACAGATTAGCCCTTTGTAAACTTGCATACCAAACTGTCTTTCACCTTCTCATCCAGATCTTCATCACTTTCATCCAAGTCTTCATGCTGCAGGCACCATTCATATTCAACATGGACGTGGGCGTTGAATTTCCCTGCCAGCGCTTGGTTCAACTAGAAACAAAAAAACAAATCCAGACACACGTAAACACACAGGACTGACAGATCAGGAAGTGATATTGCTTGCAGGCATAAGTCAAGCTTATACAAGGTGTGCTCACCAGCTCTTCACACTGTAGGTGTTTGAGCCTGCGGGCAATATCCAGTGGTGTCTCCCCGGCCTCATTAGCTGGAGAGAAAACGACAAACATGCAATCATTACTGTATCCACATGCCGCATGAGCACAAACACACAGCCCATTTTCTATCCTCCCATTTCACTGGGACATGAGAAATGTGTAATTAGACTGTTTCCCACACTGAACAACTCTCTGGTTTCTCTCTGTCCTCCTTCTATCTGTATCTATTATCAGGCTGTTTTGTTGATGTCACAGCGGAGTAGAAAGATTAGTGTTGTGAGAAAGAGTTGCCGTGGTCTTTTGGCAGAGCACCGTGCTTCTGGGAACTGAATCTGAAAGACTTGAATCAAGGGGTGTGTGTGTGTGTGTGTGTGTGTGTGTGTGTGTGTGTGTGTGTGTGTGTGTGTGTGTGTGTGTGTGTGTGTGTGTGTGTGTGTGTGTGTGTGTGTGTGTGTGTGTGTGTGTGTGTGTGTGAGAGAGAGAGGATGCAGCAGCAAGAGAAAACATTTGTGTGAGACAGTGGTGGTTGAAGTATGCAGATCCTTTACTCAGTGAAAGTAATATAATACTGCAGTGATGTAAAAATGCTCTGTTACATGTTAAAGTCCTGCATTCAAAATTTGACTCAAGTAAAAGTATTAATAGCTCAATGTGACGTATGAAACTTATAAATACTCATTGTGTAGAATGACCCCTTCAATGAATGTTACTGCTACCTACTTATATTCACTTTTGTAAACATATTTAAAAATAAATAAAAAACTTGAATCCCAGATTAAAGTGACTTGATACATTTGTGTTATTGTGTGACTTTGATGTTCTAAAGGGTTCATTCAGATTCAGCAAATTCACACAATACCACAAACAAACTACGGTTTTTTTTCAATGCAGTCTTGTGGCTTTGAATAAAGTAAAGATCACGGCTTTGTTTCCCTGTCGGAAAAGGCTGGTATGGTGAAGCGGTGAAAATGTTCTTAATATAACGTACATTAAAATGATATAGATTATTTTAGGTGGCTAAAATATGTTTTGCTGCTGCCCCCGCTCACAGCGATACACTGCTTTACTCCAGTGCTGGTGCTTCTGTCTGTTTCTCCAAACTGGGAGTGCGCATCTACCGTAGGTAATACACTGACTATGGATAAGTACCTCATACAACCCAACCTCATACTAAGCTAAATCACTAGTTTGAAGCAAGAGCTCGAGAATGACTTTACACACAAACTTTGCAAACAAATCCAGGTGTAAAAAAAAAAAGGAAGAAAGAGAAAAGACGAAGGAAAGAGTGGGACAGTGAAGGCATCACAGCCGTCCTGTTTGCTGGTATGTTCCCTTACCAATGTCTATTGAGGCCTTCCCCCGCAGCAGTAGTTTCAGGCACTCGCTGTTGTCGGTCAGGCAGCAGTAGTGCAGCGCTGAGCTGCCTTTGGCCGTCTGCTTGTCCAAATTCAAACTGCAGAGGGACACAAACAGAGAGCTTTAAATCCCAACACAAGAGGAACCAAATGAAGCCTTGTCTTGTCAAGCCCCAACAATAATTGTAAAATAATGTATTTTCAGACTGTTGTTTTGAAGTTGTGTAATATGTAAAATATTTAAACAATGTTATCTTGTTTTAATAAAGTAAATAACAGAAAATCCAGCTCAATATATTAAAGTGAAACAATACTGTATGATAATATAGAGAATTGTTTAATTAAAAAATTAAATATTCGAAAAATCCCTTTCAACAAATTGCATACTGTAATTACCAATTAACTACTGTGAGCTGCAAATGTATTGTCCGGCTTTGTTCACCTGTTCTGAGTGAGGAAGTCGACGATGTGAAGAGATGTTCTATCCACCAGTCTGACTGCGAGATGAAGGGCCGTCTCCCCTTGTTCCTGGAATAAAAAAACATTTGCACCATTATTTTTAATAGTCCCCTGGGAATGTTTATAGAGAATCAAGCTAAAGAGCAAGTAGAATGCAACATTTTTGTATGAGAATAAGAAGTCAAACTCCTGGGTTAAAGGTTCAGATCCCCATTTAAGGACAGACTCAACATCACATAGGCTGAACATTTTGTGTACTGACGTGTCCGTTGGCCAGAGGTATGGGCTCCATGAGGTCGACTCCCTCGGCGTAGACCTGGATGAGGGAGAAGATGTCCCGGGCCTTCACTGCGTCACACAACGTATGGAGCCGCGACGGCGCATCGGGACACTTCTTCCTAGCGAAACGTTTCTCTGTGTATTTGGCTGTGATGAAGTCTTTCCTCGCCTGCCTGGTTAAACATGTGAAGAGGCAGCTGCTCAGTCACAGCTGCATCACTTATGCTCTTTATGTGATGGGGTCAGAAGCCACTGATCATAAGTGGTCAATAAACACACTAAATTAGATTTCTATGATTACTATTTTGCTGATTACCATTTCAGTGCTTGAAAGCGTTTCTTAATTAGGTTTTAATTGCAAAGAAAAAGCAGTCACATATAAGTCAACAAAAGCATGAAACAAAAGTATCACACTGATGAAAGCTGAAAACTATTACTTGCCGTTGTGAATATTTTGACAAAGCAACAATAAGCAACACTCTTCTATTCTACAATAATATATATTATGTTATACTATATTACTACATTTCACCTTACATTATATCTTTTATCCCATACTATATTACACTGACCATTATGCTGTATTATGTTAATATGTTACACCATTATTAGTCATATACTATAATATATTTATATATTAATACAGACAAACCTTAAGTATCATTACTTAATCATCTGATATAATATCCTGGTACAAGCCGTTTGCATACACACCTTGCTCACTTTTTTCCTACTAATCACACCACTGTCACTCTTCCTTTGTAATTTGGACTTTGATTGCTGTTGTATAGTTTCTATTTTTATTTCTATTCTAATTTTTATAATAATTTATGTTTTAATCCCTCTGTTCATCTGAATTTATTTCTCATTTCCGGTCATTGATCATGCCTATGAGATCGGTGACTCGCCAGCCATACTGAATTGGTAATCAATCACATTCAGAAAACCTGATCAGTACAACGTTGGTTGAGATGTGCTAATATGTCACAGTGATGGTGTCGACAATTGTTGAGTGTAATGCGATACAGGTGAGAAGAGAGAGAGCGCTAGGGTCCAGGGAGAATGGTATGGCGGAGAGAGGAAGGGAGAGTAGTGTGAGGGAGAGATGGATGGGTGACTTACATGTCACTGGCTGGGTTGGGTTTCACCACATTTTCAGCACTTAAACAAGCCTCCATGATTTCATTAAAGCCTGCATTCCCCACATTCTTGGCCAGCTGTGGAGCACACACAAGGACAAAGTCACAAACACACATATTAACACTATTTATACATTATACAAGACATTTTCTGCACCACATGCAGTACGGTAAAAGTAGTCATCTTTGCCTGACCAACTCACACCTCTGGATGAGGTACTTTGTGTGTGGAGCCTTATAAACTGCACAACGCCAATCTGATTGTGGCCAACGCGACTGGCGTCTTAACACCCAGGAAAGCAATCATGACTGGAAGCATTTAATCCCTCCTGTCCCACAGCCGGTAAATCTCTACACCAAACAGTGATTAAAAAAAGCCATAAAAAATCTCAGCTATTCTGAGACTTCCAGAGGTCTTGGAGAATAATGAAGCCTTGGGCTCCTCTCCTTCCTTCCTATCTTGACGTCCTGTCCCTCTTGTCCTTATTCCCTTTCCTCCTCATTCTTCCCTCCATCTTTCTATTCCCCCTGTTTTATCATACCTACAGATTCATACGGACTAATCTATACAATCAATACGTGAGCTGATTCAGAGAGATGACAGACGCGATCAATGATTTACCAAGAGCTCTGAGGTGCTGAGTACGTCCAGAGTGAGGGACTGGATCCTGGAGTAGTGGACTCCAAGCTCCCTGTGGATCCCTGAACATTCAATACAGGTGAGGATGCCCAGGTTGGTGGACAGCCACGTCGGGTCTGAGAAAGACGAAAGGAAAATTGTCAAGAGAGTGGATAGAAGATGAGGTAAACGAAACATTGGGAAAATGAGGGAGGAATGATTACAGGTGACACGCTGTCCTTGGGCAAAAACCACCAAAGCTAAAGTTATTTCTGCTGCACGTGAGCCAACTTTGATGTGTCCTTGTGGAAAGTGGTGTGCTCTGGAAATTTAATAGCTGCCTGGAGGGCTTTTTGCTATCTCACAGCACACAATGTCAGAGGAAAGTGACCAAGCTGAACTGTTTCTAAGTCTGGCCTAGATATTCGGTGTATGTGTGGACATATTGTGTGTGTATGCCATACATTGAAAAGTGCATACATTTCTGCATCAGGAAATTTCATGGGAGTTGAGAAATTTTTATGTATTTGAGGAAAAACTGATTTGAAAGTCATGACAGAATATCTACACGAAGAGGATCCAGCATTTTTCTGAGCCGAGGACTTATCATATCAAAACCATACCAGTCGAGTAGCTCATAACTATGCATATACATGACTGCTAACACCTTCCCAAAGCATACCATACATTTTAGTCTGATTACCAGGCAGCAAATTATTTCTGGAAACATGCTTCAAATAATCCATTACATTGTACATTTTGTTGGCTTTATTTTCTTACAAAGTAAGGAATTCAAAACTAAAGTTGAAGGATTTTAAAGTAAATAACTCGTGTTTATTTATCACTCTTTCACAGGATTTCTAGCCATAAATGAAAAATAGATTTTAACCCTTAGAACCGTGGATAATTACTGTTAGAATCTCATTATCATTGTTCCTGTCCCGCCGTTGTGAGATTTACATTATAAATTAAGTTTCCGCTGCTGTGTGTGTAAAATGTGCACAGCACAGCTCTTAATTTAGAAATGCACATATTGTTCCAGCTGCTGCAGGGTGGCTACAGATATTAAATTAACTCAAGGGACAGAATCCTTCCCACAAACCGATGTGGGTAACAAAAAGATCATCTAAATTGACATAATTTCCAAACCTCAGATTACAGTGACGCAAATGTGTTACAGTGTTACAATAATTACTGCATCTTAAGGTTGGAATATAGCAGTTACACGATAGTGTTAATCAGGTTTGGGGGAAGTACTTCATCTTTAGTACGGGAATACAAAGGCGCACATTATGCTAAAATCCTGGGTAAAACAATTATTTAAACATCATGAAATTAGTTTTGACACCGTGCTGTCAATCATTTGTCTCTTTTTTCCCCACTCACTGGGCGCCCCGCAGTCGCAGCACACGTCATTTCCCGTCATTCTCTTGACCTCTCCCAGGATCGCCTTGGTCAACTCCTGCACGATGTTGTTTTCTCCGACATGCTGGTCCCCTTTGAAGGCCTGATTCAACGCCTCCTCCTTACTGTTCTGTAGCACCGAGATCCAGCTGGAGGAGGGAGGACAGGAGAAGAGACGGGAGGGGCGTACAGGAGAAGTGAATGAAAATTTGAATAATTTGAATAATGACAGAGGAAGACGGAGAGGTAGAGGGAGGAGGAGGTGAGAGTTGATTGAGAGGTGGAGATGAGAGCAGGCGAAGCAGAAAGAAAGGTGAAGACAAGGAGAAGGGTGTTAAAAAGGGAAGAGAAGACGGGAGTAAAAGGCAGTTAATAGTCAGGAGGTGGAAGGTAAAGACAAGGCCAAGCATCTGACCGGGTGTGAGGTAGGAAGTGTGTGGAAAGTGGCCGAGGTGGTAAACAGGATGCACTTAGGCACAGAACTAAACACATGCACACACACACAAACACACAAACAATCACACAAAGGGAAGGAAGGAACATGCACTTACATCTGACAGTCCTGGTCGTCCTCTGCCTGAAAATGATACGTTCTGTCGTCTGAAACAAAAAAACAAATGTATGATACAACAGAAGGGAGAAGTGGGAAAGGAAAGAGGGGAGAACATGAATCAAAGAGCAGTGTAGACAGGAAAAAGCTCAGAGCGACTCCCTGCAGAGGGCATTAAAGTATCAGGTCACACCGAGGGTGAACTGCTGAACGGAAAACAGCTAAAACACTTTTTAAAGCCCTTATTTCTGTCTTCAGGTGTGAATCACTTAATAATAACCAAGTAGAACTTTTTTACACCAGTGAATCCAAAGAAACTGAAATCATGTTGTGTCTCCTGTGGCTGAAGCTTAGCTCCTCCAGCTTAATGCTATTATCTCTTACAGTTGTTTGGATAAACTGGCCAAATCTTAAGCGAACCTCAATATTAGTTACATCTCACAGTCCAGTCAGAAAAGACAAAAGCCTGTAATTGGCTATTGATTCAAGTCAAGTCAAATTTATGTATATAACGTAATTTCACAAATCACAGATTTGCATCAAGGGGCTTTACAATCTGTACAGCATACGACAGCCTCTGTCTTTGGACCCTCGCAGCGGGTAAGAGAAGACTAACAAAAACCTTCAGAAGAAGGAATGGAAGAAACCTCAGGAGGAGCAGAGTAGAGATCCTTCTTCAAGGACGTACAAATACAATATATGTTCTTTGTACAGAACATAGCAAGCAATATAATGAAATTATAACATTGCTAATCCACTTGACAAAAATCATACATAAAATGTGATTCCTTGTGGAAAATCCTGCAGAGTGTACAGTTTAACAAATGCTGTTACTTAACTTAATGTATTTGACAGAAAAGGACTATTTAGGGAAGAACACACTAACATAGTCAACGATTATATTACATCATAATCAATTAATTTGCAGATATTTTGGGGGATTAATGTCAATAGTAAAAAATGTCAATCACAATTCCTCAAACACTGAAAGAAAAGTAGTTATAGATTCATTTTCTGTCAACTGACAAAAGCTTTTTGTTCACTTTTAGCTGCCAAATGCTAGATTGAGATGTACTGGGTGTGTTAATATATATATATTTAAGAGTCGACTCTTCTTTGGGTTGCTGCTGCTTTCTAATAGAAAACATTTAAAATCCAACCTGTTGCACTACAAATCTTAAACTGCTGCTGTCTGGATGAATGGAGCTAATTAAAATGAGGCATTGAAGTGAAACATATACAGATTAGGGAGAGAGAAAACAGTGAGTACAGACAAAAAGGTAAGGAAAGTGACATATAAAACAAGAAGGCAAAGAGAGAGGGCTGAACTCACGGGATATGAGGTCGAAGCTTCTCTTCTCTTCAGGATTGTGTTTCACCTGGCAGGTGAGCAGGTTGAGTTTAGCTGGCGGCCGGTTAGCCTGACAGAGAGATGAAGAACAGAGAGGAATGACAACAATATAAATAAGCAAGAGTGTTGTGTTTAATCATATCTGACCGCTGCTGCAGCCAAATGAAACATGTGATAAGCTGCTACGTGTAAGATGAGCTGAGTCAGTGAGAGGAGTTGAGCGGGCCAGAGCTAAATCTTTATATGGGAATAAACACATTTCAGGTTAAAAGAGTCTCAGCTGAGGGAGATGTGAGGAGAATGTTAACTAGTGAACACGGCCTGCTGCTTCCTGTTAATGTATTCATGGTTAATGGGTGAAGATAATGTCCGGCTGAGGAGAACGACGCTGTAATGTGTGTGAGACTAAATGAAGCATGTATGGAAGAATGTGCACACGCATCTATGTGTGATTTGTTTTAATCACAACAACCGCGTAGATCCTGTCTTGTGTGACAAAAAGGCATTATTGTTTTCTTACTGTGCCGTGTGAGATGTTCAGGTACCCGTTCTTCGCTGTGCACTTTCTCTTCTGCCAAACTTTCCTCAAGCTATGACACACAGAAGACAGTTAGTTTTTAAGTCAAATACACAGTGAACTCTGAACTCAAAGAGCAGACACCTATAATAAAGTATTAAACATGATCACGTTATAATACAGAAAATCTGCATTAGTTATGACAAGCAGGCTGAACATTGCAATCATATCTTTAATAAGCCAAATACATCATGCGTTTTATATCATTGTAAACAGAAAATCTTTTGGATTTGGATGGTTGTTTGGTTAAAACAAGCAATGGGCTCTGGGGACTTATGCTGGGCACTTTTCACTAATTTGGGTAATTTATACTTAAAAAATAAGTATAAATTACTTAAAAATAAATCGACTTAAAAACTTAAAAATAAATCGATAAAGTGCGATTTAAAAATAAATCTTAAAAATAAATCGATAAAGTGCGAAAGTAATCAGCAGGTTCAATCATAATGAAAAAATTGTACATTTACAATCAGTTCCATTTCGTTAAGCTCGTATGAATTTTTTTTATTTAAAATATGTTATTGTAATATTTATAAAACAATTGTACAAAAGAAAACTCCTACAATTATTATGTACAATATTTTTGGGGGGACTTATTTAATCCATACATTGTTTCAACAGGATACAAACTAATTTAGTCACATGCCATAACATTAGCATAAAATCCAAAAGCAGTATTTTATGTGAGGGAAAAGAGCAAAAAAACAAAAATATCAGAAATAATAAATAAGTACTAATAAAATTAAAAGGTGGATGAAAGCTGATAGCGAAACAGTAAAAAGAGAAGAGAAACTACAGAGTATGTTATCATAATAGTTCCCCCTACTCTGCTTATGTACAGAATACTAGTATTTATTTCATCTACAGTACTACAACTGATCTTTTAAAGTTATTTCAGATACTCACCCGTCACTTTTTTTGTAAAGGTACCCGCTGCGCTCAGTGCCGTGCTCCTTGTTACCCCGTGGTTGGTGCAGGCTGTAGGTGGTGCTCTGCCGCACCTGTGAATCCTGGAAAAACACACACAAACCAACACAGACAAGAAATCAGAGCCTTTAAAAACATTTTTAAAAGCAAAAAGCAGGCACTGCATGTGGGATTTGCAAATTCAAATTGCAGTCGAGTGGGAGCCACTGAAGCGTTAAATGGCTCAGATTCACGCTTCTGAGTCTCCTGCTCCTCTGAGAATTTGGAAGCAAGAATGAACCGACGATAGATGATTGCTGCTGTGAGACTGACTTTTTTACACATGGGGATAAGAAAATAAGAGGAACTTTTACACCTCTAAATCAGAATCTGCAACAGTAGATGTCAAAAACCTGCCATTTTATTCTCACATGCCACTCTGAAAGGATCAAAAGATGAATCACATTTAGATTAAATCCCAGGATGCAGTTTTAACAGATTTAACTTTAACTAGAATAAAAATGAACCTAATTTTTATTTAGGTCTTCAGGTTTGACTGCAGTGTAAAATCAACCGCCAAAAAAAGGGACCAAACAAAGGCCAGATTTTTGTATGAGTGATGTAATTTCCTGTCTGGAAACACTACGGGAAACGGAGAGGAAGACTTCTGAAAGCAGGCTTTGACGGGACTTTAATGACTTTATTGGTGTGTGCTGTTATCAGCAGACAAACACACAGCCAACAGGAATGCAGCTCCAGCTTTTCTCATTTAAAAGTTGTTACAATAAAAGAAAAAGCACAACTAAAATGAATCAAAGCACTGAAACATGGCAATATATTGCCATACATATTTGAACAAAAAAATATGCTGCTGTAAAATAAAAGTTAAAAACTATTAGACTAGCACTACAACAAACAACCACAGAAATGTTTTTCCTTTTTTTTTTTTTTTTCTCGAGAGAATTCCACTTACTCTCCTGGACTTGTTTCACAAAAGACGGAGGCAGCGAAGGAAAGAAGAAAAAAATCATCAGGTGAGACCAGGAGCTGCTGTAGCCTGCAGCATATTTAATGGTACGCTAAGATCAGGACCAGGTTTGAATATAAATCAAATGCCCTCATCGGGTGGGGGTGAGAAAGTGGTTAATAGCAATGCATGTATGGTCCACAGACAAATTGAAGAAAGATATTTTATAGAAATTTGCCCTTAAAACAGCTGATATGGGGTAGTGTGGAAACAACCCCAATAGTCCTATTCAGGATTGTCTATATGAAATCTAATCTGATTTAAGAGCAGATATATAGGAACTAGGAATATTAAAATGTGATATCTCACTGACATTGAAAGGTCACAGAGGACCTTCAGTGCTCACCTCTTTCTGCTCCACCTGTAGCGCTGTCTTAAGGACGTCTCGTAACTGAGTCAGCTGCTTCCTCTCCTCATCCTGCACCTGCTTTATCTGTTATAAAGGAAAGATCGAGAAAACAGGAGAGACAGAACTGAGTAGAAGCACATGATGACGTTCATATGAAATAAATGTCACCGTCAAGTGGAGGAAAGAAGAAACCAATGCAGCTGGTTTTCTCACCGTGTGCAGATCTGTGGCCAGTTTTTCTATGGAGGGTTTCAGGTTGTCCACAGCTTTCAGACCATCTTGAAAGAAACTGAACAGGAAACATGTGAATATAACAAATCACGAACACACTAGCACCGCAGTGCAGCCAAAAAATGGGTCTGTATGCAAAGCCTTATATTGTAAAAACAGAGTCTTTTCAGGTCGAATAACAACATTGCATTATATCAAATCAAAAGCAAAACACATTTCTCTGTTTTTCATTTGTCTGTCTTACTTGCACTGTGCGTGGAAGTATTTGATTAGGTTCTGCAGCAAGTCCACGCCCTTCTTGATTTTGATCTCGTTGACTTTGAGGAGATACTGTAAACATATTGAATACAGATTTAGTCAGACAGGGTGAGGCCAGGTTCAGTCAGAGGAAAAAGGCAACTCAGACTCCATCTCAAACACATACATCCCTTTCATCTCGTATCCAGATGCTTCAAAGTAAAAGTCTTCATCTTTCAAGTAAACCTTCATTTAAATAAAACATCAAAGAGGTCCAGACCGCACAAATTCCAAAAAGGCTATACACCGTTTTTGAAATATACAACCTTTACCTAAGTTTGACAGATCTTTGCAGGACCTACTCAGTAAAAAAGTATTTTTTTCTCCAAACCTCTTCTACCTGTTAGACACAATTTCTGAAAGTAAGAGTTCCATTTTTAACGTTTTACAGTGCATATTCAATTTTACAATTAAACGTTCATTATAAATAACTTGTTACAATAAGCCATTTAAACTGCCATTGTTATGACATTGTGACTAACCTCACACATCTGCAGCTGGAAGAATCTCCTCTCCTTCTCCATCTCCTCAGCGATTTCTGCCCCGCTGATTTCCGTCCTGATCATCCCGTGCTGCCTCGCGTGCTCCTTCTTTTCCTTCTCTATCTTGGTGCTGGTAGGAAGTGACATCACAGGGGTCAAAGAGTACACCTAACATCCATGACAACACCATGAACATAGGAGGGGAAAAATGTGTGGTATGGTGTAAAATCAGCCCTGTTGCTATCCTGCAGATAGAGGGGGGGGCCTTGCTGGGGGAGCAGGTCTATGGTTTCTAATTGTTAGAGATGGTTAGAGTTAGCTTTCAGGTTAGAAATGACTGGGATTTAGAAGGTTAATGGTGTAACAGTAACGTTGATGTATCTGTTCAGGTATAAGCAGTCTTATAACTTCAAAATGAGACTCAAGAAGAGCTAAAGAAGCCTTGACAACAAACAGTCATCATGTATTTTAGAGTTTAGCATTTCCAGATGTACAATGTACTGAAATAAACACAATAAATTGGCCCATCTGGCTAATTGCACTGAAACAGTTGTGGAAAAAAAGTTATATGTTGCCTGGACCTCTTATATCAGAATTGTCAAGCGGGGTTAAACTGCACTAAGCTCATCAGAGCTTTTGGAAGGTGTCCAATGGAAAATACATAACTCAGCTGTCTTTATTCACTGAGTTACTGTCTGTTATAATTATTTCTATGATTTGTTGGGTAATCCTAAAGTGAAGGTATTACACCAAGAGATGATAAGGGTTAAGTTTTGGTCTAGGTTTTTAAAGGGATTGCACAAGCAAATTATATTAGTAGTTAAAGAATTTGATCACTGTTTCACACAACAGGTTACCGGTCAGTCAGTATTCTGGGCTGATTTTTCCCAAATACCACAAACTCTGCATTCAGCATCTCTTACAGGCAACATACACAACCGAGGGGAGGCACCAGACCATGCAACAGGGCATTCTTTTCCATATGCTGTGTTTTCTGACAGCATATCACCTACAAAAAGGATGCACTAGTTTGTTCCCTCCTCAGAGAGACGGGACGGTATGTCGCTTTCCGCAAGCTGTTCCAGAGCTGTTCAGCCTGGTTCATGTGCATCAAGACAAATCTCACTCCCTCATGTTCAACTGTGTTATCTGTTTGACCTGCAGCTCGGCTCAGTACAATGTGTGACGAAAACAAATACATACAAAAAGGTCATTCCATTAGAGGGAAAAATCAAAGTGAGGGGGCTGCATGAGCAATCTACTCAAACATATTGTAATAATATAAAACCACCAGCTAATCATAAAGGAATAAGCTACTAAAGGAAGGCATGTTATTTTGCTTTCTTGACGAGAGTTAGATGAGAATTACAGTGTTTTTACAAACAAGTTATAGCATGTTATTTAGTGAGCTTAATCTGTGATTCGTTGATTTTTGACAGAGCCAGGCTAGCTGTTGTTCCCTTATCTTTGTCTGTATGCTAAGCTAACTGTCTCCTGGCTGTAGCTTCATATTTAAAACAAAAAAATGCGTGGTAACTATGTTCTCATTTTACTTCGGCCAGTAAGCGAATAAGTGTTTTTTGAATTGTCAACCTATTACTTGAACATTCCTTCTAAACTGCTACCTTTATATCATGACTCATGATGTATCACAACTTTAAAAAAAGGAAGCAAAAGAAAAGTTCTTCCTCTGTATTATTGCTGTTGCACAATATCTAGTGTCATGTGTCATTTGGCATGTGCACAAAGGCTCTGCACGAATGCCAACTTTGACTTGAGGTTTATTTGTTTAAGGTCAATTTATTTTTCTCTTTATGCTTTTCCAAAAAACTAATAAAGCAGTTTTGTTTTTTACCAAGGTAATAGTCTTAGATATGGTCAGAAAGCCAGAGACAAATGGAGTAAGTTCCGACATACTTTAGTTTTGGTTGTATATTTGCTATTTTGCCAGTGCTTAAAGCCAAATTTCATGTCATTATGAGAAAACTGCTGGCCTTTGTCAGCACATGAATCTTAAGCCCTGACAGCGTTACAACATCATCAGAGCTGCAACTAATAGAGAGACACATGTTAGCCAGGCTGTTTGGCAGCCAGCCAAACTGACAGTTGTTCAACTGATGATCGAGCTGAGAATCCAGTCACTTTCAGTTCTCTCAGTTCAGGAAGTATTTCACGAATTGGGAAATAAAGACAAAAGTCACTGGAGTTTTTGAAGACACATTCTACATTCAGATACCTTGGAGTTATCTTTGATCAGGATCTGTCTTTTAACTCTTATATAAAACAGATCTCAAGGACAGCCTTTTTTCATTTACGTAACATTGCGAAAATCAGGCAAATCCTGTCTCAAAGCGATGCAGAAAAACTAGTTCATGCATTTGTTACCTCTAGACTAGTTTACTGTAACTCCTTATTATCAGGCTGCTCTCATAGGTCTCTTAGATCTTTACAGTTGATCCAGAATGCTGCAGCACGTGTTCTAACAAAAACTAAGAAAAGAGATCATATTACTCCAGTATTAGCTTCTCTGCACTGGCTCCCTGTTAAATCAAGAATAGAATTTAAAATTACTTTACTTACCTACAAAGCTCTAACTGGTCAGGCACTGTCTTATCTTAAGGAACTTATAGTTCCATATTACCCAACTAGAAAGCTGCGCTCAATCAATGCAGGGTTACTTGTGGTTCCTAGAGTATATAAAAGTAGGATGGGAGCCAGAGCCTTCAGTTATCAGGCTCCTCTTCTGTGGAACCAGGTTCTAGTTTCAGTCCGGGGGGCAGACACACTCACCACTTTCAAGAGCAGGCTTAAGACCTTCCTTTTTGATAGCGCTTATAGTTAGGGCTGGCTCAGGTTCGCCTTGGCTCAGCCCCTAGATATGCTGCTATATGCCTAGATAGCCGGGGACTACCTAGGATACACTGAGCTCCTCTCTCCTCTTCTCTCACTCCCTCTTTATGTATTAATCTCCTATTTATGCACATTACTGATTTTGCTTCTTCCCCGGAGTTCTTGTGCTTTCTCGCCTCGCAGGTTCCCAGGAATCGGTGTTATATTTTGACTGTCATCGTGCCACCTGCTGGCCCCTGCTGACACCCACTACTACTACCACTATCATTATTAGTCACATTACTATTATTATTGCCTGTACTATTACGCTTATTGACTTGCTTCTACCCTGGAGTCTTTGTGCTTTCTCGCTTCGCAGGCTTCTATAAATCGTGGCTGTACCTAGACACGTGGTCGTGCATCCTGCTACGGCCCTGCTGACACCGACTGCTACCACCATTATTATTACTAGTCACATTACTATTACCTGTACCATTAAGCATTTTAGCTTTACTTCCACCCTGAAGCCCTTTTTGCTTTCTCGCTCTGCAGGTTTCCATGAATCGTTGTGGTACCTGGACCGTAGTCGTGCCTCCTGCTGTGAGCCGACTGACACCCACTGCTACTTCGATTATTATTATTAATCACATTACTATCCCTATTTTCATAACTATAATTCTACTGTAATAATTGCTGCTGTTATTATAAGTAGTCTTATTATATGAATCATTTATGTCATATACATTGAATGTGTTGTATCTCTGTTATGCTGTTCATTCTGTACACATGACATCTATTGCATTCTGTCCATCCGGGGAGAAGGATCCCTCCTCTGTCGTTCTCCCAGAGGTTTCTTCCTTTTTTCTCCCTGTTAAAGGGTTTTTTTAGGGGAGTTTTTCCTGTGCCGATGTGAGGGAAGGACAGAGGATGTCGCATGTGTACAGATTGTAAAGCCCTCTGAGGCAAATTTGTAATTTGTGATTCTGGGCTCTACAAAATAAACTGAATTGAATTGAATTGAATTCAAATTTAGGAAAGATTTGTCTGATTTTAGTAATTAAAAACACTCTTCCTGAACCAACAGCCTTCAAAAGTGAGACAACACACAACCTTGAGACTGAAAACTGAATTCAAACGTGGGTGTCATATGCAAAGAGCTTGCAAACCAAATAAGGGAATCAGAAATCAATGCTGTGTTGAGATTTTTGTGTCTGAACATATAAAACAGCAGACAGCAGAGATGTCAGAGAAGACCAGAGGATCATTGATGAAGAAGAGCTGCAAGATAAAACGGCGTGTTTTGGTTGTTTTCCAATCAGGCAGAAAACTGGAATCTATTGACGGCTTCTGTTCTCCATCAATAGAGTCAAATCATAGGAATAAGTCGGGAACAGTCACATAGCAACCGGCTGGACTCTCGATGTCAGTACAAAGCCGGTACTGTCTGACCGAAACGGTTTGGAGAGAAGATGTATTACCCTTTCAGTAAAGAATGTCCTTTGCAGCTTGCAAAATATATGAAAGTGCCATAAAATGTCACGTGTTCTTTGCATGCACAATCACAAAGGTTTGACAGTGGAAATGGTGTCTAAATGAGGAGGTGGAGCGGTGATGGTTATTCACATTATCAAGGATGTGTTGACAGAGATTATCACAGGGGGGAGAGCGGTTAGTCAAGACAAGACACAAACTGCACATATATTTTAACATAGTCACTGAGTAGTTAAGACTATAGATTGATCTGCTGGTGAAATTTTAACTAATGATGACTGGGTCATGTTGCACACTTACCCAATCAACTAACAAACTAGTTCTATTTATGGAAAATAAATTAAAAGCTGTTGAGTATACACATAATATTTCTTACACTTTTGTTTCGTAGTCCTTCCAGGCTTTGTCAAAAGGCTTTTTCAGATCCTGTAAAAACAAGCAGAAAGCTTAAATTAAATCAACAGAAAATTACTCAACTTCATTTCTTGATATTACAGAGAGCTCTAGAACAGCTACTTAATGGACCATGTGGTGAGACAATTTTGTCAACTGTTGCAGAGTAGAGAATGAACTTTACTCTGCAAAACACAATTTTCAAATTAGATTCATTGTTTCAATTATTTATTAATAAAAAGCATTCTAGCATCACAAATGTGGAGATTTGCTTCTTTTTCTCTGTTTTATATCATTGCAAAGTGAAAACCTTTCGGGTTTTAAGAAGACACTTTGTGCTCTGGGAACTTGTCATCACTTTTTGTTTTTTTTACACTACGTTTAGGAATAACCACCACCATAAGGCAACCAGGAATTAAAATGATGTCACTATCTTCACTCTCACTGCTTACCAACTGTCACATGTTCAGAAAAAATACTTTTCCTACTCAACCACTAATGAGCAAAGCAGTGTGTGTGTGTGCGTGTGCGTGTGCGTGTGTGTGTGTGTGTGTGTGTGTGTGTGTGTGTGTGTGTGTGTGTGTGTGTGTGTGTGTGTGTGTGTGTGTGCGTGCGTGCGTGTTTGCAGGTGTGTGTTTTAACACGATATGACTCAGTAAGCTGAATCATCCTCCTCACAGGTGCAAAGCAGCCCACAGCTGTCTCAGCAGGGAGCTGGGAGAGGTAACTGTGGAGGGGTTTTCTGAAGGAAGCGAGCGCGTTGTAATTGTTTTTGGCATTTTTAACGCGATCCCTCTGGTCACATCGCAAAGGCAACGCTGATGTCTCATCATCATGGTTGTGCTTTCAACAGCTGCTAGAGCAACGTGCTTGATTAAACAACATCCCTAACACCGTGATGCTCATTAAACAGGGATTGTGACAAACAAAAGCAGACATTACTGGGTGCAATTGGCCGTGTCATTCCCTAGAAAATGCATTTCAGCAGAGCCAGGACGCCAAGAAAATCTCCTCAACAGCATGCAACAATAACAACAACAACATTCAACTAAAACATTTTTTTTCCAAAAACTAAAGTAAACACCTTCTGCATCCTGTTATGGGCAACATTTAAACCCTAAGCCGAACTCACATCTGACTTAATGTGCATTTCTGTCCATGAATGTGATAAGCACACAGATATATTCCGGTTTGGCTGGACAGACAGCTAATGGCTTCAGTTTTTTTGTTAGAGCTCCAGAGAGGACTGTGATCCCGCGGTTGACCTCCACTTCAACAGCAGAGGCTCAACCCGTTAGCCCACTACATCACAGTCTGGTTCACTGCTCCAAGCCAATGACCACTCTGCTATTCAGCCAACCAGCTCAAGGGCAGAAACCACTAGAGGAAAGAGAGCATAAAAGACTATAAAAATACAAAAAAACAAACTCAACACCAAAGTGAAAGATCAAGCCAGTGAGGAAAAAAAAAAACAAAGCAAACGAGGAAGCCATTAAAAAAAAAAAAAAAAAAAGTAACGTGGGTCAAGAGAGAGCCAGAGAGAAAAGAGAGGCTGAGCGGAAGGAAATGTCAGAGCCAGAGAGAGGAGAAAATGGTAACAATGGCTAAAAATACCAGAATCAGGCTTTGCAGGGCTGGGAATGGCTGTGCAGAATAGGCCAAGGCACGGGGCAAATAACTCCCAGAGAGACCGGCGAGCTCTTAGCGTCCTGGTTCCCTGTCTGGTTGAGTCCAAAGGAATGTCATGCCCTTGACAGTGGCCTCCATCGGCAAATGTATCACCTCTTCCTACCTACGACCACACAGGTCGTACACTCAGGAATAGCACTTCCTGTTACACATTCCACACACCTTTTCCCACTGCAGTAGTGAATGGACTTAAACTGGTCAGCAGTAGTGAAGGCAGAGTTTAGTTTGGATCTGTAGCACTTTTGCATTTGAACAGCTATAAGAATCAGTTCATCCACATTACAAAAAAATAAACACTTTGTGAAAAGGCTTTTTCTGTCCAATTTAATATCACGGAAACCGAAACATCGAATTGTTGTAATTTATATCTTGTCTGTGTGGTAAATATCGAGGACATTTTTACCAGATTTTGCCATTACATTTTTTAGATGTCCTTTTTCATGCCACAATATATCACCGTCATATTAGGAGTGGAGGCAGAAAAGAAGGCGACTAGACATCCCAAAACCTGAACAAATAAAACAAACATCTGCAAGGCTAGCAGTAAGTGTGATTTGTTATAATTAATAATATAATTTTATATTATTAATTAAATTTTTTTTTTTATAATTTTGACTGAATCTGAATCTGCTACTTCTGCTGTTTGCAAATCCCTGGTTCAGTAACTTGAAAAACTACTGATGCTGCTGATGTCTTAGTTGATAGAAGAGTGTGCAAGCCAATGAGGAAAAGCCTCGATTCATAATCTTCTCTTATCTCAAATCTCACTCAGCGAGCATGAGAAAGGATGCAGGACCCCAAACTCCCCCTCCTCACACTCCGTACTTACAAAAACACAATGGCAACTATCCAAACACTGTAGCTGAATAGTGATAAGCTGATATGACTCATGGTGGGTTAGAATCACAGACTGGTCAATGAGCAGAGGACGAGCGGGTCGGCTGCAGGCATGACATCATGCCGGCATCCATGCTGAAAGTCCGCTGTTAGCAGAAATGTTTTGTGGACTCAGCACTTTCCATTTTCACCCTGACTGGAGTGTGTGTTTATCTTCAGTAAAAACACCACTGGGTCTTCCAGGGACCCCACCCCAGCCTTTTAATGCGAGTGCTGCACTAACTGAGCTGTGTCCTGAGTAAAGTTAAATATTTATGGCAAACAAAAGCTTTTTGCAGATATTTCACAGAAACCTTCGGCTATGAAAATACAAATTCCCCTCTGTGGTGAAATGACCATGGGGTTAGACGAGGTGGAAAATGGTAGATTTTTATCTCAGTAACAGCAGTGACAGGTTGCTAGGTGGTAGCCCTCTAATCACAGAGCCATTAGAGGCTGCCTCCCTCGGGGTTAGTTCATCGCACTCATTGCCAAAGACGGCACCGGTAGAATATTAACAAGCTCGGAGGGAACAACGGCCACCAGAAACCCATTAAGTCCTGAGCTAAATCAAACAATAGGACTGGCGGCTATTTTAGCTGCCACATAGCTGCAGTAATTGCAGAGCATTTAAAAGATACCAGATTGCTATTTTATGCATTGAAGGGAAATTAAATATTTGAAACGTACTTTTAGACATTTATATGCAGAAGAAGCATCTCAACAGGTATATAAATATATACATGTAGAATACTGACATCTATTCAATTTGTATTTTATCATTATTTCACACAAAAATCGTGTTTTGATTTGTGAACCATGAAACACACACTCGTCATCAACGTTGATACTAATTTCTCTCAATAGACTCTTTTGAATACACTCCTATTTAATGAAATTTATATAATCCAATTACTTCATCCTACTCTCTTTCCGTCTCTCACTGCTGTCTAAGCAGCCTTTCATGCAGGTCTGTACTTCTTCCTGCTTCCCTCTCTCCTAACAGGAAACTTCCCCCTGGAGAGGACAGGAGTGAAGAAGCAGGATAATGACAGAGGAGGAGGAAGATGATGAAGGGGAAGGGATGGACAAGGGGAAAGCCTCGGGCTGTGGAGGTGAGCAACAGGTTAGGAGACGGGTGTAGTAGTGAACAAAGACAAGAAATAACCCATCATTTCATTTCTAGATGTCTTTTTTCTCTCCCTTCTCCTTTATGTGCTTTATGTGAGGGTGTGTGTGTAAATGTGTGTGTGTGTGTGTGTGTGTCCTGAGGTATGAAATAACCAGCAGCTCATTAGCCACCATGTCACTGGGGTGATGAGAATCATCAGAGGGCTGATGAGCAATAAGTGGGTAAGCATTACAGATATGACTGGCTGCCAGAGCTTCAGTGGGCGGGAGGGACAGAGTAAAGGAGACAAAGGAGGGGAAGAACGATGGAGACAGACAAGAGGTGTTAAGAGAGAGATCGAGAAAGGAAATCAAGGAAGAGAAAATCCGATTGAGGCTTGTACGAAAACATCACACTTGAGAGACGAACAAAAGAGTAAGAGAAAAACAAAAAGAGGACAAACAGTTCAGAGGTCAAGACAGTTTCACAGGGACAACCAAAGTTTCTATGGCAACCAGCCTCATTAGAGAGCTGGCTTAATCGCATCATACCTCGTTGGAGGCTGCAGCCAATCATGTGCCTGGAGAGTGAAAAGGTCACAGACAGCCCTGGACAGTAACGAGTGCCGATTGCATTACAGAGCTACAGAGGCTGTTAACGTGCATCTGTCTGGGTTTAGTCTGTTTGGTTGATGCACATGACCGACTGTCTGACTAACGGCTGTGTACTGAACCACAGGACTTTTTTGGTAGAGATCGTAATGTGTCTGTAGCATCAAGTATCTGAAACTGTCACGTACTAAAAGCTGGTCAGTTTTGCTGTTTTGTTTACGTATTCTCTGATTAGAAAGAACTAAATGTTGTCACCCTGGTTGCCTTTGGGTTTAAGGCACCATGAACTGTAAAGTCTGGACAAGGAGAACAGTTGCATGTTATTCCCCATCCTTCTCTACCGTCGCTTCCTGTGATCTCCATACGGTCAGTTCTCAAATAAAGGCATAAAATACCCGCAAAATGGCCAATTTCCTGACATTTTTGAGCCAAGTTCTTTACGCCCGTTTGTGTTGTGAACTCTGGATCCTTTGCTAAGAAAAAAAGAGAATGATTTCATAGAAAAAGCATGTTTATACTTTTGAATATGAGGTGTCAAAAGAGTTTTGCAATTGCTACTGAAACTTAGGTAGTGTTTCTGTTAGTCCTTAGAGTCCAAGACGCTCTAAAATAAATCAGATTTGGGATAGGGTAAGTTATGGGTAAATGGCCTGTTAACCAACCTCAAACAATTATTTTTATGTATTTGTTTCTTTATTTTGATACTTCGTAGAGCCAACTTGGGCTCAGGGTGTTTTAAAGAATCTTTGGTGTGCAGAAATTCTTCCGGGCCAATTTACCAATTCATTGACTGGATCATCTCCACGCTAAACCCCCCAATACATTGATCATAACCTTAGTGCCAGTCCCAGTTTCGCATAACTTCCATAATGCTGAGTTATTGTAGGCACCATGCGTATGTTTTAATACACATCGGTAAGTGATGGGTGAAGTTTTTGATTTTGTAGATTCATAAAGACGAATGTATTCTGTCAACTATTTTATTGACTCTCTACTAGTCTCTACTTTTACTTTCTCTGTCCTGAGGTAGATCAGAGAAGCTTGTTATTCACCTCCTCAGAGAGGCAGCAGGACTTCAAGGTTGGCAATGATTGTCAAGGCTGCATCAAACCACTTTGAAGCAGCAGATTAAACTTTACCACAGAGATGAACTCAATTCATCTTCAGGTTTAACACTTCCTCTGAGGTAGAAAAGTAACACAATACCACGCTGTTTGTTGCCTTACCCCTTTGACTCCCTTCAGGTCTCCTTTCAGCAGGCTGTCCAGAGGAAACGTGATGATGTTGTTCATGTTTTGGAACTGGAGGAGGGTGAGGAGAGAGACAGATAAGAGTTGAAGGGTTACATCAGAGGATTTAAAACCAGCAGGTAACTGAAAGTCAGGGGAGCTCGACGCCACTGAGATGTAATCCTTTAGTGTGTTGTGTTTGTGTGTGTGCTTGTGCTGTGTGTCCAACAGGGAAATAGCTAAATGACAAAGGGGAGGCACTTAAGGTAGAGATGTGAGTGAGCTTTCCTCTCTTGTGGTCATCAGTGTATTATGGTGTTTAGATGTTGAAAAAGCTAAATGAGGGACAATGGGTTTATTATACTTTGCCATGTTTTTGCTTATCTCTAACAGTTTGCACCTTGAGCAACATCTTTTAATTGCTTGAACTTTCACATCATTAAAAAGGCAAAAATATAAATGAACCATTAAGAGACAAGTAACTCCCCAGTTTGCACGTCACTGTGAGCCTCTGTGTGTAGTGCTGCACATGTTTTTTAGGGAAGCGAGTGCTTGCTCAAGCCTGGAGAGATTACATCTTCACATCCAGGTCAGACTGCAGCTCATATTTCTTTAATATAAGGTATTGAGATAACAGTAACATAAAATCCCAAGCTCCTGGCCTCTGGGTGAGTCGATACAGTGTCCAGGGGGAAGGGACAGACCTCACATCATGGCGTCAGATTTTTCTAATAAAGCTTTGGCCTCCATACAAACCTGGATTTAACAGATCAGGTGGACTTAGATCGAGCAGATATTTGGTGTTGTAGCGGCTCGTTGGCCATCTAAATGGAAAAACTAGAGCTACCTCCCTGAGGGCTTTAGGTTCCTGCTGGACTCGGTGTGTGAGTGTGTTAGAGAGCACACATAGTGACTTAAGGGGATACAGACAATTAGGGAGAGGATGGAAATCTTTTTTTGTCCCAGAAGATTTTTCCCAATCCTTTGACTAACAAATACACACATTAAACCACACGTTTACAGAGACACACACACCACCAGATAAGACTCACCAGGTTTTTGAAGAGCGCAGTGAGCTCCTTGGTGAAGACGGAGAACTTGAGGAAAGCTGAACCCAGATCAGGATCATCTCTGTACACACAGTTTTCTCCAAACTTCTCCAGGGCCTGAGTGTACTGCTCCTCATTCTCTACATGGGCTGGAAACACACGCACACAAACAGACACAAACAGACACAAACAGAGGTCAGCTTTGACAGGTTGTCGGAGTTAAACTAAGGGGTTTCACTCTCTGATCGTTTCAAGTCAAAAATCAATCACTGGATATTAATAATGTATGGTAGACTTTCAGTGAACAAAGATCCACTCTTCCGGCTGGTCGGTTTTCAACCAATGATTGAACCATTTGTCTCTACTTTTCTCAACTCTTTCACCCCACTTTGCAAGATCCTGCTCAGATGAATTAGAGTAAATACAATGTGATCTGATTCTGCTGAGCCAAACAGACAGATCATCTTGTCAACGTCATTATAATGTGCAAACTAACTGATGAGAAAACAATAGCTATCAACATAAGAAGTGAAAATTATGAGAATGGCTGCTTTTCTCGGTTTGATGTCACCGCAAATTCAATATCTTTGGGCTGTTAGTTGAACCAAACTAGCAACAAAACAAACAAACCCGTGGCTTCAAAACCAAAGCCCACAAACCAATAGGTGATGTCTCTTTTTCTATACAGTGTATGGTTGTCATCCTACTTCTGAAAATGAAAATGAACAGAGAAAACTGTAAATGTGAGGGCTTCTAGTTTATTTCTTGTTATGTTTACATTTATCCACAGTTTCGATGGTTATGATCTTGAAATATCTACCTCCATTACCTTCTCCAACCTCACCTGTATTTGCTTTTCAATGTAATGTTTCTCTTAAGGGACAGGAAGCACCAGGGATTAAATAATATTTTGATCAAAAAACAAAAGGCCGGAAGAAGAAAATAAATATTCACTGTGTCGGCCCCAAAACTAAACTAAGTCTCCTTGCGTGTCTAAAGTCGACTTAATCTATCACAGGGTTAGGCCTAGATGATTCCACTTAATTCACTCCACGCCAGACTAGGCAGCTGATAACAGCTAATGCCACCGGGACAGCAGTGGAGCAAGGGATGGGGCACTGGGGACTGTTGCTATGACAACAGTCACTAAGAGACGTGACAGAGGCAACGGAGGGGTATTGACGGTGGCGGGCAGCATGAGGGAGGGACTCGAGGAAAAGGAAAAAAGAGATGTACATTAAAAAGACACCTGCTGCCACATCATGACTCAGATTTCCATCTGCAACACCTACACACACACACACACACACACACACACACACACAAAGAAAAGCGACAGGTTCACAGATGTGGCAGGTTTATATTAATCAGCTCTTGTCTCCACTGCAGAGATATGTATCATGTTATTAAAAGGGGAAAGCTGAAATCCTCTGAGTCACTACCTGCTGACCTCCTCACATCAGACAAATCCAATTTAAAACCACAGCTGAGCGGGATGATTAAGCTGCTACAAGACTCACAGCAGAGTTTTGAACAGCTTCTAGTTTGAAGTACCTGAGACAGTGTTTCTTTTCCCCCCAATACGGCTAGATAAAAGACACACAAAGATGCCTATTTTTAACAAACAAACCAAAAAGTCCATTTTTAATAAATATTTACTTAATTAATATAAAAGAGAGAGAAACTTGACTTATGAAATGACTTAATAAATAAAAAAAGACTATTTAACTGTTAAATATTAACTTTTTGTAGATCATATCTAAATTATTGTTTGAGACTTTAGCCCCTTGGTTTTTTGATTTTTAACGGAATGATAGACTCAAAAGAATAATTTGCATTTAAACTGTATTTCTTTTTTTAAACATACAAGAGGCTGGTCACATTTAAGAATACAGAAAGAAAAAGTTTCTGACCCAAAACATAGAAATTGCAAATAAGATGATGATCCATAAAATGATGAGTAATTTTTAAGCAAAATAAACTGTCTAAAGCTTCTCCAACGTAAATATCTCGAGGTATCTTAGTCTTCCAGAAAATGAAATATCGTTGGGTTGTACATAGTTGGTGAGACAAAAAGAGCATTTTGTTGACAATTAAATCAATTTTTTTTTTTACTAAGTCCTACTAAAAACAGCTTCTGGATCAAAGCAGTGTAATGTGTCATACAGAGATAAAAATAAACCTTGATCGTGTGTCACGTGTCAGACGCCGACCCTCACCACATACCCGCAGCCTACTAGCCTAATTTACACATCAGCTCTAGCTGTTTGGCAGTGGCTCTGCTGGACTCTGGGCAGACAGGGCGGTGGCCTGCCGTTGTTTTTGAAGTGGCACATGAGAGCTCTCAGCTCTGCTATTCAGCACCATCAGCCCAAACCCCCCTGGACTGCTTAGTGAGTTACATGTGTATTTGTTGTCACATGACCTAACGCATCACACATGCAGTCTGCAGCAGAGAGCACCTCTGGACTGCAATCGTCGCCATTTTCGGCTTGACATGCTGAGCTACTTTTACGTAAGATGGCAGAGAAAGGAACCAAAAGCAGTGAGACACGAGGACAGAGGCGGCTTTTTTCTTTAGTTTGCACTGAAAACAAAACCTGCTAATTGAGTGCTGCTCTACATGTTGCCTAAACATCTCCAATACAGTAACCTGGTGTTCAGGGGCTTTCTTAAAGAAACATGGGCTTTCCATAGTTATACGAGAGTCACTCTAAAAACTAGACCCTGTTAATGTTATATGCTTTTTAGTAAGACTAAAATACTCTATTGCATATAGTTTTTTTTTAGCTTGCAAGTGCTTAAAAAAACAAAACTCTTAAAACTATTTCTACTTGAGACCCCTTATCATCAATAAAATAATAATAAATACCTTTAGACCCCATGTTTACTGGAGGACAGAGGCCATGACGCATGAGAACACACATAAACACACACTTTTACACGCATAAAGGGCCTGCTAATATCCAGTTGTGTACAACATCCTTTACTGTCACATCCCTCTCTTACACACATGGAGAAAAAACCCCATAATATATTGTTTCCAGGCTTGTTTTGCAGCATCTTCCATCGCTCTCCCTTACTCACAGACACAGAGACACAGACACACACACACACACACAGTGTTTTAATCACCAGATAGCAGACTGGCCTCTGCTTCCTCTCTCGGACTCTCCCTCACACTCTGGTCTGCTGACGCTCTGACGCTCACTATCAGAATGTGCGGCTGACCTCAGATCAATTCCATATCTCCCTACGTCCTAAGAAAACCACACTGGACTCCATGTCCACTGAACAATATGGCCACCGGCAGTGGGAAAAGTTACCTTTTACCCACAGGAGAATGCTTTGTTTCAGTGTCTCATCTGATCTTTTTACTCAGACATGCATCCAGTTTATTACATTTAAGCTTGTGGGAGTCTCATTGTATCTGTTACCTTGTAGTCAAGAGAGGAATGTATGACCAGAATGTCAAGGTCAGCCCAGATGCCATAATATTGAGTTATGTTATATTGTTTTCCCAATGCAACATTGTTCAGCGACTCCATCCTGCTCAGCTATAGGTACAGCAGCAGGGACACAACGTTCACTCGTCTGCCTTGATTCGTTATCTGTTCGGCAGCTTTGGCAGGTCCGTCCAAGCGGCTCTGCTCGATCCGCTACAGTTTTTCTTCGGGGGTTTGAGATGCTGCTGCTGGTTTATTCATCAAAACCCACAAGCTGACAAGCTGACAGCCGCCTGCAGCAACATGGGGCTCTCTTGCTCATCTGTACAGTTTTCCCGGTATTTTTCTCTCCCATTTCCCATCTTTTTCTGACTCTCTGCTATGAGGTCACTTCGCTTGCTCAGCCTCTCCCATTCTAACCAAACCTCATTCTACCCCTCACCTCCTCATCATTAGTATTCCTCATGTAAGAGAAGATAAAATATGCTTCCATGGTTTGAGCTCGACAGCCAGTTCTACCAGGACAGAGTGTATTCTCTGAGTATTAAGGCAGTCAGTGTTGAGGCTCCCTGTTGTGTGCCTCAATATTCTGGATTCATCCGAGCATCCTCTTTGAATAATATTAATACAAAATCTGTGCTCTCACTCTTTGCTTTGGATTTGCCTTAGATGCTGTAACACATCTGTTTTTTAACATGTCAGCATATAGAGTTATGGTATGTTGGCATTTACTCTCTGAAAGTAAAATGTACCTACAATCTTACCTGTATGAATGAATGTTTTTTATGCAATGGTCAGACTATCAAGATTCCCTGAAAATACTGATTGATTCGCGGGCAATGACATGTCTAGATAGCTAGTTTGTCCTGTTGTGAAACATACTCTCACATTTCATTTAGTGATTCTTAACCGTACACAATGTCACTGACTTTGAATCTTGTAAGCATAGCTTTAGCTTTCTGCATCATAGAGGAGACAAAGGTTTCTATGAGCTGAGCGGACTAAAAATGACCTCCTGTTGCCAAATCGTAACTAAGGTCTGTCCTATTTACCGCAGCAGTCAATAATGTTTCCATTGCATAAGAATTATATGGGATGGTACTTCTTTTTTTTCTTTGACAATTGACCATGGTTTAAGCGGGATTATGCCCTTCGAGGTGTCCATTTTCAGCTATTAATGGACTTAACACAGAGGGTTCTGGCCTCCACGTCGTCCATTACTTCCTGATAATGGATACATTTAATCAAGTTGCAGTGTTTATATATGAGCTCGTATTTGCTTAATGGACCTTACCAGTGTATTTGCAAGTTTTAGCGCCTAAAGACTTCAAATCTTTACAAACCATTTTCAAATGCATGATACACAATTTATATGTAATTACACTGCTGATCAATTTGAAAAGTCTAAACTAAGAGAACTAGAATTGATTATATTACTTTAACCCACTTCCATTGTTAATATCGATTAGTGCCATTTTAAATATGCAGTCACTGTATAAAATGGGCTGAAACAGCAGACTACTCAATAATTGGAACATATATCATAATCATAAATTTTCATTCAAGTATATGTGTCATGTTCTAGAGATACAGGATCGACACAGGCATAAAACAGAGGGCTTCATTGAATAATTTTGCTTATATTCAAAACAGTCTGGGTGGCTTTTTCTGAATGATAACAAAATGTGACCTCAGGCAATGCCAGCTTCGCATAGACTAACTGTAAATGACCGCATTCAAGTTTCAGGCTTGAAGGCAAAAAGGTTGATTTGCTTCTACGCAATTTTTCCTATCTACGATCTACGATCTTGTTCATAATGGAAACAAACTGCCTGAAACACCTGCAATTCTCAAACACGTGTGTGTGTGTATTCTGCTGCACTAACCACACAGATTCAAATGAAGGTAATTCATCACCATCAGGGGGGTTCATTTTGGCAGCTGAACAGGGTGAAAAAACCCTACAGGTTCATCTTATATACACAGACATGCACATACACACTCACAATGTCAGCCTTTCATGTCACAATAGAGGTTCTGAGTCGGGTAGCGACAAAAAGGCACCTCATGTATGTAAATGCACAGTGAGGTGAAAACGTGAGCGTGTCCATGCCTCAGCAGCCACACACAAACACAGTGGGTGCCCCTCCCCAGCTGTTCCTTTGGGGGTCTGGATCAGACAGCTGTCCCTCTGGTCTGAACAGAGCTCACACTGTTCTGAAAAAGACATGCTCAGCACATTGTTCAGAGGTCTCTATCCCTCTCTTTCTCTCTCTCTCAGCAGGGTTTCTATCAGGCAGGGCGGACAAAAGACGCTGGAAACACCCAACACCAGCACAAGCAGCCACAATGACCATGATAACATACCAAAATAAATTGGTATACTATGTCTGCCTCAGCAAAAGAAAGATAGGAGACAGATAGGAGAACTCACCCAGACCAGACGTGTAGATGGCCTTTACAGACTTCTTCATCTTGTAGAGAACACTTCGGTCCACATCCAGAGCCTGTACAGACAGACACACAAAGAGGCACACATTGAGATGTCAGCACTCACGTTAGAGTAGATGTAATATTATTTTGACATACATTAATGCATTTTGTGTTTTTCAAGTTGATTAAAGAAACTTGTCCATTTAAAAACAACCTGCGTCAATGTAAACCATTTTTGTCGCCATTTTTCTGACACAATTTCTCATGAACGTTGCTAGGTAGCTTGCCATGTATGAGGATGACATCCCCATTTTTTAATCCCACATTCAAAGCTCCGATTGGTCGAGCTGAGCGCAACATGAGAACTATTAAAGATGTGGCCAACGATTCAGAGTTATAGAACCAGATTAGTATTATGTAGGGCTGTCCTTGACCAAATAAATTCTTAGTTGACTAATTGATTAGTTGATCTAATCGACAGATCTGTAAAACAGATTTTCTCCATAAAGAATCACACAAAAGCCACTTTTAAACTTGTGTTTACCATACATTTGCTGAAATGTTTCTTGGAAAGGAGTCATTCAGCATGAAAAAAGTCAACTGAGACAAGAACAACTCATTTGTCAACTCATCGACTTAGAGATGGCAGCCCTAATATTCTAATATGACAGCTCTGCAGTGATAAAGTATTTATCTACTTTGTAAAATTGATACAATTGAGAGAAGAGGATGTGGATTTCTGAGGTCCCAGTTTGTGTTGTTGCTGTCC
This sequence comes from Anoplopoma fimbria, assembly GCF_027596085.1. Lineage (NCBI taxonomy): Eukaryota > Metazoa > Chordata > Actinopteri > Perciformes > Anoplopomatidae > Anoplopoma > Anoplopoma fimbria. Next base: position 21,961,119 of record NC_072463.1, read on the forward strand.
TGAGTTGAATTGTTTGGTGCTCCTGCTATTTTTGTCCACACCCTGACTGCAGGCCTCCATGTGGTGGGTACCGTTTGTGTGTGTGTCAATGCCACCTCCATTCTAGCTGCAGTTGATGAATTATTCAAGGCAAAGCTAAGAATAGAACTGTGCTCCATCATTGGTTTTTGTGTTAGTGTGTGTGTGTGTGTTTATGAGTATAATAGCTCGTAGGGCAAGAGCAGTGAGCATCTGCAGTCTCTTACATGAAGGACAATTTCCCTGAGATGTGTATGTACACACACACACACACACACACACACACACACACACACACACAATTACCCATAGTTGCACAGACTTTCACATGCATTGAGACTCACACACTAACCAGTACAATCACTGGGAGGCCAGCTGAGACAATGCAGCACTGTACCAGTGATGAGTGAGGGAGTCTCTCAGGATGAGGGGGATTTGGGGAAATTAGTTTTTAGGGACTTTATTAAGTTCGTCCTCCCTAGCGGGCCAGAGCTGGCGCCACTTTTCCTTTCCTTACTCCCGATCCAACTGAAACATATCAAATCCCAAACCCTCTGAAAACAAAATCACACAATGGTCCCCATTCAGCTGTAACATACACACAAATACTGTACACACTGTCCTCTAAGCATCACCACTAGATATAGTGACAAACTGTTAAATCCATAAATCTTTGCTGTATTAATACCCAAGATATGAGCGGTTTGCAATCGCAAAATGGAAGAACCACTGAGCACTTAAATTCCCCCAGGGTCATATTTCTCTCTCACACACACACACTTGCAAAGATGCACAAAAAGAACAGAGAGAAAAAAAGACTGACATGACTTTAAAGGGGAAATGAGTGTTGCTGCTAGAGGACGGCTAGAATAAAAGAAGAACACAGAGCTCAAAGAAAATACCAAAACAGTTTGCTCTGGCATACTTCTAATTTATCAGCAAGCTTACAAACAACATGTATTATAACATTTTCATTAAATGCAAGGCTTGTTAAGCTTCAAGGAAAACGAGTTGTGGCGCTCAATCACACAGCAAAGGACATCTAATCTAACTTTAAAGCAAAGAATCTCTGACTGTCTGTCCTTCACATATCTGGAGAACCGTTCATCTGATCTACTTTACACTAGTGTGTTGCTGTTGAGGCAAGTACGTGCAGTGTCGAAGTTGGTGCAGTTCACTCTTGCTGCTGGATGCTGGATATACTAACTTCACAACCTGAAGTCAATGGGCGATGAGCTGTTCTTGAGTACGCTGCAAGCAGCAATTACGGGGCCAAGCAATGGGCTCGCTCAGAACGGTCACCTGCCCCCGACAACGCTGCAAGCAGTAATGCCAAGAGCTATACAATCTGCCGATACAGAACAGGCACTGCATTAGGGTATTTAATAGCAGACGCAAATGTGTAAATAATCAACCATTGACTACATTTACTCTGTTTAATCTGTCTGATTCAGCTCAGTAGTTCATTGGAGTTTTTACAAGTTGGGAAAATAGATAAATAGACATGTCACAGTAGGGAAAAGCACAGGTGTAATTGATAAAGACTGCATTCCATTTAGCTTCTTCAATTTCAGGGTCCTGGTGTTATGCATGCTCTCTAACTGTCACAGTGTCATGGCTGACCAGGACACCACATCTATGTTGCTCTACATAGCTGCGTCAAAGTTATTCAGAAACATTGAAAATGAATTCACCGTTGATTCATTTTCCAGCTGTACTACTTCTATATCTTTCAAACCTTTAACAAGGACGCTTAAGATTTAAAAAAAAACATTTGCGCAGGTTAAAACAACCATTTCCCAACAAATGTGTTTATTTCTAGACAGCAGTACTTAGTAAAAGTAACACATACTAAAAATAAAACCTGATGGGAACTGTGCAAATTAAAAGAAGCCAACCAGAACCTACTTGTTCCTCTGAACAAAAGTTAGAGTCACAGTGCTGTGGTTTTAGTTCCTTTAAATCCAGTTAAATGACTCATCTGGTACAAATGCCATTAGCTCTGTCTGGCTCGGACAGATCCCCGAAACTGTAACTCAGGCCCCACACAGCCATGCCTGTCTGTATGCTGTTAAACAGGTATTTAAAAAAACTAACACAGAGACAACAAGTGAGAAAAATACAGCCACGGAGAACCATCTCTGTCTCCACCGCCAAACCAATCCAACCACACAAAGACTTTTAGAGGGTAACTGGAGACAGACGCTGAGTGTTTTCTTAGCTGAGCTGACACCACCTTGGGCCCTACTCTCTATATTAAAATCTGCTCTGAGTACTCGGAGCGAACACCTTCGAGGAAACTGAAAGCATTTTTGCAGGTAGCTGAGCTTCTGTTAGTAGAAGGCTCGACAATGTGGAGTATGACTTTAGATATACAAAATTGAGAGAGAGATGGCTGATGGCTGTTCATATTGCATGCATATGCAATTATTTAATAGACTGATATTTCACAGAACTGCATTACCACTGTGTATAAGATAAGATATGATAATCCTTTATTAGTCCCACAGCGGGGACATTTGCAGGATTACAGCAGCAGAGAAATAAGTAAAAAGATCAAAACAAGTATTATAAATAAGTAAATACACAGTAAAGAATAATAAATAAGTAAAAAACTTTAAAAATCCACAATAACTAAAATATTATATAAACAGACAGAATGCAGCATGCAATTTCTAAACAAGCCTGTCAAACCTACTTAAAACTGTCATTTATTTATTGATTATTTGATGCTGTGACTGTGTTTGGTGAGGAGGATGTGAGGTCAAACGAGGGTGAGCTAGTTTGAAAAATCAATAAGCTTCCAGAGTGTTTTTAATTCAAATTTCATACTAGAACAGCAAAATTGTGCATGGCATCAATGTTAAGTTCATCACAATGTACAAAAAATTAAAAAAGAGGAGGAATGTAAAAACAAAGCACTCTCACCCACTGAGCTTGGCTCCGTGGCAGTAGCATTGATGTTTTTGTGGAGGAAGACGAGCTAAATTGACGAGAGATTTATGGCGATCTGTTCACTTTGTAACTAAAGGGTTTGGTGCATACGCTGCATCAGCTATGTGTTCTGCTCTAGGATCATGTAACTGCTTGGGGACTAGAAGTTCTTTGTCAGCGACATGCAGCAGTACACTGCAACTGTGTAACCCTTCTTCATTAGTTGGTTTACATTCAGATAACCTCATGATAAAATAATAATCATGAGCGGCCTTGTGACCCAAAATGTATCAACTTCAACGAACATTTTTGAATTTTATTTATTCTTGGAGAGGTAAACTTTAGCCGCCTCAAGGGTCAAACCTTTGCTGTACCCCAAATCCAAACTACAAATAGAGGATTCTATGCAGGTTTGGAGTGAGTAGCGGAACGTAAGGTCCATTCAAATAAGTCATATGCACTGAATCTGCTTGAGTTTGGGGCGTCCCAAAATGCAATGCACAAAGGAAATGGTGAAGCTACTAACAGCTGCAAAAAACACAAAAGCAGATGTTGGTTTAGCTGCTCCGAGCAGATCTTGGAAAACAAAAAAAACGATATATTTCCATTACTTTTTGTTTACGACCTCATGTCCAGTTAGTATAAAATGGCAAAGCTATGGACCCCTTTTTTTATTGACTAAAACTGTCTACAGGCACATCGGCAGATCTAAGCCTCTGTTTGACCTCCACATAACATCAGTAATGAGCCTGTGAATCAGTTTGACCAGTCAAAGCCTTACATGCACATTGACATCACAGCTCCCATCCAGCCAAGATCACACACACACACACACACACACACACACACACACACGCACGCACGCACGCTCTCCAGCAGACCCTTTCAATCTGCACAGAGTTGACTGAGGGGGAAAGGGGCGAGACAAGTGGGGGACAGACAGGCGGGGTAATAAACCAATCCCTGTTGAACACAACAAACACACTGCGCTAAATCAGTCACACTCTCACATGTATACACACACACACACATACAGGTCTCTTTAATCACTTTCACACATTTCCACTCTGGCGTTCATCAAAGTGACTCTTCTCTGAGCACCAGGCCACACAATGTGCCAGCCCTCCTGTTTGTAGCACCCCAAAAACTATTCACAGCGAGAGGGGAATTCCTCTGCCGTGTACACTTTCAACAGCGCGGGATCAGAGCTGAATCCTCGCACAATAGACCCGGCCTCTGAGCCTGGAGCTGCTTCACAAGCACACTTCACATGATGCTACTGCAATGTCAGCATTTTCCCTCTCCTGATAGCAGCTCAGAGTAAACTAACCAGAATGGCTCTTTACTCCCTTCCTGCTGCTTACTGACCATTTGGGAATTTGGATGAAGCAGGAGGAGGAACCCCAAACCGAATTGAATAAATCCTCGTACTAATGCATGACATCATCATGTCCATCATCGTCATTATCGTGATTACAATCAGGTGCCATCTGCCAATCCTACACAGACTATCACAACACTGCTGGGTCACTTATGGTGGTGCACTTCCCGGATAGTAGCAAAACGTGTCAGGTTACTGCTCTCTGTGAGCACGGTACAGATGGACAATATCTAATGTGTGTGCATGGACAGATAGGGAGGGAAAGAATACACTGTAAACCCGATTAATGCTGAGGATGCTCAGATAGATTACAGTATGAACTTAAGTTCAGAGGCAAGCAGACAATCTTTCCATTCTGAGAATGTAACAGTTTGGTCGTCTGAATGAGAAGGTAGAATTATATTAAATATGATGACTACAGATGAATAATGTGAAACAACAAAAGGAATAAAGACAATAAAGAGATCCTTAAGAGACTATCCTCTCCCACCTCCTGTTGGCCCTGGAGTTACCACAACCACCTTTGGTATAAATGTTACTTTATACTCTGTATAAAGTAACATTTTTGACTGCTGTCACAAGGCAAAGCTCAGCTGGGTAAGCACAAAGTTCAACTACAAGGACCAAGACAAATTAATCCAATATGCTTGGTCGAGCAATTGACATGGTCTTCAAAATCAAAACAAGAAGGGAAACTCAAGCAAGACAGGGGCAATGAGTCTTCACATAGTGCAGCCATTGTCCACTTTCTGAGTTGTTCACATGAAACATTGAAAGTCACTTTATACATCTACAACCTAAGAAGAATACAAAGCTAATTCTGGATACCAAACACGTGTTTTAGATGGGTTTCCCCTAAAAAATACTAATGAATTCATTGTTTGGTCTATAAATAAATTAAGAAATAATAAAAAAAATACACGTCAAAGTCAAAGTTAGTCCTGGATGAGGTCTTCAAAAGCCGTGTTTTGTCTGTAGCCAAAATATTCAGTTTACAATCAAACAAAATTGCTGATTATTTTTCAACCAATCAAATCCTAATTTTGGCTCTAGTGGGACTGAAAAAAGACAGAGAAACAAAGGGACGTTTGTGTGTGTTGGAGAGATGTAAGCATCTTTAAATCATTAATTATATTTTAATAATGAATTTTTTTTCATCCCTTAAATAAAATAACAATCTGGTCTTCCTAAACGGCAAAAGGCTATTTTAAGTTTTCAACACATGTAAACCGAAGGTGACCTCACATGAAAACAGAAGGACGGGGAAAGAGGGCAGGACGCCGCTGACCGCAAGAAATTGTAGTGTTCTCCACCTCTTCCTCCGCTGTCTGAAGAAGAAAGACATTCCTGCATGATTGCATGCTGGAGTGACTGACAGACAAGACAGAGAGCCAGCCCCATTGTTCCCGCCGACTAACTATCTGCTGATGACAGCATGTCTGCCCGACAAGACGCTGCCCCACTTTTCTCAGAGGCCCCATCACTACACAGCACGCACACATGTTCAGTTTTAACAAAACACAATCCAAGCAATCGTCTCCCTCTGTAGTATTACTACCATCATCACCACACACTTTTTTTTATAGCTGACACACACAAAGACACATGTGGGTTTTGTCTTGTGTCTCTTTATAACTTGTCTACTTACATTGCCAAAGCCTTTAAACCTTGCATCAGGGAGAGTTATGCGAGGAAACAGGCCGCATAATGTGGAAGTCGGGCAATAAGAAGGCTGCAGTCTGGGATACAATTATCTAATTTATTTTGTGCATGTGTGGGCACAGGATCTGTGATAGCTGTGGTTGGTTGTGATCCATGTTTTATGAAGGTACCAGACGATCAAACTTCAAACCCAAACAAACTTCACTCCTCAAAGAAAACTACTAAAACATCTGAGAGTGTATAAAACTCCAACACGCTCTCACCCAGAAGGAACATAAAATAAAGAGCCCTGGTTTTGATTTGTAAATTATGGGCAAGACTTGACATCCTGTTAATCGTATTTATTTCAACACAGCGGTGAGGACGGCCCACAGTTTGGAGAAGCGTCAAAAAGTGAAACTGATCTCCCAGCGAATCCATTTGTCCATCATTAACTGCACATTTAGAAAAAAGGGTTCCAAAGGGGTTGTTCCCGAAGAGCTGAGTCTGAACCCTATTTTGAAGAAAGTGGTCTTCGAGGGTTCTTTTTGAGACTAAAGGTCCCATCAAGAACCATTTTAATCGAAAGAACATTTTTGCAAAAAAGTGTTCAAGGATTGTTGAAAGCATGGATATTAACTGGGAACACCCATAACCCAACCCAACCCAGCCCACCAACCCCCCAAAAAACTATGATTGTGACCATGATTGTTGTGGGTTGCACACCACATCAGGCCCGGCCCTATGAAGGTTCCAGATAAAACCATTGAGATATAAAAGGACTTGGTGGGTTCTTGTTCATACCCATGGAATATGAAAGGGTTCACGGTAGAAGCCCGTGGGTGGGTTCTTGTTAGCACCTGTAGAAAGTGGAAAGGTTTTGGATCGAGAGGATTCCGGGTGGAAACATTACACCATTACAGTATAAATATAGCAGTCCATTATTGGGATGTTCAATATGGTTGCCCACATAACCCTGCCTCCTCCTCCTTCTTGCAAAACAGCAGCAGCACACAGCATCACTGTAGGGTGTTAATGGGGAGAAACCATAATAATAATATGGATGTAATACACCACAGCCTTGTTTTCCTGCCAGCAGTTATGTTAAGTAACCTGAAAGCAATCTATGGAGAATTTCCCTGTGGAAAAATAAATACAACACCATATCATTAGTAGGCAGTCTTGACCACTACGTTAAAGAATGAGACACGTCAGCAGGTGTGGCGTTAAAGTGGCCGCCTGGTGCTGTACATATATACTGCTGGCCAGTTCTCAGGCAGACACATGGCTCCACATGTGGCACAGTAAGGGTAAACACAGGAAGGGCACTCTCTCTCTCTACCTCAACATCCACATAGGAAAAGCTGTGAATCATTCAGAACATATGTCAGATATACAGTTCAACCCTACAGGCATTAAAGAGGAGGAAGATCCCAGAGGAAGCTGTGCCCGACTCCAGCTGTTCACTCTAACTTCTACTGCTACAGTTTAGGTGTTGTGTGCTTAACATTGTACTATAAGACCAGTCGGGGTCCATTCAATGGACCCAGAACTACAAATCCACTGTAGGAAAGTGAAAACAACCTTTCAAGTGTTTCATTCACAGCTCATCTCAGTGCTTTGCTGAGTGAGTAAAGTAAATATTGGGATAGAAATGGGTTCCGTCGAGCCGAGCGCTAACAGGCCATGGTTGCAGGGTTCCTCTGTTCTCTAAGACAGCTGAGATGTGTGTAGTCAGACTGCCCCAGGGGCCGCGTGGAAAACTCCAGCATTCAAGTTCAGTAGGAGTGTTGGTCAGAGAGAAAGGGAGGGGGAGGGGGCTTTTTACTATGTCATAAGACTGTCTGACACAAGCTCATTAACAGACATAAACGCTCAAGCTTGGCTATTGAAAGTACTTTGTTAGACTGAACTTTGACATTGACTTCATAGTAGGAGGTTGTTTTTTTTTTAAATTCTGTTTCTGTGCTGGTTTTTCCAGCCTGGCTGCACGTTTTTCAATTATCCCATCTACCTACAGGCCTTTTGGTATTTTAGCACAGGGACACTTTGGGCTTTCTTGCTCCTCAGTGAGAACTACAAAGACCACTGTTGGACCAGAGCCTTGACCACCAGCTGCTAGGAGTCACACTGGGATGACAACATCAACTGCAGTGCCCAAAGTGTTAGAGAAAACAAACTTTCATGTTGACTGCTGATGTGTTTTTCATGTTGCTTTACAAGGAGAGAGAACTTTTGTTTCTGGTTGGTTTCATCAGACAGCTGGTGATAATACTACAGTGGCGAGGTTTTTCTTTTTGTGTCTAGTCTGATGACACTAACAAAGTTTCAAACGTACTTCTTCTTGCACTTTCAATTGTTCTCGTTTATACATTACGATTTTCTCACTACCTCCATTTCCTGAACCACTTTAAAAAAAAATGAAATAAAAAAGGAGGGTAACACATGTGTCAGGCCCTGAAACGCAATGAATAAAAATCACAGTGGAGAGTCTGGCGCCAAGTTTAAAACCTCTTAAAATGGTCTTCCCGACTTTGAGGGGAGTCTTTAATGAAGTTTGTAAAACCAGCAGGAGACTGTTAAACACCAAGTTAGGAGGAGGGGCCGGGAAATAAAGACCAAATGTGCTGCGCTTTGAGGGGGAAAAAACTATTTTGGAGTTTTTCACCATGGAGTCTCTCTTTGGCTCTTTTCACTTAGACGCACGTGTCAACCTCATGGTGTCAAGGCAGTACCGCCAGAGGAAAAGTGCCCAACAGTTACCGCACAGTTCTGTGTGATGAAGTCTGAGGGACGGAGGGAAAATGACCTGTTTTCTCCTGGAAAACGCTGCAGTAAAACACTACAGAGAGCACGACTATGTGTCTGAGTGTGTGTGTTGTGTACCATTGAGGGTTTGAGAGCTCAATTCAATCGCACAAAAAGGAAAACATTTCAAATGAGTTCTTTTGAGCTCCACTGGGGAAACTTGAAACATGATAAGAGTTTCTCTTGATGTAAACCCAGCCCTTCAGTGCTACAGAGTCAATCTGAAGGGCTGAAGATTCAGGAGAAATTCACCAACAGTCTCTTCAGATATAACTTGAATGGATAAAATGAGAGCAGGTTTCATTTCAAATATGTGTTTTTGGTATAACAACTCTTGCAAACTCTTACAATGCTTTTATCAGACTATTTAGAATGTTAAATAAATCATTACAAAACACAGACTAATTCAAAATGATGATGAGCAAATAGTGCAGCACCATATAACTGATCTAGTTTGGTCCCAGCTGAGTCAAAAGCAATCTGAGTAAAGATCCCCTGAGAGCTTCTAAGGAGTTCAAAACATTTCCCAAATAGAAAAGAAGAAGTCTGGGCCTGTTCCCTGTGTGAAAGTGACAGCAGGACAACACAACTGTGAGGATTCAGCCCTCCCACCACACCCTGGCCCCAAGCAGAGCGGAGTGGCAAGGACTACGAATCAATGGGTGGAGTTCATTAATGGAGAGGCAGGGCCTGTGGGGGAACAATAGCCGTCAACAACAGCCGTCTCGGACAATCTGGGCCAGGACACTCTGATGGATGAGATGAGCTTTAAGGTCCTATTTACCCCCACGGCCCCTAGTGTCCAACCCCCTAACCTCTGTGTCGGACAGCCAGTCTCGTCTTCCACCTCCATCCCCTCCCCTCCACCCTGCTGGACGGAGAGTTTCACCATCCTCCAAACCAAACAAACCTACCAGGACTAAAAATAGCTAATAAGTGCCACACAATCGTGGTAATACATTCATTCCCTCTCATCTGCACTCAATGAGAATAAACAGTGTTCAAGAGTGAGTAAAATCATATCACACCAAAACAGTCACAGGCCAGCAGAGATAGGAGAGATCATGTCTTTGAATCGATTGGGACAGGACCATGACCTTCGACCTTGGTAAATCTATGGGGAGAGCTGCTGCATCATAATGAGGGCCGGGTCAGAGCCTGTCTCTGGGTGATAACACAGACCCTGCTCTACCCGGCCCTGGAGGCTGGAGGGACACCTTTCATTTCAAACAAAGATCCCGTTTGAAACACTGAGGTCCCACATAGAGGATAAAAAGGGGCTTTGCTAAAAACCAATGAGTGATTCAGCACCGAATCTGAAAAACCAAGACTAGGTGCGTTGTGGTGCAATTATTCCTTCCTTTGTACAAAATATGAGTTCAGTTAAAACAATCCTGAAATGTATCAAATGTTCCTGTTCAATTGCCCTTCTGAACCAAAAATATCAATTTATTATAGTCCAATTACTGTTCAGCTATTGGCATGTGTACAACATAAATTAAAAAGTGCCAGCCAAACGTACAAGGGGCCACAATAAATAAAGCTTTTGATCAACGCTCAATGCATAAAGCTATGGTGCATCACCATTTTGGGATAATTTCCAAGAAAACAGCATTCAAGTAATTGCGGGACAAAACTCTTGCTCTCTGCTACTGTTTTGTGCTGAAATGTTTCAAAGATTTATGGCCGATGTGCTTACAACAGAAGGCAAGTGTGCTCTCTTCTCCATGTGTCAGTCTGCCAGCTTGTGTTGATGCTGGAGTAGTTCCCGAGCCAAGGGGAGACCTGACCTTCTTCTGCCCCGATTCCTCCCCCCCATTCCAGGCAAGGTTGGCGTGAACGGCTGTGGCCTGGCTGGGGACAACAGCTGCCCCCCACCCCCCCACCCCCAGCAACAGGTGGCCTGGAGGAAAGTTTAAACAAGGCTCCAGACAGTAGGATTATCGATGCAAGGACAATTCACATTTAATAGCTTTAGGGACACACTGATGGATCTACAAGCTCTAACGCACACACGGCTTAGCTGGGCAGTCTGGTCCAAGTGATCGGCCCAAACACCCAGCCACTCCGGACAGTCTTCAGTATACCACCTAAGAAGCTTAATGCTTCCTGTAATTGAAATGGGATTTCTCGCAGGATCAGTGCAGTTCTTTCTCCTCCCTTCACCCTCACTCTACATCTACTGTCCCAACTGTCACTTGACTTTGGTGCATTAACTACAGCAAGGCAGAGTCGGACAAGTACATTGAAGCAAAGGCAGCCTCACATATTCTTACAAGTCCTGAGCAGGAACTCTTGGTTTTGAGGTAAGAAGTGTTCATGAGTTTTGTTATTTAGGTCTTCCCGGTGCATTTATGTCTAAGAGTGAAAAGCAAGTTAGAGTCAAGCTGGATAATAAATGAATATCATCTTGTGTTAACAGGAGATATGGGTTTGTGTCAGATGAATGCATTTACCCGAAACAACTGCTGGCCTGGGATTAGGATTAGAGGCGCTATAAAGAGATGAGAGGCTAAAGACGCTCACAGCAGGCACTCAACTCCTTATTTAACACTCAAGTTCATTGAGAATCTACTTACCATTTTACAAGCATCATTACATTGTTGTACACCAATATTAGGAATATTTGAAATAGTCTGTGAGAACCAGACTGGAGGCTGGTGTGGCCTGCTCCGCCAATGCCAACAGCTGCCCATGGATGCTGCTAATACCGTCGCCATTCCCAGAGGCATTCCCTATTTACCAGTCAAGAAGCAAGGCAGCGTGCCATACGAGTGCATAGCTTGCATACCAGTGTTATGGACCTCTTTTGGATGAAATAAAAGCAAGATGGCAGACTAATGACGCTGGCCTTCAGGACTGAACCCCCATCAACACCAGTAATGACCCATGAAACGATGACTGGGCTATTAATAACCGTTATTCATGGGTGAAAAATGAATGAACTGGACACAAGGATATGGGTCAAGGGGAGAGGCCTACTGGATGTGTGGGTTTCTGGAGACTATATAAGGGAGGTTATAGACCATGCAGCAGCTCTGTTTTCTCTCTGGGGATGCAGGCCTACGATTAGTGCAGGGGTGTTGATGGTCATTTGGGCTCATGTAGGCACAGGATCCAAACATTCAAGTCATTTCTCCAAAACATCCTTTGGAGAGATGTCTCTCTATATTTGATATGCTCTCAAAAGGGAAGGTAACTCAAAGGGGATCTGAACAGGATCATTTGAAACTCCATTTTTTCCAGTTTTTTTTAAAAGACACATGATCAGTTGCGTTTCTTGAGATTTTTTGTGGTATTCTGTATTGTATTATTGTTATATTTGGGCTGTTTTGTATGTTTTTCTATGGAGCTGTGTGTATTTTGACAAAGGCGCATCTTGGGACAAGTGTTGCCAAGTAGCTTAGTTTATAAATGCTGTGGTATGTGGTGTGGGTTGATGCAACAATAACATAAATAATATCCAAGTCAGCATTAATACGATGCACTCTACTTGTGAAGCAACTGTAAATTACAAAGCAGCTGTAATTTAACAAAACATATTATGTCTCTGTCTGAGCAACTATACGCAGCTGACAGACTGATCAAATGGCTTAACTGCTGACAACACAAAAGCTTGTCTTGAATGTCAAGTAGTGAATGTTGTTTTGCAGCCACAAGCCCTAACACTCAGCAATCTTCTGCAGATTACTGTACGAGTCAGATCCATACTCATTGTATTCAGTTCAAGGGTTGGTGAGGTAATACACAGTGATCCCAATAACTGATCCACTCTGGCAGAGAATTAATTCACCATTAAAGCTTTGAATACCTACCACAACTACTCAGTAAGGCGTAAGTGCCACACCATGATATAACACCAATGTGCTAGTATTCGAACCTGAGCTAGAAGTGGATGCACTTGAGATTTGTTCAAGGAGACATCTTTATTGATTGCATAATTATAGGAGTCTCTCTCTGCCAGACAGGATTCAGTAACTGGGTCATAAAAACAACCAGAAATGCAAAAATAGACCTAAGATGACTACAATGTGTGCCAGTTTCTGGCCTCAGACAGACATCCTGCAGACATCCTCATGAGTTTTTACTGGGTGAGACAAAAGCACAGCTGCATTTTCATCAAGATCAATACTAACTTACTTTCTCATACACAGAGGTCAGCCCAGCCCTCGGGCCTGATACCTCCTTCAAATATGGAGAATGATTTTGTTAAACGTTAGCATATCTCACAAAGTATCCATCAAAGTTATTACTGGATTGGATCGTAGCATTCCCAGTGTACTAGAGTATTCACCAATGGCCATTCAGATCATTTTGAATCAAACGTTTAGGTGAAAAACAAATTCCTTTTTCTGAAAAGTCTTGACCCTGGGCTCCTCAGAGGAAAGTCAACACAAATGTGGAGGAAGAAGAGCCATGTGGCTCAGGAGCACAGAGGGGGGTCATGACACAAAGCCCTACATCCTCTTACTGGATAAACAGGGTTTTTATTGCTGTGGTTTTACCACACTCACACACAAACAAGTACACACACGCTCTCCGGATGGCCTCTTAATAGCCAGCCGTTTAAAACTACTTGCCTAATTAAGGTTGTGTCAGATGCAATTAAGTTTAGAAAGAAGTAATTACACAACATTTGTGCTCCCATTTACATGAAACCTCTGAGTGCTCCAGTCTCTGCCGTCAATGTGTTTAAAGGCTTCCAGTAAACAACCAGGTCCACAGGTCAGTTTTAAAGGTCTTTAAAGAAGGTGACGCTGTAAGTGCAACAGCTATTTTAAACAAGCACAAGCTCCATTTGGAAATACAGACCGCTGGATGCACCATCAGTCGTATATTTGGGGTGAGATGTCAGATAAACATGTTAGGCTGAATGAGAAAACGTGCTGTTGGATTTTTGGTTAACGCCTACTATATTGTTGACATACACCACACTTATTGTATTTATGATCGGGCACACAGTGCACAGGTACGTAAATGGTTTGTATAGCAGTGGTAACAGACTGACCAGCAGAACCTGTATTTTGTAACACATCCTTCTACTAACAAACAAATCTCACTTGTCATCAAGATAGATCCAAAAAAAGTGATCTTGTGTCAAAACTGAACAGATGTATTGATGATTTAGAGCATGACCAAATGCAAGGCTTTGCTTAAAATGGGAAATCCACTGATTTCACACATCAAAGTCTGTTAACTGGTCTTGGGCAGTGCTATTTCATATGTGAAAAAGACTGTATGAAGCATTGTGAGGCTCCAGAGGGAGCAGAATGATATCTAATAAATGATATCTGTAAATCTGGGGTTGTGGAGTTAAAAATAAGTGAGCTTAACAGAACTGCGTCATCAATTTTAACCATTATTCATTGAACTATCCATCATGAGTCCAAGAAAGTTATAGGAGTGTAATAAATGGAGACTTTTTAATAAAACAATGTCAATGGTACTCTACAGTTGCTTGATGGCTGCAGTTTGAAAATAGACCGTAATATGCATAAGTAAATATATGCACAGGACATTGAAATCTTTATAAAACACCCTGTATCACTTGATATCATTATGATATGCAGAATATGTATTTAACGAAGAAAAAAAACACAATTGGGAAACAGAAGATTGTGTGAAAAAATATTGAAGCCAGCAATAAAACACACATTAAAACTCATAGGCAGAAGCGTCTTCTGAAATGATACACCAGCCCAGTGGAGCATCACAGAACACTGTGCGTCTGCAATCCGCCAGTCCTCAACTGTCAGTTGAAGGGGAAAAGCTAAAAGTGAGAGCGTTTATATAAAAAAAACTGAAATCTAGAGAAGGTCAGAGCCAGCACAATGTTTGAAACTCAGCACAATGCTGAAAACAGCTAAATCTGATAGTCTTTGAATATACAGAAAATGGTTGCACCATTAAACTCCAGGGTGAACGAGTCATCCTCTTGTTGGTTTTTCAAAATATTCAAGAATTGCAAGTTGATTTCTAAACTTCATGAAATACCAGCTACTTGTGGATGCATGTTTACTATGTAAATGTGCTTTTGTTTGCATGCATGCGTGTGTTTGACATTCCATGCAGGCCGGCAGACAATGAATGGAAGTGTTCCCGGTCCACTGCCGTGTTTAATTGGTCAAACAGACCAAAGTGAGCGAGGTCTTGTTGTCCCAACAATAAGGCCTTGTGTTCCCTGAGGTCAATGTCAAACACCAACACACGACTCCACATCTCTGCAACAGAAATTCAGCAGCTTCAACTGTAGCTCATGACTAAAACAAAGCTGCTGAATTTAATTCTCAACCAAACCTCACAAACCAGCAATTACTGCTGAGCTAAGATTAAAAAACAGTTAAATCCACACACTTTTTTTTGTACTTAGTTCCACAGAAAAGCACATTCCACTCTAAGCAGTGCTGAAATGCTTTGCAATAGAAGATTAATTGCTATTTTAAAACCAGCAGCAGCAGAGGCATGAATGAAACAGTGCGCAGCCTGAGCAGGTGTATGTATGGCTCAGCCCTCCACAAACACAGGTTAAAATGAAGTAGGCGTAAGGCTGCCATTAGACACCAACAGCTTATCACTTCTCTGAGTAAATAATGCATTTGGATGTCTGTTTCTACTACAGAAAGGTGTAACAAGCAAAATTGTCTGACATGATTCCATTCATATGAAAGGGGAAATCAGGAGGGAACTTTCCTCAGAGGACACGCAACATCTACAAGCGTACTCTAACCAACAGAGCAGAGACACACTAACACGCATAACACGCCAAGCTGCTCATGTGGGAAATTCTATTTTTACCATCAGGCAGGGCGAGGCTCTACCATACAGCACACAAAGTAGGGAAACTATAACAAGGGAGGGAGGGGAGGCAGGGGAGGACTGACAGGGAACAAAGCGGAAGTGTCCTTCCTCCTGATGACCTGCAACACAAAGTGTTCTCTGTGCACATACAGTGAGATGCGGGCTGTAAACAACGGAGTACCATTTCTCCCTCTATCACTGTGGGAATTCATTTTCAGCCAAAACACTTGCATTGATCGCAACTGAAAAGTAATGCATGTATACATCTCACTTTATTATAAATATTTTTGCAGTCTATTGTCAGTTTGTTTCTCAATGTTGCTCCTGTTTGTTTTTATTACGCTGTGCAAAGACATTGCAAGTATTGCATGTTTGTCTGTCCTGGAAGATGGATCCCTCTTCTATTGCTCTTCTCGAGGTTTCTTCCTATTTCCCCATTTAAGGGTGTTTTCTGGGAGTTCTCCTTACCCAAATGGAAGGTTTTTGGATAGAAGGGGTCATACGTTAAAGCCCTTTGAGGTAAATTTGTTATCTATGATTTTGAGCCTATATAAATAAAACTGATTTGACTTGACTATACCTGCTCCTGCTTGCTAATCATTGAGGGGATAGAAATAATTATAAAGCTACTGTATGATGGCACACTAGAGGTCCAGGACAGTAATACAAATCTTGATAAACAATGGCTTAACTGGTTAGAACAGGAATATAACTCATGAGGGATGAGTATGGTGCAGAGGATGGCAATGTCTCTTTCAAATTGTATAGAGGTGACCCCTAACTCTGAGCTCAGATGCATCTTTAAAAATTAAAAATACTGAAAAATACTGTAAATATTCTGGAAGGATAGCCCAAGAGAAACGTGTAATCCTTATTATAGTCCTATCAGTGTTTATTGGGACTACACTCCCAGTCCCACCAAAGCCACTCACCTCCTCCAGAGCAGCCACTGTGTTCCTGCAGTGGGACATCCTGGTGGTGAAGTTAGAGGCTGTCGGCGATTTATAATCTTCATTAGTCTCTGCCACAAACTCTGAAACTGTGATTTGATCCGGCATAATTAATCCTTTATGATGGGCTGTGAGGAGAAGAAGCACTTTTTTTTTTTTTTTTTTTTTTTTTTTTTTTTTTTTTTTTTTTTTTGTAATTCCCTTTTTTATATTAGGACAGAAAAGTTCACAGCAGCAGTAGTAGTAAAAGAGTCTCTGAAGGTCCCCGCGGGTAGTAAACCATCTCTGGGTATGTTTATGTCATTCCCTTGTTTGCTCCACACTATCCAATGCAGCCGCACCGCACCGCACCGCACCGCACGCTGTGTTACAAGGTGATGGGTTTGTTATATCCTTCCCAGCCTGCAACCCACTACTCTCTTTCCATTCAGCTTCTCCGATCGTCGTCTAGTCACAGAATAAAAGTGAAGCTTCCCCTTATTAAAAGCTCTCCGGTGATCCCAAAGCCTCCTGCGACGCGGGGTGAGTAACTTCTTCCTCCTCGCCCGGAGAAACAACAAGCAGGCGTTTCAACGGGAGCGCAAGAAATTGACAAAGGTAGAGGAGGGGATTCAATGGACGCGCAGCAGCCAATCAGGAGCGCCGGCTGGTAATTGAGAGCCAATCAGGATTCATGGAAGGCGTGGACGCATGCTGCCTTCAGGTGCTCCTCGTACACTGGTCAGTCCTCACAGCGATGTGTGGCATTCAAGCCCTCAACTACCTAAATCAATCAAAAGACCACAGGAAAAGTGGCTTAAAGCTGGTATGTGTAATGTTATTTAAATTAAGAGAACTTAACTTACACTATTAGTTAATACTACTAGTTAGCAGCATTTTTCAGCATACAATTTGTGCTGGTCAGTCAGCACTTGAACAAGAAGGTTAGCCTGTATTTGATTGAAACACAAGAAGAAAAAAAAAAGGTGGTCAAACACGAAACACAAAAAAAGTGTTTAGGACTTTGAAAAAAACAAAAAATAACATACCAGAAAAATTGTTAACGTTTTTCATTTAGTGTTTTCATTACTTTTCTCTAAACCCCTTTGATTAAGTTCAGGTAGACCTATGCACTTGGTCAACTTCCAGCCTTTAGTAGTGTGTCTTAAAGACTTTTTTGTTTGTTTTTTTACAACTGCATGTAAACTGTTAATAGTCTGAAACTATTGTAGTGCATATGAACAGGTTGTAGTGCATATAAACAAGAAAAAAACCTGTAATTTGATTTGATTTTGTTTGATTGAGCTTGTTATCAGCATGATACATATCCCAGGAGCAAATAACGGTGTCTTTGTCTGTCGACAATAAGACAAATGGTGTAAATGCCCCCATTAGTATAAGCTTTCAAAGAACTTTTGGTAAAAAAAAAATTGAACCTGTATTTGAGGCTTATTTTTGTAACAGTATATTTCCAAAATCAATCAGCACAGAGTGACTTTCTGTTTTTAGAAGAAGAAAACATACATGTCACGAAAAAATATGCAAAATGCAAAATATATATATATACAAATATATACAGTACCAGTCAAAAGTTTGGGCACACCTTCTCATTCAATGGTTTTTCTTTATTTTTATTTTTCTACATTGTAGATTAATATTGAAGACATCCAAACTATGAAGAAACACATATGGAATTATGTGGTAAACAAACAAATGCTCAACAAACCAGAATATGTTTTATATTTTAGATTCTTCAAAGTAGTTGAATGAGAAGGTGTGTCCAAACTTTTGACTAGTACTGTATATACAATAGTAAACTCTATCAAATCTTAAAACCACACCCTCCTTACTCTAGGAATCACAACTCATTAACTCAGGTGTGTGACAAATTTCCCAAATCTATTATGCACTCATTTTTGGCGCTTGATGTATCTATTGCACATCAGGCAGCGTGTAATCTAAATATTTCCGACGGCACTTAAAAGCAGCATCTTGATTACAGCGCTCGTTTATTTCTTAAGGTGGAGGCAGGAGAAGCAGATGGGAATGATGCATTGTCATAGTGGAAGTGTGTCTAATTCCGTGCAAAAATGATTAATGTATGTTTTTTCTTTCTGTTATGTTAGTTGTGAAAGGCACATATAGTGTATGATCTGTACAGCCATTGATAGTGTCAACCATCATTAACTGTTTCTTCTGGATAAATTAATGATTGTGTGGAAATATCATGTATCAGTACAGAGTCCACCACAACACAAGCTACTGCCTAATCATGTTACCAAAACTGCTGAACAATACAGTAAATAATGTATCTGTCTGTGTTATTTTCTTGCATGTCAATATGTCTGTGTTAACATTTAACCAGACAGCTGAGTGGAGATCATTTTTAATGAGCCCAGATTTGTCCCATCACAATGTATGAGAAAACAAAATCTAACTATACCAGTAATTCGCAGAGGACTGTCAGCTTTGTTTGTGTGTGCTCCAGAGTTTAAATTAAGGTAGCTACATCATTATCTTAGAATATGTTTAGTTGTTTTTTGTGTGCCAAAGCCAAGAATAAATGTGAATTTAAAAGGAAAAAATCCGTTTGGGAAAAGGCAGAGGAGAAATAAAGCATTCAATCATTAGTCGCCCCCTGAAACTTGTGAAGACTCTCGCCCGTCCCTTAATTTTTGTCAACAGGAACTTGAAAAAACTGCAGCCTCTGCCCCCGGGGAGCTTGTGTTTTTCCTGGGCTTTGGGAGGAAAAATCTGCTGATGCTTCCTAGCTCATTCAGCCCCGGCAGGACAGCTACCGGTATAAATAGTATCACAGCGGCTGAGGCAAAACCCTGGGCAGCCTTTAAATCACAAACTGGGCAGTGTTCACACATTCTTTCAGCTTTGCAGCGTCTCCTGGCAAGCTGTTAAATGAAGAGCCCGAGACCCAGGCTGACCCTGACTGGCTGTAGGCCTCAACTCCCTTATGAAATGAATACACACACTCCCAGTGAACATCTGCTATCCAGAGACAGAGCGGCTCAGTCAGTGAGGTCGGCAGAATCAAACCCTTCTCTTCACCACTGACATGGTATCATATATTCAGTAACATCTGCCTTTCTAAATGCAGGCTTTTTCCTTTAAATCAAGACAAACCAGCCTAAAAATACCCAAACTGTCTTTCTGTTGCTGAAGATAAGCACTGGAATCCAAGGTGAACAGGCTCATCCAGCAGGTTCAGGTTGGGAACTTATTATGAATAGCACATTGTTTAATATTTTATGGGGCCTTGAAGAGCACTACCATGCATTTCAATGAACGATCATAAAAATGCAGCTCAAGGAAACACTGTTAAAATGTACTGTGCGTTGTTACCTTTGCATAAATAATCCATACTCTACTTTCATTGTATCATATAATAACCAAAACCTCATAGAGTTTTGTTTTTTGAATTTTATAACAAAGCAATATTTGTTTATTTGATGCAAAAGCTGTAGCTTTCTTCTGCTTTATCAAAATGAACATAAGCCTCATTCACCAGCATCAAACACACTCAATATGGACCTTGTTTGCATACAAACATCTTACAGCCTTGAGCAACAAGTCAGAGTGGTAGTTGTTGGATTTGCTGTGGTCGCGGCTGATTAATGATTTAATGAGCCATCAAACTGAAAGTGTTCATATTATACACTGCTTTGGTGCACAATGTGCTATTTTCAGTTCCCTTTCCTTTAAAACCAAAGCTTATTTGGTAATAAAAAAGTGAAACAAAATTCAAGCAGACAACTGCAGACAGAGCAATAACCGAAGCAGAGGTCATACTGTCCTCAGAGACCCTCTTTGAACTTGTAATTTGTTTTGAGACCTTCACGAGAACAGAACAGAGGGTGTGTCAGTACACATGCATATTATATACAGATCTGAATGGTAGCAAAACCAGAGAGCATTTCATGGCAATAAAGGGGACTGAGTCACTTTTTCCTAATTGCGCTGCCATGACATCATGATTGTGTAACAGGTGGGATAACTTCACAATCCAGCCTCTTAACTTTCATATAAGTGGATTGAATGACTTCTTTGTTGAGAATAATAAGGAACTAATGCCAAACATTTTGCAGCTGGAACTTTCCAGCATACAAGTGGATGAAATGGCAAATCCTTGGCAAAGCTCCTGTCCATTACTCAAACATTCTTATCTCAGCTTCTCATAGATCGTAGAGCACACTACTATCTGAATACTACATTATAGAAGAGCTTGTTACCCAAATTAAGTGGCTGCACGTGGGCAGGAACTGAACAAGCAGTGCCTGGTGAACCTGAGCGGTAGCTGCACACTGAGGGACTCCTAATGGGAGAGGGATGAAGAGAAGAGGGGAGGGGAAGGGCAAAGGGACAAGGGGAGTGAGAGGAGGGCAGTGAACCGTAACGAGCCAAGTCTTTTCTCCAAAACTCTGAGAGGAAGCCCAATAATCAGTTAAGGCCAAACTGTTCAACCTTTATGTGAATGGATGACCTGCACAGGCAAGGCCCGAATGAGATGAAACTAAAACAAATAACAACATATAATTCAGAATCCAATTAACTATCGTTACCGAGTGTTAGGTCTTTGCAGTATTCATTCCTGAATGTTGTATTGACATATTACCAACCACTGTTCTGATGACCTGAAATGGAAGGACAACTTTTCTACTGATACTTTTGTGAGTTTGATTCATACCAGGTCTGCCTCCAGGAAATAACTATTTGATGGCATCAAATACACAACAACTCGAAATACAATATATATATATATTCTGATGTCCAGACCTGGGTATACAAGGACAACAAAACTCAAACTCAGGGTCAGAGGTGCTTCTCACATTGACCACTAGCTTCGCTAAACTTTGCTTAGTAGTAACCCAGGGTTACTTCCAAGGCGGGCAACATTTCATACTACATTATTTTGCTATATGGTTACAAGTTACACAAAAAAAGTTTAAATCCACTGTGTGGCATCCAAAAAGACAAGACAGAAAATAATAGTTTTCCCCATGTAGTTACAACTATAATATTTTGTAGTAATTTAACAGTAGTGGTACATTTTAATGCATTCACTCACAGAATCATACACTATTTTCAGGCCAGGTGAAAGCGTCAATAGCATCAAAGGTCAGCGTTGGATGCAATTACACAACGTTCAATCCACAATGGAAATTCAATTAGCTGGTGGGGATTAAAAGTTCTTCTTTGTTATGTGGCTGACTGTAATATATTACCAGAACGCTGCAATGCATGATTGATTGTCTTCATTTTCTCTTTACTGAATAGCACACAAAGAAGGTCACTTGATCATTAAATCATGTTGAAAATCAACATAACGTTCATAGCGTTCTACACTCCTCATCCCACAGAGTGCTACATTAAAAAAAGCCTGAGCACCAGGCCCTTCAACCAGAGGAATGCTCTGGCTCACAGCTTTCGTTTAACCTTGCCACCCTGAAGGACATCCAAAAATAATAATATTATGTGAAATACTTGCATGACATTTACAGCCAGTCCCCCATCACACACTCCCATCTGAGTGATGGTCGCTAAGGTCCGGGGGTCTGCAGCTGCTTCACTGTCATCATTAGGAGCAAGTGGCTTTTAGTGGAATTATCGCTCCTCTCAGGATTTGGCACTATGAGCCTGAACATGTCAAGTGTCCCTGCACTTCATTATACTCTGACAGGCCATGTGTCAACCTGCCCCATCTTCTCTTGGTTTCACTTTACAATAACACACCTAATCATGCATTTCACTTCTCATTCCCACCCGTAAAAAATGACCACAGTGCAGGAACATACATTCTTTCTTGCAGACTGCTGGAAAAAATAGTTCAGATTATATTTCATTATAGCACAGCATCCCATTTTACTTTGTGTCCCTTGAGACAGTATGATGATGAGGACACCTCTAGTGAGCTCTCACCTTCCCCTAAGAAAATGTTGAGTGGCTTTGAATTCCCCCTCTGCTGTATATTGCTGATCATCTCCTCTAGTCCCCCTGTGATGTAAACCACAGGATATTAATTGCCACACGACAAAAACACAAACACACAAACAGATATTGATCTCTGAAATCTTATCAACTCATTCCCTTTGCCCCTGTGCTGGGAATATACATCTGCACACTATCATTACTGTGTATTAAGGAGGTAAACTCCTTATGTACCAAAGAATACAAATTTAAATTGACATTACATTCATTTTGCAGGTGCCTTTGTCCAAAGCAACTTACAATAAGTGCATTCAAACTCAATAACAGCAAGAGTCAGATGGCATCAATAGAAATAACCAACAAATAAACAATTAAAAGTGCATGTGCAGACATTTCACAGCACTAGACATTACAGTGTACAGTACAGGATCATCTTAAACATTACAAGGTCAAATTAAATGTATTCTGACCATGCAAAACATCTCCTTTATCACAGCATCATGCATTTCAATGTCCACAATTAAATATTCATTCCTCATCTTCATTTCAGCTTAACAGCCAAACAGTGCAGGTCCAGTGGCTCTCCTGAATCAATTTGTGTCAGGATTAATGGAGGACAAAAGGGAGATAAGCTTTGTGAGACAACAATCGAAAAGGGGGCACTGTCGGTCGCTCCTGATTTAAGTCACAAAGGAAATACACATTCCTGTACTCAGTACCTCTGGGAGGCACTCAGTCAGGCTCTTGAGCTGTATCTCTCAGCTCATCCACACACATTTAATTTAACCCAGGGTTAAACATTTACCAGGCAGCAGGCTTTGACTGAATCTGCACCTCTGCTGCACTGTGAATCCATATCAGCCTCTTTGACAGTCGTCCAAACTCCCCGAGCAACTGTGCAAATTCCCAGGGTTGGTTGCATCTCCTCTGACACCACAAGAGACGGGTGGAAAGCCTCTCCGGCATTTGAACTAGCTGTGCTAAAGAACTAGAGTGATGGAAGGACAAAAGAGTATCTTTAGATTCTGCTCTGTTTTGCCTAAATGAGACAATTAAGGTCACAATCTTGTATCTCGATTCTCAAATTATTTATAGTGTCTGCAGAGTTTTAAGAGAATGACGAGTCGACTCTACAGTTTGGTGTAGAGGAAATAATAAAGTGCAACCAGCATCATGTGTAGAGTGATCTGTGGGTATCCTCTTGTGAATGCTAATGGCGGGGCAGTGAGTTCTGTCCGTGTAACTCAATGATAGTGTCTGTTCCTCCCAGAGGGAATAGTTCAGACAGACGCAGAGTGGAGCTTTCACATCCATCTCGTTCATCCATCTTCCTGGCTGGATGGAAATTTAGACATACGGGAAAGCTAATCGTGTAAAATCAGAACTGCTGTATACAGCAACAAAGAACACGGAGAGCACGTCATAAATATAATGTAGAAATGGAAGCGTATCCTCTTCTCTATGACTGATCAATACTCAAACCAGGGGAAACATTTTACATCTAAAAAATATCAATGATAGATGACAGAATTAGGCTGATTAGGTTAGCCCAAAGATTAGTATGTGACTGACATCAGTTGAACCTCTATGATAAGTCTTTGCCTTATTGGCCTATTGATTTTCTGCTAAAAGTCACCTTGAAACAAAAGCTGGTTATCTGCCATTAATCTTAATCCGTTCACTTTATCGGAGAAAAGCATCAATGAACACCAGAGCTGTTTTATATTGCCCAATTCACAATGACATTTTAAAGAATAGTTAGACATTTTTGGTAATATATTTGGGAAATATGCTAACGCACAAAACCCCTGTGAAAGTACAATGATTTTTGTAATTACAGGAAAGAGAGTGGATGAAACACAACAAAGGGCCACGGGTCAGGATCGGCTCAGGGCCACTGCCAAGGTCACCTCCACCGGGTGTGCTAGAGGTCACCCCTCCACTTTGATTTTTGCACAGATTAAACAAACATGATAATTTATTGAGCTTTCGAGGGGCAGGTCTTTGTGCTAACATAAGCTAATCGGCTGCTCACTCTGGCTCGTTTATGAGCAAATAATAATAACAAAAAAAAAATTCACTGTCAATTCAACTGTAACTATATACATGATTATCAACAAAATATAATTTTGACATTAAAATTTTAGGTCAATAAGTATATGTAAAATCAGCCTCCTTAAATTCTGCCATGCTTTCTTTTAATCCCCCTGAGTCCTCCATTGTGTGTCCACTTTGCATGCTTCCTTGGTTTGTGCAGTGCTGCCGAACTTTGGTGCACTGGCCATGGAGTGACTCTCATCTAATTCCAGTTTGGGAAAACATAAAACTTATGTCTGAATTTACCTATGATGTTAGTATTTTTCTGTTTTTGTTGCCATATACAATCGAAAAATACAAATAAAAGGCAAGTGATTACATGGAATAGATGGAAATCAAAAGTCTCATGGAACATAAACCTTTTTGATCCTGGAAGTTATTTTTATTAAAGCACCCTGACGGAGACAAATGCACCGGCCATATTAATTGAGAGAGATGACCTGAGACAAAATACATTTGAAAAACCAAAATAGAAAAGACAAATAAAAGCATTAAGATACATAAGGTCGTACTGTAAGAGAGGGAAAATGAACGGTTACCTCGCCCTTCAGCCAACTGTGGGCAGAAAATGACACAATGAGCTGACAGAGCTTGTGTTTCTGCCACTGAAATAGATGGTGGTCACGGCTTTGACTCCACACTTTCCAAATGTATTGTTGACGTGGGAAAAAGGACGGGCATGTGTGTTTCTACACACAGCGGTCTAGTTGGGTAAAGCATGTAACTGATGCGGGATGTAACTACTACAATCCTCCTCTCCTCTCTGTGCTGGACAATGCTGTGAAATAAAGAGAACACCGTGGCCAGCATAATGTCAGGGGCCCTTCACTGCCTCATTTATTATTAATGTAGAGTAGTATAAGCCTGTCTCTTAGATATTGCACTACACTCATTCACAGGATGCTTCAACTTTAAAAGGAAGTCTTTACACGGACATTCCCAGTAACCCAAGGATGGGATTTGTCAATGAGAGAGAGCATATTGATTGTCTTAACAAACAGCTCCCGCAGGTTGTGCTGCTGGACTATTTTTAAGTGATGATGATAATGTGCTCCCAGAGAAATCCCAGTGGGATTGCAGAAACCATTAAAACAGTCTGCTTGCTAAGTAAGCTTTCTGTGTCTGCAGCCTTTGCTAAACCAAGATGGAAAGGAAGAGATGGGAGGGGAAGAAAAACAGTGCATTACGAGTCATACCATGTTTTATAGACATAGTTGTGGTAAATAATCACTGTTTTTTCCATCTCTATGACGTATTTCAGAAAGCCCCGTCCACTGACCCCCAAACAAAAAGACACTTCCTGTCCGATCTGTAAAGAGAAAGGCTGCATGTCCCTGGAGGAGTAAGCCTGAGTGCAAAACATGAACTACTGACTATATAAGGAGCTTATGGACTTTGTCACCACAATATACAGATCAGCCATACAGCCGGGATTATAAACAAATGTGAGTCACACCATGATGGGGAGTATTTTTAAGAGGGAAAAAAGACAGAAGAAAAGGAAGAGAAATGCGAAGTTATCACACGTGTGTACACTTGTGAGCTGCCCGGCCTTCATTATGAATGAGTGGGAACCTCCGGTAGCTCATCCACTCATTCACATACTGCTTCAGCCTTTTAAATAGATTAGCGGAGGCTTTGTCTCGCCCTGCACTTTCTCAACGTTCCCTTTTCTCTGAGCTCTTTAGGTTGAGTATCAGTCTGTGAGAGAGGCGGTGAGGAAGGGGATGGGGTTGCCATGACGATGCCAACTTAACGAACTGTGTCTCTCTCTCTCTTGTGATTGTGGGTTTAATTGGATATCGTAGAGGAAGAACAAAAAACACAGTTGAGTGGATTGACATGAATGCAACAAAGCTTTGTCTCCCTAGCTGACTTAAAGTCATACTCTTTCTCTCTTTGAGTAGTTATGAATGATTAATGGTGATTATATAAGAGCTGTAGTACATGAGGTGCATGGTGAGCGTTTCAGAGAGCGTGTAGTGATCTAGTCCATTGAGGAAGAGAGAAGGGACCTCTTGGCATAAATAAATAACCTACTATATCCACCATCCAGCAACATATGCTTTCAAATGAAAAGTTATGTATATCTGCAATTCATTATTGTGAAGAGATAATCAGTGATTACACTTACTGCATGTTTCTTTCTCTGCTCAATAATTTAAGTTACTTTGGCCAATAAAAATGTTTATTTCATGGAATCCTTTTGCAGTCAATATGATGTGCAGTCTTGAAGAAAAAAAATGCTTGGTTAAACAATTTTATATTTTTTCCTCACAGGCAGCCACATATATATAGCCTACACACTCAAAATGCACAGAGTAATTCTTCCACACAGTCAAATTGCTTTGCATTGCTTTACAGTTAAATGTAGAAGGTTTTGACAGAAACTTGTTTAAGACAAGAAGTGCCTGTAAAGTGTTAGTGTGATGCACAATTGCAAGCTCTATTACAACTGGGACTGCAAGCACAAAAAATCATTTGAGAAATATAAAAAGGTAATGCTGCAAAAGCACATACTGCTGATGAGAAACAATCCTGAGTGACACACAAACTTGGCTGTGAAATAAACAAATATTGATTCTCGAGCATAAGCCGGGGATATTGTAACCTCTCTTCTTGTATTGTACATACCTTACTTTACAAAACGAGCCTCTTGAATTAACACAACTGAAGGATTGCGGTCAGATGGATTGTCATCAGTGTGTGAGTGTTGCCCTCTATTGGCTGCTGTGCCTTGCTGCAAATTTTCTTTAAAAAAAGCCATAACCAGGTTATTTAAGTGTAAAATCTTAGATTGCAAAGAATGATCACAACTTCAGAGGAATAGTGTAGACTTTATGATTAAAAAATAAATCATAGCAAAAGTTTAAACTTACAAAATATATAGTTTAATGATTCATAAATATGCCAAACAAATATTCTGTGCATGTCCTTAACCTTTAATCCTTAATTTATGGAAATATTTGTTTCACAGAATTTATTGAGGAAATACCAACCATATACATATTTACTAAACTGTATCTAAGTAGGGTTCTGAGGGGAACATTCTGTAAACCACCAGATGGTGCTGATAGTTAGTGATGAATAAAAGACTGCATCAAGTTAAACTTGTAACAATTCAGACAACAAACAACTATCTGATTGATCCCAATAGATGGATTCTCAAACACAAAATGTAGTGCTCACTTTGACCTGTCTTTGCAGCAACTTCATTTTCATACCTTGCCCTGCACTATATTTCCATTGCCAATTGAAATGTATGTTATTGATATAGCCCAATATCAAAAATCCCAAATTTGCCTCAAAGGGATTAAAACAAATTCATGATGCAGTGCAATCAATAATATGCAGGTCAAGGTAATATTCTGGCTGAGTTTATGTTTCTTCTTTTGCCTTACAAAGACAGTATTTTCAACAATATGTAGTGCATCTTTGACACAATAAACAAACTGCATTGGTGTCCTATGGCCTATTCACAAAAAACATCTAATTGTGCAGCATTATAGGCGTTGTGTCCGTGTCTAGATTTTTAAATGCATGCACAATGTCAAAATGCTGGAGTGCGTGGTCCCCATTTACAAAGAGTTACTGATCTCTTTATTTCATTCATCTGGAATACCAGCCCAGAGACAGGCCTCGCTGTTCACTTTAAACAGCCATCACTGGTCTCATTGTAGTCGTTTCCTCAAATGAATCCTGGCAAATGGCCCCCCTTACATCACACATTTCTCCTTCATGTGTGGAATGCTATAAATGTGAGAGGGGTGGGGCCGCAGTTCAGTTCAGATTCAATTTGCCCCGAGGACTGTAAATCAAGACCCACTTCCATTTACAAAGAGGGATTGGCTGATGGACCTCCCTTCCCTCCTCTGATTGGTCAACATATATGGTTGTGGGCGGGGCCTCCGAGCTCTCCACTTCATTGTCGTCAAAGAGCCCCTGCTACCAAGATAGTTCACGTCCCACTCTGCTACGACGTCAACCATTGTCTCATTCGCGAACAAGCGTAACGTTACACACATGTTAAACATGGATGAGTGGACACACAAGAAGTCAGCTAATAGGAATGGACAATTTATTTTCATGTAAAAAAGCTTACACAAAAAAATACCACGTAAGGTAACAACGGAAACGCCCGGTAAGTTCTTTAGACACGCTTAAAAACGATACATTGAGGATGTTTTTTTATCAGAAGTTTAGACTGCTAACACCTTAAATGTCCCCACTCGTGCTTACTTAAATACGAATAGAAAAAAAAAAAGCTTTGTGTGAGAAACTCCACCTCCTAGCTTAAAAAAAAAAAAAAATACGACTTCCTGTGTCCCGAACTGACGTAGAGAAAGTGGTCAAGCGGGGGATCATCTCGTCGCGGTTGTGTAGTCTTTGATGGATGTGAGCTGTGGATGACAACCGTCCAGCCCGTCGCATCAACAGCAGCAGCGGCATCATCAGACTGTCTATCACCGCCGAGGGGAGCGACGCGACCCGGAGGAAGGAAGGAGAGAGAGGAAGAGGAAGAGAAAGAGGATTTACGGACACCAACACCGACCAAGCATGGCTACCCAAACGACTGCATCATGCACTGGGTCCACTCTGTTGCAGCCAATCAGCGACATCATCAATCTCCCTGTTGACCAGGTATGTGACACATGAACACACGAACCCTCCTCTGTGTGTGTGTGTGTGTGTGTGTGTGTGTGTGTGTGTGTGTGTGTGTGTGTGTGTGTGTGTGTGTGTGTGTGTGTGTGTGTGTGTGTGTGTGTGTGTGTGTGTGTGTGTGTGTGTGTGTGTGTGTGTGTGTGTGCAGCGCTGCGCATCACCGCCTAGCCTTCATGCATTGCGGGTTTACTGCAAACGAGTGCACACCATCCCTGGTAGTGTTTCACTACAGCTAATGCCTTTTGTCTCTCCCACATCGATGCCCAGAGTCTAATCCAGGGGTCCGAAAACCCCCCGAGAGCCTTTTGATCTGCTTTGCATCAGATCACCACTATAATCTGGATTAAATAGTTAGATTTTATTTTTTCCCCCTCTAACATTCAGTTGAAGTTAGCCCTGGGATAGTGTTGAAGTAACGTTAGGCCGCAATGACACATTTTCCCTCATTGCTAAGAAACAGACAACACAATCTAGGTTATGTAAAATGAAAAAGATCATTGCTCACCACACCTTAACATTTACATTACAGTCATTTAGCAGACGCTTTTATCCAAAGCGACTTACAATAAGTGTATTCAACATAGAGAACTACTAGTCACCAGAAGTCATAAGTGCATCTCCTTTCTTAAACAAGCATCTAAAAGCATAAACCAGAGCAAAAGTACAGAAACAAACTAATACGAATACAATAAGTGCAACTAACTAGTTAGATTTCCCCCCCTAACATTCAGTTGAAGTTAGCCCTGGGATAGTGTTGAAGTGACGTTAGGCCGCAATGACACATTTCCCTCATTGCTAAGAAACAGACAACACAATCTAGGTTATGTAAAATGAAAAAGATCATTGCTCGTTTGTCATGATAGGGGTCACCACACCTTAACATTTACATTACAGTCATTTAGCAGATGCTTTTATCATCATTATTCAACATAGAGAACTACTAGTCACCAGAAGTCATAAGTGCATCTCCTTTCTTAAACAAGCATCTAAGAGCAAAAGTACAGTGCAGAAACAAACTAATACGAATACAATAAGTGCAACAAACTAGTTAGATTGTTCCCCCCAACATTCACTTGAAGTTAGGGGGATAGTGTTAAAGTAACGTTAGGCCGCAATGACACATTTTCCTCATTGCTAAAGAACCTCATTGCTAATAAACAGACAACAAAATCTAACTAGATTATGTAAAATGGTCAAGATCATTGCTCATTTGTCATGTCAGTGGTCACCACACCTTCTCTTTCAGCTTTAGCATTGTTAAGCAGCGCTGTAATGGGTGGAGTAACCTCTGTAGGCTTAGATTAGTCTGGAGTTATGGGATTATACTAGCTAGTGATTGCAAAATATGTGTGACATTTTTTTTTTGCATTTAAACTTTCACAGAGACGACACCTACACCACATCACGTGCATGTATGCAAAGGACATTTCCATACCAATTACTTCATAGTTCACCAGAGCCTGTGGTTGAGTGTGGAAGCGTCTAATCATGTCAGCACGAATCAGGGTGTGTTTGGAGAGGTTTCTATGGAAAAACGCAAACATGAGGTGGCACTGTGGTTTGTTGGAGAAAATTCAGAAATGTCCCGGGTTAACAATAGTGGTATCGTCCAATTACATTGGGATTTTACTTGTGTTAAGATGGTGGAATCTTAAATTCCCCTCCATTGCTTGTCCTGGTACCTACAATGTGTCAGCCACATACTTGCATGTATTGTTTTTGTTGTAAGGACATGTAGTGTCTCTTGTACTTTCCAGCTTAGTATGAACACCAGTGAATCAGCTGTCATGTCCCTTTAATTGCCCAAATCAGTATGAGTAACAGTTTCTCGTAAAGAGCCGCAATAGTTTTTTTTAATCTCACAAATGGACTTATTTTTTTTATGCTGGCATCATTTTACTGTGCATCTTTGCCCTGTGTCATCAGTGGCAGAATCACTTGCTTGTCTCTTTACTCTTTTCCTTATCAGCATGAGGTCACATACAGAAGAGCCTATTTCTTTCTCCTGCCAAGCTTTCTTACATGTAAGGCTCATGACTCACTCCTCTCCTCCCACTGGACCTCAGCAAAGCCTTGTTGTGCACATTTGAGATTAGGAATGTGTGTTTAGAAGGTTGTTTCTATTCTCAACTGTGATAGTAAACGTTTGCATGTGAAATCAAATCAAAAAGTGTTGGTGGTTCACAAGTCTTTCCACCACTTTTCTACTGGTACATTTGAAATGTAATCAAAAATGTGCTAATGAAATGTGTGCTCATGTGAACCTATGAGCCTGTTTATCAGACCACAATGTACACAGTGCCTGACCTCTTGGCTCTTGTTGTTGATCAAACAACAAACCCCTCAGACCATCTTTCATCTCCCCCTACCTGCATGTGCAGACCGGAATGTTTTATGTCTCACATGAAGCGTCCAGCCCGTGTTAGGAATGTTGCTCTGTGATGACTAACTTTTCAAAGTGACATGCTCTGCTTTCTCTCATAAACACATTCTCTAAACTTGGCAAGGAGATCAAGTACATCCATCCCTGTGCCTCTAAAAAAATGAAACAACCTGTACAGTGTTTGAAATACTAGTATACTTATTAGAATTATTATCATAATGTAACGTTTGTAACTGGGTTGAAGATAACCTTAATAAAAGGACATACAGCCAACACGTATGTGCGATGAAACCTGTGTTTTGGTTAGGCTGCTGCATCTACAGAGCATATCGCTTTCTAACTCCACACGATTACATCGTTAGCATGAGGCTAACCCATAGTGTTACATTACTAAGGTTGCTACCGAATAGGTATTAGCAACATTGCTAATTCTGATAATTTGCTTAAGCATGGTACCACAATTATCAACAATAGTTTATAAACGCTCTAAAGCATTTTTTATGTCTAGACACTCATCACACCCTTTACATGTTATCATTGTAACTCTGAGGAGGAGTCACATACTGTCTTTTGTTTATTGAAATATTTGAATTGACTGTCAGAGATACTCTCCTGTTTGTGCTTAGTTGTTTCTCTCTATTTGAATGCTACTGGCTGAGTAAGAGAAACTATAATAGTACAAAAGAGACATAGACACCGCTTTGTTGGACAGGTGTCGCCCTTGTGACAATGTGCTTTGTTAGCTTCCTGCCAACTGGGGGGCAAACTGTGCCAGGGCTGCTGTCAAAACCACTGAAATCAATACAGCCACTCAGATACAGTATGATCTGTGTGGCCCCACCGACACTGATCTTTATAGAGCTGCTATAGTGTGTGTGGCTCCTCACTGTATGTTGGGCTGTATGTATCCCATGGGAGACACATGCTTGTGCACTGGCCTGTGTCAGAGCTATAATGGGAGCTGTGAAATTTGAACTGACACTCTTAGTTCTCCTTCTCTCTTCTTCTCTCTCCTTTCCTTTCTCTCTCTATCACACACAGCCTGTCCCCTCTCAGTATCACGCTGGCACTACTTTGACTAAGTCCTGCCTTACAGTTTTGTGCACCTACACAAACACTATGTTGACCTCTCAGGTCCAGGGGTTCTGGCATGAGAAATGTGATGTTTAGGCTCAAATTACACATCCTGATCCCCAGCTGTGTCTGGCCCACATTTGGTTGTATTGAGCTCTTTTCATCTGCTTGTCATAGACCTTGTGGCGTGAAGGCCATGCACAGTATGAAGTGCTGCTCTTAGTCTTGAATACGTTCACCTGACAGTGTTCATCAAGAATGTCCTTGACATTTTACTGCATCATATCTGGCTCTCCCCCCCATCGCTACATTAAACACCCACACTCACTATGAAATCTCCAGTGGCCTTGAAAAATAATCACCACATGGCACACATAGATGTGTACTGCTGTTTTCTAACTATATATGCATGGCAGTTTGTTCTGATCTCAATCCCTGCAGGACTTAGCATAGTATTATTACTCATTCATTGTAATAATACTATGCTATAATAATAGTAATACTTTAACACACAATTAAGCAGAGCTGTCTTTCAGATTAGCAGTTTTCCGGGGCAGCTTGTGACTGAATCAGGTCCTATTTCTTGGGTGGAAAGTTTGCTCTCACTGTTGACACCGGTAGGCTTTTCTTTTCATGCTGACATCATTTGCGTTGCGTGCAAGGTTTGATTTCAGGTCCAGTTTTGTTCCCCCCCAGAATAATGCATCCAACAGGCCAAGGCGTCATACAGCATAATATCGGATTTCAGACTGAAATTTGGACACCAGTTGACTTTTATAGCTTCATGCCTTGCAGTCATCAAGTGTTGGCTGGTTCCAAACATTGTGCTATTTATGACACAAAATCAGAAACAGCCCTACTACATGACTCAAGCCATCCATCTGAAATGTAAGAAACCTGTATACTTCATTTAATACATCAAAATAAGGCTAGAAGACTAGGTTAGTAAGGTTTTTTTATATATACCCTTTGCTGCTGTAATCCAGTAAATTTCCCCACTGTGGGACTAATAAAGGATGATCTTATCTTATCTTATCTTATCTTATCTTATCTTTTTTTTCTCTTCAAGTAAAACATCAACATTTAGCTATTCATTGTTTATTGATCTTGAAAGGTTTGTTTCCTCTGAGAGAGGACTTTTGTAACTCATTTGTAGCATCAGATGTGAAGTCCTGCCCCAGCTGCAGCTGTTTCAATAAGCAGCAGCTGGGCTCCTGTCGAATCTCACCACTGGCTTTTTTCACACGTATACAATGAGGCTTAACAACTTGCTGTCTGTGAGCTGCTCTTCATTGTCTTTGTGTGACTGATACACGCCCTTCTTTATTGTCGGTTGAGATGGTATACTGTATCTTTTGTTGGATGTATTGAATGCTCTAGATTAAGGTGGTTTGACCTGATAAGCTGATGTCAATGATGGGTTTTAACACTGAAATGTAAGGTTTCTTTGTTGCCAGGGTTATTTCTTTGACATAATCATAAATGTTAAATATTTACTGGATTTGGATCTGTAGAGACTTTTGGATGATGTAATGTTTTTAGTGTCATCAATGACCTTAAAACATCTCGTCAGCTGAAAAATTGTTGACAAGAGTGAGGTGGTACTGTACTGGCTATATTTGACAAAGACATTTCAACCTCTTGAAACTGAAAAACTATGTCCTGTAGCTGCCAGATTTCTCTCTCTTGTGTTTCATTATTACATGACAAAACAAAAGAAAATATAAACTAATTCAAGTTTTTGTTTTTTAATCCTAAATTTGTCAATTTAGGAGTAGGCGGTAAACAAGCATGCTGGTTTTGTAGCTCATACATAATGGCAGTGTACCAACGATGTCTAAGGATGCAGTTATGAGTACCAGCGCCCAGTGTACAGGCGGTGCTGCCGTGTGTCCTGCTTGCTGTACAATTGGTCTTCTGTTTATGTGACATATTGGATTGCAGTTTGGTACAGTCAACGGCCACGTCTTTTTATCACGATAACAAGCCCCCTTTTGTTGTTGCTGCCGCATCTTCAGCCAGGCCATTGTACTGTAGGCTTCTGAGCCCACACTGTGCTGAGGGTTTGACTCCCAGCTTTCCCTTCATTCCCTGCTATCAGCGACACGTCTCACACTGGAACACACCAAATGTCTAGGTTAAAATGAGTTTCGCTCTCAAAAAATCTGAATATGTAGTGCTAATGTTAACATTTTATTTTCAAGGAGTGGATTTTTCTAGGAGGTGGTAAGGTTTTGGGGAGCTTTGCCTGAAGAGTGCCAACTTGGCTCCCCTCTGAGGTCCCCTGCTGCTAGCTGAGTCCCCAAAGCCCCTGGCTTGGGACCGCTCAGCTGGTCTTACTTTTAAGCCCTTGGGTCTTGTCAGAGTTTCACTACCTCCCCTTTGTCTTTAATTGTCTCTCTCTGGGGAGTCTTATGCCTCCAATTGATTTCTTTCCCCTCAGCTCTCCCTAATGGAGCGCTGCTGGCTGCTGCCATTATTACAGTACGAAATCAACACAAGCATGTGTGATTCCTCCTGGGGAATATGGAAAGAATGGCCTATGTTGTTAACATTACTGGGTGTTTGACAACAGGCGGCACAGTAGTAGTCACAAGCAGGCAGATCTTCATAAAGGTGGCTTTGACTTTATGATCATGTGTTTAGTGAGGCTTGACTGTGTGACATTTAATCCAGAGAAAAAGAAGCATTGATCATGGAGGGAGAGTCGCTGATGCAGTAAGAAGTCCAATACACATGTTTTAATTCAATAATTTCATTTGTATAGCCCAATATCACCAATCACATATTCTCCTTGGTTTTATCCATTGCCATATAATTCACCACTATGGTGCCCTTTTTTTGTGGCATTCTCTGCTGTCTAAAAACTGTCCTGCCTTTATTACAGCCTTGGACTTGCCTCTTCAGATGTTTCACCCGCAATGATGTAGGGTTCCACAATGTTTTTTTATTACCATTTTTATTCAAACATAAGGAGTGAGCCTCACAACATACTTAGATTTTTTTATTTATTTTTTATTTCCCCTCGGCTCAATTTATTTACCATTCTTATCCTGTATTGTTAGAGTTAAAGCATGATTGTGACTGCCTTGGGTGTGGGTTCTTTTTTTTTGGATCGAAAAAAACCACATGGTTGAGTTCGCCGGGTTGTCATACAGTAGATATAGATAGGTAGGGAAATCTGTGCATCTGTCAACCCTCTTCACTCTGAAGTGCTCTGCGTTGCCTCAAAAGTGGACACATGACTCGGCTTACTAACTCATTAGTTCCGTTGCTAATGGCGTGGAGTTATGAGGGTGGATTTTGTTTCCGTGCTAAAAAAGCCTGCCCCCTCGGCTTAGAGTACCAGTTTAATGTCTGCATGGCACAGCGCATAGTCGGCAGAGATAACTTATTTTCAGGGAATAATTTTAACAGCTTCAAATTACAGGCCAAGCAACGAGACGTATATGATGTTGTAGATTGAAGATAAATGCTAACAGGCAAGCCCAGCCTGGAAGATTTGCCTCTGGGTATGATAGGGCCGTCCCAATTCATTTGTATGTGTTTCTTACTTTGATAGTTGTTAGGCACTTTACAGAAATGTGTAAGCTCTTATGTTCAATTTCAGGCCAGGCCTCCAGTGTCTATGTCATCATGAGACTGAGGTCTATAATTTCTCTACAAAACTCTTATGTGAAACAGCTGCTCCTTCTCTGGTTTATTCACTGTGCTTGGCCAGGAGTCCAATGGGATGAAGGAGATGCATCCAATATAAATGAGAGGACATGAATATTTATCAGTGTGACTTTGCACTGTCACTTGTAATTCCACTGAGGTAAATCAGTAAGGCGTTAGGCTGGTTCACCTTCACAGGAACAGACTGACTCAGACACATTCCCCAAGCCTCTGCCACCTTACTGTTCAGTGGCTCTATGCTCCAATAAATAGTCAATCTGAGTATTGATCTTCCCTAACTACAAGTTGCGCTGTCATCTGAAAAGTTCTGCCACTAAATGCGGAGTTGATCCACGGTGATTACTCCTCAGGGCCTTCTGCCATTGAGTCCTTTGAACCTGGTCACCTGTGCAACAAACATATAAATACTATACAATCCATGCACAAAGGGGTGTACCACTCAATTCAAATAAAAATCACTAACATTTAGATCATCAAAAATGAGAGGCATGGAAAGTTGACTCGCAGAGCACTTTTCAAACACAGTGTAAATCAAATCAAATCAAAGACAAGAGAAAAGTGGTGTAGCGTTCTGAGTAAAGGCATGATCAGATATCAATTTAAAAACAACTGATTAAAGTCCAGTGTGAGATGGACAAATTAGGAGGACATATATACTTGTTTGGCAGTCACTCTGCTGTCATGAAGTCAACCCCAGCTGTTCTGTATTGAGCGAATTCTGTGAGTGTCTGTGTCAGATGTGTTTATTGAACATGATATTCTAAAAATGCCTTGCTGATTGTGTCCACTCAATGAGGTTTCAGCAGTTTCTATGACCCTTGGGTGTACGCCTGCTACTTCAGTGTTTCTGAGTTATATCTGCTGCTATTTTTAATATAGAAAGTGACAGCAATGCGGTAACAAGTCACCAAGGTGGTTTCAGTCTTACTGAAGGTTGTTTTGTGTTTTATTCAGTTCTGATACTTGAGCATTATTGTGAAGTTTTGAGTACAGATTTTTGCTATGGCTGATCAAAACTTACAACTGAGGTCTTGACTTCAGATTCTTGCCAGAATGCAGAAAGTAATTTGTGGAGATTTGCCTTTTAAACGTTGTCTCCTCGCTCTTAGCACAACATTGAGGACTTTTGCATATTCTGTGCTGTATCATAGCAACAGACGGCTTTCTTTTTTTCATCTAGGTAGTGGTTGCCAATGCTGGGAATATTCTGAGTTTCTACTCTTGAATCAATGCCATCCCCCCTCTACATACAAACTATTGTTACAAAGTCAGAAGTCACTGATCATAACTTTACTACTTTCGTAACACTCTTGTAAAACTGACATTTAGTTGGGATAGGGCAGAATTAGTGCTTCCTGTGGGATATGGTATGCTTGTATTGTTGAAGGTTGGGGCTTCATGTATTGTAGTATTTGTCTGAGTATCTTCTTGTGTCTCATGGCTTTTAAGTTTTTCAAAACACAAACATTTGAGAGCCACTAATGTGCTGCATTACTGGACAAAAAAGGCTGCTCTGCCAAATCCGTCAAGCTCTTGTGGAAGTAAATGAATGAACTATAATAGTTCCCAAGGGAGCTCAATATTCATTAATGAAGCTTTATATTTTTAGTTGCAGTTCTTGCTTTTGGGTTTAGGCCACAGAACGACAAAAGAAAAAAGAATCCCATTAGAGAATGGACAAAATATTGATTTCCATTTGTATGTAAGAAGTTGAAAGTAGGTAGTTAGGCTTCTTCTTTTTCATCACCAATTTAGAAAGTGTACACCTTAAGTTCTTCATTTTCAAAATATGCAGAATATCAGCTACAAACAGCGAGCAAAGTATGGATATTAGAAGAGAGGATCCCCTTTGGTTTAAGGCTCAGATGATGACAATTTTGTTATCACAACAAGTGGTACTACTTCATTTTTGAACAGTTTCAAACCCTCTTTATTGAACCTCTGTCTTATGTCGACGGAGCTTCAGCTATGGCCCCATTTTCAAACAACAGGAGGGTGGTGGGTAAAGTTTTGCTCGAGGCTTTTTCAGTCCTGGCTGGCCTGGTGAGCCGAGCATCTGGTAGCCCAGCAATTTAGCCCTTGGTCAAGAATTTGAGACAACACAGTGACTCACTGACTGCTTTTTAGCTGCATTGGCCTCTCACAACACATCCACCACCTACCATCACATTATTAAAGTCCACCATGTTACTGTATTTTTTTAATGAATGCTACAAATGATCTGTCAATTCGGACTTAATTATTTGGTTTATTGTTGTGTTTCTGCTCAAATATTGATGTGGCATCATGTTCAGATACAGTCATATAAACGGATAAGTTTAAGTCTTTCACCTAAAAAGCATTAGCTTCTTCCTAGACTAACCATCCAGAACCAATGTTCAACAAGCTTACATGAAGAAATCCTTGATGACAATGAACCTCCACAATAAAGACATGTTGCTATTTGCAGAAGGGGCAGAAGAACTAAAAAAAACTTGACTCAATCATTAACTCATTCTCCACCTACATTTACAATCACCACCTTGATGCAGCATGGTCAGATCTACTCTACTACAAATCTGCTTGACTTTATTGTTAAATGTTTTTGAATAACAACTGCAGAAAAGTAATTGCAGGGGAAAAGACATGGGCAATTGGGGATGTCTTCATCCTGTTTTGACCCCATGTTCATGCTCTACTTGTGTGTGTATTGATTACATGGTGAGAATATACAGTATACCGAGCTAGCTGGGCACCATCCAGGATAGACGAGACCTGCAAGAGTAGATATTTGCTACCTGGCCGCCCTGGGTATCTAGTGACTCTCTTACACTTGCATAGCCTGCTGGATTATGTAGTCATCCTTTTTCACTGATGTCACTCTGACACCCAAGAAAACAGCGTCAGTATCTGCTGGCAAGTCTGGGATGGCTCCAAAAGTATCTCTGTACCTCTCTCCTTGCAAGTCAAATGGCAGTACTACTGGCAGTTGTTTGCTAAGCGTTATGTGCATATCAAAAGAGGCTATCAAACAATGCTCCTTGTTTATATTTTTATGCATTCACATTATTCAGCACTGTGGAAGAGATGTTCAGCACGAATACATCTAATAGATGACGTAATCATTCAGCAGTAATTTAATCATTTGTTTTGTTTATCTGCTGCAAACT
This sequence comes from Anoplopoma fimbria, assembly GCF_027596085.1. Taxonomy (NCBI): domain Eukaryota; kingdom Metazoa; phylum Chordata; class Actinopteri; order Perciformes; family Anoplopomatidae; genus Anoplopoma; species Anoplopoma fimbria. The sequence continues at coordinate 22,000,611 of NC_072463.1, forward strand.
ATATCATTGCTTAATCTTTCTTTTAGATCTGCTTCAGACAATTTCTTTAAAATATTTCCGTTCCCCACTCCCGGTTTGTCTGTCTCTCTGTAATGATGCCATTATATCTCTACTAGCTGATAGGTGTTTGCCAGGAGGTGCACATATCGCAAAGCCGTAAGCGGCGTAAAACAAAATTTTATAGAGACAGTACTAGAAAATAAAAGAAAGACACTCACGGATTCACAATGGTGGGAACCCCTGAAGCTACAGAACCGACAGAGGACCTTATCTATGGAGAATATTGGCTAATTATGTGTTCAAGATTTTCTTTCCTCCCTTCTGTACTTCTTTTGCTCTGCGTTTGTCTTTGCACTGACATGGTAACATACTGTTCGTACATTCTGATTGCCAGAGTGCATCAAGCCAAGGTCACTCATCTCTGTTTTAATGCATCCTGTTCTGATAACATAATTTCATCGCTACACTTTTACATTGGGCACCATTATGACCGCTACGGTGTTTCTGACCAAAAGCAGCCCTGTAATCTTCGCTTGAGTCCGGTTCATGTGTTTCAAAAATCCCACACATATTGTGAGTGTGGTTCTGGCCCAGTGCTGCTGGCCACCTTGTCGGGAACGGCTGATTGTTTGGCTATTAATAGCCGGCCTGACCGTAGAGCCTGACTGGGATCTGTGGATCAGAGAGGAGAGCACCACAGTGCAGGCTTTAACACTCTGTGTTGGTGCATCAGTGCATGCTTCCTTTGTGCTACTCGTATCAGTGTGGCACTTCTCCAATGATTTATAACGTCCACACAACCATATTAAACCTTTGTGATTGTAGTTATTGTAACTATGGTTGCCTTTGTGTAAACATGAAACAATACAACCAACCTGTCATTTGATTTTCTTAAACATGGGCTTCCACAATCTTCATGCATCCACAGTTTCATTCATTTGTGACTTGACTTGAGGTGAAAAACTCTGTCAAAATGTCCTTTCTTTGATTATTGTGCGTGTGTTTGTGCGTGCGTGGGAAAAGGGGGCACCGCATGTGGGACAACACAAAGTTGTTGTATTGGTGCTAAGAACGGGAATAATGTTCTACCATACTGTCAGCATGATCTAGTTGCACTGAACATACATACACACACACACACACACACGCACGCACACACACACACACGCACACACACACACACACACACACACACACACACACACAGTTCGTTTCTTGGAGCCATGACCAATTGTGCCACATTTATTGGCCGAGAGTAAAGTGGTCATGACATTTCGTGTGTGTGTGTGTGTGTGTGTGTGTGTGTGTGTGTGTGTGTGTGTGTGTGTGTGTGTGTGTGTGTGTGTGTGTGTGTGTGTGTGTGTGTGTGTGTGTGTGTGTGTGTGTGTGTGTGTGTGTGTGTGTGTGTGTGTAAAGGGGCATGTGTTTGTTTGTGAGTGAGTGTGTATTTGCATGTGGGAGAACGCTGGCAGACACTCGGCTGCTCCCATTTCCCTCCAGCCAAGGATGGGCTTGAGGATGGAACACCATTATGAACCAGTTGACTTTTCTTGCTACATCTTTCTATCACGTTTTTGATCGAAGGCTAAATGTGTTGCTTCATAAACAGCGCACGCACTAGTGTGTTCTTGTCTAATATTCTGCAGCCTAAGTCTCTTTCTCGCTCTCTGCTCCATCCGCACACTTTCTAACATTTGCAAACACTCATATCATCAGCTGTTTTTAATCCTCTGCTAGAATTAGACATCAGTGCTCTCTCCAAAGCTCAACTCGCATGAAAACTGCTGACACCATGGTTTTATACAGGTTTCTGTATAGACTACAGTACACTCTAAAGGAGGATCAGGGCAGTATGTGAAGTATAACATATACGATCCACAGCTTATTCTGTGACACAAGTCGAGTTTAACTTCAAAGCTTTAAGTCCCTCACTCCACACTGGCAGCTGCACTGTGAATGTGCATGAGTCATTGTGGACTACAGCTGATGGAGATGAAATAAGACTGTGCCGAACACGACTGTGGCGTCACATGGGCTGTGTGTGTGGGGGGGGAAGGAGGGGTAGTGACTTAATGACATGGAAAAAAGGGTTTTATGCTAATGAGTGTCTAAATTTATCTTCCACTTTGTGCAGACACACATACAAACGGATGTAGACAGGCACGCACGCACTCACGCACGCACTCACCGACAGGCACCCACCCGTCACCTGTGAGTAAGGCTTGGATAGAGAGCCACATGCTGCTCTTTGCAAAAGGAACTATCTCTGGGTGCTAAACATGGACCATGAACACCATTATATATATATATATATATATATATATATATAGAGATATATAGATATATATATATATCTATATATATATATATATATATATATATAGATATATATCTACTGCTTTAAAGCTGGAAATTCATTTGACATACCGCATGCTTCAGGGTTTACAAGACAGCTGAAATACATTAAATGTAAACTACAATCATAAAGTAACACCTTGAATACAAACAACACCATAGATCAGAACAGTATCCCAAAACATTTGAATAAAAACTTGATGTGGCAATATGAGCAGCAGTTGCCTCTGCACAATGAAACATGTTTTTATCAACACAATCTTCCTCCAGCTAATTTTTGTAGCCTATAAACAGTATATATATGAAAACTGATGATACCCCAGTAATGTGTGTGTATACACCATTTGAAGTGAGTGGGATTCATTACCTAAGCAAGAAGCTCTCCCATGGGAAAGGTGTCCTGCACCTACAGAGAGCCGGTCAGACTCAACAAGCCAGTTTTATGGAGATGTTTATCTGTCTCAGTGCCCATGGGAACATTACTGCATTTTCTCCCGGCCTCTGATCATACACAGACTCACACAGACTAGTAAAGGTTAGAAAGGGTCAGTAGGCAAGTTAGTCATGTGGATGGGGATCCTAAGATGTGTTTGACCCTTTTTAGACAAGTAGATCAACAATTTTTTTCTTTATAGGCCTTACATAGATTTTCACAAGAACGCTGCACATCTTTAATACTGTTAGTACTCACGCTCCCTGAGGTTTGTCAATTTTTTGGTCACGCTTGCAGCAGGGTTCTATCTATCTTTTGGTCTGTAAATCTTCCTACCATAATGCACCCAGACTAAAATCTCTCTACAACTATTGGATGGATTGCCATGGAATTTCTCCATACCTTTCATCTAGTGCCATCATCAGGTTTCACTATTATCCTATTATTGAAATAGCTTGACATTCACTTGAAATGAAAATGTACTGACATTCATAGTTACCAGGCGATGTGTCCTACTGATTTTGATGCTCCACTGACTTGTCCTCTAGTGCCACAATCAGGTTAACAATTTAGTTTTTTTAAATCAAATAACCTAACAACTTTTGGAGTCAAATATGCTTCATATATTTTGAGTCTCATTTGTAGGATTTGTAGGATATGTTATTTCCTTAAGTGTCCTTAAGTGACATGGTCAGGTCACAATTTAATTTATGCAAAACTTTGGGTCCTAAACAAATAACTGCTAAACTAATGCCATCCCCTTCTGCCTCAGCTGTACCTTGTGTGTAGCCCTAATTAGAAAATGCTGACACGCTATACTCGATTAGAATGTGTACATGGTAAACATTAAACACGCTAAACATCAGCGTGTTAGCATTGCCATTGTGAGTTAATCGTGCTGATGTTAGCATTTAGCTCAAAGCACAGCTGTGCCCGCGAACAATCTGATAAAGCCTCGCCGTAGATTCTTGGTCTTGTTTGTATAGAAAAGAAAAGAGGAAGCAATGCCCGGAGGAAACATGACTCATCCTCTGTTCCCTCCTGCGCCATGACTCCTTCCTTTCTTCACAGCCTGGAGGCAGCTGCTCTCCAGTGTGCCCTTTTAAACTTTACAGTAAAACCACTGCTTTGGGTGCTAATTCCAGGACAAACTGGTATAAAGGAAACCACGGGAGGTGGACATTAAAATGATGAATGAAAGGTTTGAAAGTGGTGTGAGAGTGACATGAATATGAGCAGTGCTCTGCTCTGAGGGCCTTCATGTTACTCTCTCCAACACACACACACACACACACACACACACACACACACACACACACACACACACACACACACACACACACACACACACACACACACACACACACACAGAGACATGCTCGCTGTATTTCAGTCCACAATGAGCTTCAGGAAGCTCGCTTATCTCTGTCTTCCACCACATCCACAATGACTTCCTCTCCCCTCCTTCAGCCTCTTTCCCTCTGCCAGTCTGTGTGTGTGTGTGTGTGTGTGTGTGTGTGTGTGTGTGTGTGTGTGTGTGTGTGTGTGTGTGTGTGTGTCAGTCTATAATGACGCTTCTTAAAGTGGAGCTGAGCCTCGTGCCACAGCTGCCACGAGGAACCGCCTGACAGCTTATTGCCCTTAAGCGCTAATCGCTCGCTGGCGCCCGCCACCAATCAAAACATCTGCATGTTGTCTGTCTCCCTTCCTGTGTCCCGCCGATCCATACTCGCTGTAATGATATCTGATTGATCCGCTAATACACTATGGTCTGGTGTTGAGGTAAAGCGGCGATGCTGAAGAGGGAGGGAGGGAGGGAAGAGCTTTCGTTGGAGCTAAAGGGTGTGTCCTAACCAAACCTATTTGGTTTGGTGTATTTGAGCTCTTTAAGTAAATATTGTTTCAGTGGGGTTTGTAAACACAGGTGAAAAGAAAGGAATAATGTTCCATGCTCTGCCAAGCAAAATTTGATGGCGTTTATTAGATGAGATTGAGAGTGAACTTTTGTCAACAGGCCTGAGTTTGCTAGTAATTGCAGAGTTTTTTTCAGTATTTGAACCACTTTCACACCTTAAATTTATTTAGTGTTTTTGGTCCTCCCACCATTTCTCAGTCTATTTAGTTGTTTTGGTTTTTTTCTCCAAGTGACATATTTTAGTGGGTTTGCTGCAGTGCATTTATCCCAAATAGTGTCCTTCCTTTTTTCCTGTGGCTCTCTTACAAACTGTTCTGCAGCACCACAGATATTCTGCCTTACATTCTGAAACAATAAAAGAGTGCTGAACCCCAGGGTGAGGCTTACTTCATAGTGAATCAATAATGGAAGAGGAGATCCATGTATTATGAATGAATAAACAAGGCACCCTGGCACAGGAGCTTGTCTATTGCAAAATGTTTATTCAGTAAACCAATATCCCAACTCTGGTGACAGTTTGAGGGAAAACACATTCAGCCTTGTCTTTAAACAAATCCTGCGAATATCAAGAATGATATTGTCTATTTAGACTTCCAGATGTTATTGTTTTTTGTCATGCAGTGCATTATCTAACATTACCACAGCTTTGCTAAAAAATGTAGCATGTACCTTTTTTAAAGCAAGGCGCTTAGTTCAAATCCCATAATTCTTTGTATTTAGGGGGAAGGCATCCTTAATGTGAGACCGACGTCACAGCCAGGATGCTGAGGTGTTAGTCCACAGTGTAAAGTCACATGTGTGAGTGGAATGTAGCAAGTCGACTCGCATGTGTCCTGCTCAGGAAACAGAAACTGTTGTTTACTTTGACAGGTTATTTCCCAGCTGCTGGCATTAATCTCTAATGTCAATCTACTATATTATAGCATTTCTTGGTTCTAGTGGATTTATATCCTTCTAAAAACAGTGATTAAGTGTTACTTTGGCATTCGTTGCTGTGAACACTTTGAGATCTCAGTAGCCTTGAATAATCTGATACGCTGTCATCGACTTTAAAAGCAATTCTCTCCAACTTTCTTCTGAGCGGACATGACTCTGGAATATAACAGGACGGTGAGAGATACTGCAAGGTGTGAATTAAGCTTTAAAGGGACAGTTTTTGTGTGGATTCTAATTCAAATAGCAGGTTAGCAAGCAGTCACTCTTCATGATATGCTAGTGTGCTTGTGAATGTGTGCCTGCTTGTATTTTCACATGCATATTGATCATGTGTTTTTAAATAAAGCGTGGAACTACATGACAGCAGGTGGCTTCATAAAAAAAATTGATGAAGTTTGTGGAAAACATTGATTTGAAGCAGGTTTTCTGTTTTGCTCAAAACTGCACACAGCAGTAAAAAAAAAGCAAAAAGACAACTTTGTGAAAACAGCAACTGTAGTCAATATGCACAGAAACAGAAAGCCCATTCGACAAAACTAACAAATGCTACCTAGCAAACATAAACCTCTCTGGACTTGTTGCTAAGATAAGCTAAGCATGCTGTTTAAAGAGCCATCTTTGGTGGTGGTGAGATGCGTGGAAATCTTTTTGTCTGACTGTGAAAAGGCCCATTGTTGTCTCCTTGTACAAGCTTGTAATTGGACCTGTTGATTACCGACTGGTTTATCCACTAAAACACTAAAACAACTTTAAAGAGTACTTGGGAGATTCATTTTGTTTTCACATCACGGACGATTTTACTCTATTCAATAGTTATTATTTATGCTTCATCATCGAAATGTTGCAACTGTAAAGAAAAGTCAACTGCTGCAGTCTTATTCTTCATATTTACAAAAAAAATTCACAGCTGATAAATTGCTTACTCAGAGCTTTTGCCACACATTCAGATTTCAAGCATCTTATTCACCCACAGCTCCACTTTGCCCTTGAACAATACAGTTCCTCTGTCACGCCCTTCCAGTCTCCCACATGAAATTCTTTCCTGACAATGCAACAAAGTAGGGAGTGGCTGATTTTTCACTCATACTCTCAGGCAATTGTGAGGACAGAAGTTGTAGTTCATCCAGTTTACACGTTTATAAGCCCTATTTTTGATTCTTGAAATAACATTTATACACACTTTATAAGATGTGTTTGTCTTTGGTTTGTTGATTTCTCTGCTGTGGAGACACGCACAGAGCTTGATTCACGCTGTAACCATCTCACTAGTTGACATTGCCGGCTATTTTTTTTGCCTCTGTGGCTCACATTGATAAATCAATGACTTTAATGAGTGTGGGACTGTTTACTGGGTTACAAATGAGCCAGTCAGTCATTCTAGGTGCCGGCACACGGGCTGGCAAGTCAGCCTCTCATTCAACCAACCAGCAATGTCCTCTCCACTAAGAGAGCAGCTTGAAGTAATCAAAGCGTGAAATGACATCCAAAGCTGTGGATTGGGCCAATGCTGTTTGAAAAAGAGGCTCACATGAGAAGGGTTAGCCGAAGGAGGTCTTTTTGATGTGACATGTTGTCATAACCAGGGCATCGTATTTTATTTTAGCACTTTAAAGGGGGAGAGGGCGATTTGCAGTTGAACCTGGGTCTTAATTTTGTAAGATTTCTTACAGTAGAGTTTGCCCAAAGTGAATCAGCACACTTAGATATTCACATGTATATATCCTGTGAATATATATATATTCACAGGAGGAGGAGGACGTCGATTTAGATTAAAACTAGGCCTGCTTACTGGATCATTCATGGTTGAACGTTGGAAATGGATGCCAGTCTGTATAATCACTAACATTTACTGGCACATACTGTATGTAGGTGGGCTGGGTTGTTTGCCTTTGATCCACAACAGCCAAATAGATTGCTTTTAGATACCATAGAAAGCACTATTTTCAGTTAAAATGGCACACCTTGATAGCAAACAACGGCCTGTGATTACTGCTGATTGTCTTCTTGTAGCTGCCGTGCTTTGTGTGCTTTGTGTATGTGTGTGTGTGTGGGTCTCAGTGTTTTTAGCCGTGTGTGTATTAATGTACATAAAAACCCCAACAGTCGCTGCCAAATGCCATCTGATACGATACACTCAGGCTAATGCTGCAGATGATTTGTTGTTTAATCTGTCATTCGTGCAGACTAAAGGACCTACATCCTTCAGGCTATATCCGTCCCTGTGTCTCTCTCATTAATCATGCACCATCCATAGATAATGGATGGAGCTCTTGGTGTCTGTAGCCTTTCACTGCTTACTGGCCAGACAGATCTGTTAACATGACCTATATATATATAAATATATATGGACCGGCCATTGTGCCTTTAGACACGCGTCGCTGAACGGGAAATCAAACAAACAGGAAGGGTTCTTAGTAGATGTGTCATTTTTTACAGTATTTAGCGTAATGTTCTTTTCCAGTTAGTCCTGTGTCCACTATGCATTTCCTGCTTCTCTTTTGTTCCAAATCAGCCCTTTAATACTCTTTGACCAATATATGAGCACAATTGTATGATATCATTGCACTGGGTCAACAGCTTGCATTGCGATTACTCCTATTGGCCTTGTGTTTAATGTCTGTGTGTGTATTTGCATTTGTGAAGCGACATTGATGGCCATAGAAAAGGAGAGGAATGGACGTTGAACTGTATTCCGTGGGCATTTGATGAAAACGAAAGAAGATGGCGATTGTTGTTAGTTGTCATGGCGACAACACACGTCAGTGGGGCAATACAGCGTGGCGGACGGCTGGGCAGTTGGCTAGGTAGCTTGTTCTTCTCCGTAGCGGCGGGGAGTGAGGCTGATGGACAATAAACGCTGTTCAGCTCATTTTCTTTAACCTGTGTAGCATTAATGCTTTCTCTAATGCTACACTGGTTCCAAATAATGAGCCCAACAAGGTTGTCACTCATCATCTGGTGATAGAAATGTGTTTTTCCTCAGCTGAGACAAGAGTGTGTATCAAGTTGTTAAATTTTACTCATTGACTCTGGTTCTATGCTTTGTAATTATTAACGTGACTCCACTGCTAGTCTAAACTGCACAATCGCACCTCAGTGAGTCCAAACGGTTGCAATGGCACACGTAAAAATGTCCTTTCTACTTCTTCTCTGTTTCTATGTCGGAGGCAGAGAGGGCTGATTTGGCAAATGGAGAAATAAATCTGGAAGCTTTTACTTTGTGCTTGTGTTTGTGTGTTTGTGTGTGTAGTTTAAAGATGAGAGTGATGAGTAGCCAAGTCACACAGGACACATAGATCCTTAATAGAGACATCAACATCAAACATCCCAGACTCATCACTGTTTATGGGCTGGAAGGACATATGCAGACATATACACACACACACACAAACACAACCCTGTGTGTTACCTACAGCAATGATGTCAGTGAGTCATAATGGTGGTTTAATCAAATAGCCTGAAAGATTATCACATTTACAGGGCAACACGATCCCTTTAGATAAGTAGGACATCATATATATGTCCCCCATTTGTATCTTCCTCCATATGGCTCACAATGAGGGGAGATAAAGTGTTAGCAATCAAACAGAGAGGTTTCCACTCACCCCCCCCTCCATGGATCCAGTACAATCTCACTATTGTCCTCAGTAAAGCCTCTTTGCTGTGCCATTTGGAGACATTAGGAGATGAAACACGGTCTCACACCCAGCTTTACCAGCTTTATAAATTAATATACAAACACTTACTTTTGAGAGTGGTTGCCAGACTGGCATCAGCTTTTGGTTGCCACTTGTGAGCCTTGAAATATAACACTTATTTAATAGATGTATAAATAGAAACATTCAATGTTTATGCAGATCCTTCACATGTGAGTAAAAACCATAAAATTCAAGATGGCAGTCCAATTATTTAAAGTGGTATTCGTGCACTAAAACTGAATCCCCTTGACAATGATGTATTATTGGTTTGTTAGGATTAGTCATCTACAATGTGTCTAACTGGCTAATACACACAATATTTTAGATATTTGATTACAGTAACTGTCAAGAGATTTAAAAGTCCTTTTTTTCTTTTCTTTGCAATCTTAAAGTTAACGACCTTGGGAAAGAAAACTGTGACAAAAAGAAATGACCTCGCAAGCTGAAGTTTCTGTTAAGCTTTTACATACAATTGGAACCTGTGTCCGTCTGGATAACTACTCTATGCTTGTGGCATCATTTATATTTTGTTTAGCAATGCAAATCTCATTGATTTCTATTCGCACCTTGGATGACCATTAAGCAATTTCCAAGCCACTGATCTAGGATTCACCTTGCTGTGCACTCACAGTTCTACTATTATCCTCTCTACCAGATCTATGCATAAGTGCTGCTCCAGCAGTGTTTTTGGATTCCTCCTGATTTCATCTGTTACATTGTTTTTGTGCCCCTCCGTGCAGGTAAACTTTGTGGCATGTCAGCTGTTCGCCCTGCTAATGGCTGTGTGGTTTCGGATCTACCTCCACCCCAGTAAGACCAGTCCTTTCATCAGACATGTGGTGGCCACTCTACTGGGTTTCTACTTAGCTCTCTTCTGCTTTGGCTGGTGAGTCACTCCTCTGTTTAGCCCACAGTTCTTTTTCTCATCACTGTCATTTTATACTCTGCTCCTTCCTTCCTTGGCACTGTATAAAAAGGGTCAGAGCAGACTGTATCTGCTGAGGAGACTGAGGTCCTTCGGAGTGCAGGGAGCACTCCTGAGGACCTTTTTCAACTCTGTGGTGGCATCAGCCATTTTTTATGCAGTGGTCTGCTGGAGCAGCAGCATCTCAGCAGCCGACAAGAAGAGACTGAACAAGCTTGTCAGGAAGGCCAGCAGTGTGCTGGGGTGTCCACTGGATACGGTGGAGGTGGTGGGAGACAGGAGGGTGATGGCCAAGCTATCATCCCTGATGAACAACACCTCCCACCCCATGCAGGACACCCTGGCAGCTCTGTGCAGCTCCTTCAGCCACCGGCTGCTTCACCCCCGGTGTGTGAAGGAGAGGTACCACAGGTCCTTCCTTCCTGCTGCTGTCAGGTTGCACAACCAACTCTGCTCCCAGCAGACCACATGACACATGACAATAAAAACACTGTGCAATAATAGTTTTTTTTATTTTTATCTTGTCTTTCTTTACTATATCTCTTGTGTGCACTTTACTCTCTGCTGCTGTAAGCCTGCAAATTTCCCTGCTGCGGGACTAATAAAGGATTATCTTATCTTATCTTATCTTATCTTATCTTCTCTTCTCTTCCTTACTTCCTCAGAATGTATTCCTACAGTATTATTTGAGTGGGATCCTTGTGCTTCAGACTATAGCCATGTCCAAATTTTGTGCTATTGTAAAAACATAACTATGCTGCTGGATTGTTAGAAGGGATGTCGTTAACCTCATGGTTCGGTTATTGGTGTATGAAATGTCATGTCATGTAATGTTATGCAATAAATGGAAATGTTATATAATGAAATTTAATGAAGTGAGCACTGCTTCAGTTAGTGATTTCCAACATTTCCAGAATGCTTCTCCATAAACCCCGGTGAATGTACTTGAGCAGCTAATTCTGAAACATTGGTCAATTAGTCAGATTGTGGACTTTTGAATAGGTAATTATGCAACCATCCCAAATTTGGCTGTTTTTACCTTCTCAAATGTCTGGGAAATCAAGATGTGGATTTTTCACTACTTTTTGTTTTGTATACACAAAACAGTTTATTCATTCACAAAAAGGGCAGATTAATTGATATTTTACATGTAGGTTTATCCTTTATAGGACTGATAAGTGCATAAAAGAGCTTCACACCCTCTTGGCAAAAAAGGATTTGTAACTGCACTGCATAAAGGTCATTGCTATCTAATCATGGGGCGAAAGGCTGAATCTGAAGAGACTGAATAGTAAATGCCATATTTGCACTCAATCCCAGAGTGGGCTATTGCAGAGGGAACCCCAAACCTGATGTTTCACCGGCTTGCTTGCATTAGCAGCAGGCTAACATGCTAGATGTGTGGAATCTGCTTTACATGTGTACGGTGCAACAGCTAGTAAGAGCTCCTGTTGATCGGATTTGGACAGAAAACAGACTGCACATTGTGCTATAATTATATGTTACCTGAGCAGAAAGTGTGTGTGGCATGATAAGGCAGTGAACTGATACATTTGTCAAATGAAAAATACATTTCAGGGCATGTTGCATTCATAATGTCTAATTACATTAGACAATTTTATAATTTCAGTGTTAATTATTCATTAATAACTAATCATTAACACAGTCTGAAATGGCTCACTGACATCATTCATACGTTTTATCTACATTTAGTTGGTCATATGTGGGAATAAAATGTATACATTTCTGGGATTGTAGCTATATAATAGAGTAACAGTAGGGCAACAATAATTATTGTCATTGTCAATTAAAATGCCAATTATTTCTCACTTTAATCAAATAGTTATAGCGTTATTAATGATAGTTGTTTTGAGAAATGATTTTGATATGCAAAGATTTTTCATTAATTGTCTTATTTTTAGATTATCAGTCACTCTATTGAGTTTTCTGTGTCTTATTCTGCTTTTGTTCTCCTGTCATCATCCTACACTCTGTTCCTTGTTTGTTACTTGTCTGTCATCATCCTCCTTCTCCCCTCTGTTTTCTGCCTCCCCCTCCCCCTCACTGCCCTTTCCCTCCTCATTCTCCCTCACCCGGTCCTCGTTCTCTTCATCCTCGCCAAAGCAAATGGGTCGATCGAGCAGTAACGGATATCCAATTATAAAGCTATTGCCCTGTAATAGACAACCCACTGTACCTCTGGCAGAGTGCCTCTCAAAGTGCCGCTGTTTGTGTGTATGTGTGTGTGTCTGTTTTTTGTAGGATGCCAAACCTGGGAAACATTAGCCAGATATCTAGCTAGTGGGAAAATGCTAAACAGGTGACATGTTACCTGGCCGTTGGGTAATAGGTGATAGGGTTCCATTTCTTCACCTCACCAGACAGTTCATGGCCTTGATGCTGCTGACGCTTAGCTACGGTTCATGTTATTTGTTGTGGCTGAGAGAGGGGATGTAGTAGAATATATTAGAGACTATCTTCTGGTTTTAAGCACGGCATGACAAGGTCAAACAAAAGTGATTCACTTATTATTCACATCAGTCACTGTTTAAAATAAATTCACATTAAAACCAGATTGGTCCTTTCCTCATGTGAGTATGTTTCCATGTGTTTTAAATGTTTTAGTTCTTTAAATGATATATTCACTACGATACCTTTTCCGCAGTTTAAAGGTAAATGTTTACAATGCCTTTCTCCTTAGTATCAAGTAAAGGCGAAATATCTCTCTCTCTTTCTCTCTCTCTCTCTATATATATATATACATATATACACACACACAATAGCAGTGTAAATGTCATCGGCTCCTCCATACTGTAAATTAGATAATGGGATTACGAAGATCTTAGGCCAATACCTGCAATCAGAAAGTGTCACCAGATCGTCACGACACCATAACAATGCAGCAAAAGTATGTGTTTAAATATAATAAGGAACTGAAACATAGAATTAGTCAGATAACAAGTGAAATGCCTGTACTGTATTCACTGAGCTGAGAATGGGTACTGTTTTTTATGGCAACAAAACAAATATTGTGCAAAAAATCCTTTGCACTGGAAAGGAAAGGGACATAATGTTCTTTTGTACAGACGAAAACCAAACCCATGGCATTAAATCCAATGAATATTTACACACTGGACTCTTGTGATGTACTGTGAAATACCACCATCTTAACATATTGACATCCCTTTTGTCCAAATGGGCCAAACCATCAATACATTTGCATCAGTGAAAGCCTGCCAAAGAGTTTTATGTGCTAAAGCAATAAAAAGAGCACAAGCTCCTTTAAATATCTATAAGCAGATACATTTAACAAAATTAGTTTATGGTATTTATTGTGCTTGGCAGTGCACCAAGCTTGGTATCTCAAGTTAGACACTAATTACAGGAATAATAGTGCTCTTATCACTTAAATGTCTGATTTCACAATACGTAACTATGTAATGATGCAGAGATTAATATGAGTGGTTCAAAAAGACAGATGTAATTATTTATTAAACTTCTTATTAGGAAGGTCACAGTAACTCAGAGCTGTGCAGTGTGCACATATTAATTGTTTATAAGATCCCAAACAGCTTCTGCCAGTGCAGCTTGCTTCTGTGAAAAGCATGAATGCATCTATGCACACACTTGTATTTGAAACCTTTTATACACACACACACACACACACACACACACACACACACACACACACACACACACACACACACACACACACACACACACACACACACACAGAGACACACAGACACACAGACACACAATATTTTAAGCTTTCGTTGCACACACACTGTTGTTTCTTAGAGGGCACCTGGCTGCAGCCCTTGAGGATCTATCTCGCAGATGCTGCTGCGTGTTTGGTTTATTTTAAGAATCATTCCCTCTCTGTCAGACGCACAAGCTTGTTTCTAAATGTCACCGGAGAAAACAAATTGAACAACTGAAATATTTCCTCTGTCAATTGAGTCTGAGCTCATTTCAGCTTTTGTGGACATGCTTACAAACCATGTTTGTTTGATACATCCTAAGCTACCAGTCAGAAGTTAACAATGTCTTCAGATGTATCTTTGCTCTCCCTTCATCAGATATCACTGTGTTCTTAACCATTTTATTTGTTGAGCAGTTCATTTAATTCACCCAGCTTGTGCTCCCCTGTTCCCTGCCAACCCTTGATGCCCTTGCCCTCTTTGTTGACTCACTACTAACACAGTGTGGCATCTCTCCTCTCCTGGAGGGCCTGACGTCGGTAGCACTACACACTGTGCCCTTCAAAGACCCATCTGGTAGCTGCTGCCGCTGTTGAGTTTGTGTGTGTGTGTGTGTGCATCACGGGAAGAGAGAGAGGTGGACAAGTTTGATCAGCACATTCATGCACAAGTCACAGTAATGGTGCGATGTAAGGAAGCTTGCAGCTGGAAGGCACGGGAATTAATTAAGACAGTGTTGATTGTCACTATCCTGCCCTGTGACCTCAATTGACACATTATTGGTTACAAAGGTCTGTAACCAATGGTGTGAATGGTTTCATAATGCTGTGGTTTCTTCTTTCTACTGACTGTATGGGATGACAAAGCAGGGTGTGGATGGTAATAAAGTAAAGTCTAATAAAGTCTAGTATAAGGAAGGGGCGTGTGTGCTGGAAGGAGGTGGTTTTCCAGTAAATAATGAAAATGTTAAAAGTAGAATATCAATAAAGTTATTTATGATGTCTGTCTCTCCACAGGTATTCCCTCCATTTCCTGGTGCAGAGCGGTCTGTCCTACAGTGTGATGGTCTTCGCTGGCCTGGAACACATGCACAAGTAAGTGCACAAATGAAATGCAAAATTTGTTTTTAAAAAAAAATGTCAAAGGTTATTTGGCCTCATGTTTCCTGGAAGTGTCAGAACCTCAAAAGGGCAAATGGAAGCATGACAAAGACATTTGTCAGAAATATCCGATTGGATGTTAGATTGTGAAGACGTCATATCAGTTGATTATTACATTACATTACATTACATTACAGTCATTTAGCAGACGCTTTTATCCAAAGCGACTTACAGGAAGTGTATTCAACATAGGTATTCAAGAGAACTACTAGTCACCAGAAGTCATAAGTGCATCTCCTTTCTTAAACAAGCATCTTAAAGCATAAACCAGAGCAAAAGTATAGTGCAGAGGCAGATTACTACGAAAACAATAATTGCAACAGACTAATACGAATACAATAGGTGCTACAAACTACTACGAATAGGATAAGTGCAGTAAACAAATACAAATTCAATAAGTGCAACAACTAATACGAGTGCAATAAGTGCCACGAGGAAGGCTCAGGGTAGTACTTCTTGACTTGATTATGAACCCATCTCGTATTTACTTAATCATCTGTTGTCTTGGGGTTTTTAAGGCATACGAGCCTGGGTCACGATGATGATGATGATTCTGCGCCAGGGCTTCCATCTGTGACTGGCTCACCAAGACACACACACACACACACACACACACACACACACACACACACACACACACACACACACACACACACACAAGGTCATTAACGTTATATTTTACCAAAATTCAAGGTTATAAATGCAGGTGTTAACCTTATTTGTTCCCTCTGGTTAGAGCACTTTAAATAGATGGTAACAAAGCATTAATCACAATAGCAACTGTCCTCAGAAAGAAAGGACTCCAAACCCAATGACAGTGACCTACAGTAACACATAGGACATGATTATCCAGGCTATAATATGGCATTTAAACATAGAGCACTGTTTCACACCAAAAGTCACTTTTGGTTATTCCTGTAAGTCTAACCCTCTACACACAGCATTAGTGTGCTGTTCTGTCCCCTTTGTATGTGGATAGATAAGTCACTCCCTTTTATGGTAGCTCACATGAAACAAATAAACTGTGGCATTTCCCCAAACCAACACACCTACATCGCATTCAGAGATAAACTTTACCAAGTTTCCCCATCCCCCCCTCTGGAGGAAAAGTGCAGCTCAGGGGCAGAGAGGAGGAGAGGCAGGACGCACTGACATGTTCATGTTTGCAGAAGGCGTTGAACTCACTGCCCTGGATTTTGTACAACAAATGAATTATTATTTCAGCAGAAGGTTGTGATTCATCTGGGGCCGTGTGCTTTTGCTGACTCACTGTTTAACCCATGGCCTTTGCTCTGTGAACTACTCTAGAGCTGGTTGCATTGGTAGTCGTGGCTTTCAAATGTTTCAAGACATTATCTGTGTTTTTTTCCCCGTATAAAGTTTTTTTCCCTTTTTATTATGATTATTAAATTGTAACCGTTTGGTTATTTGCACGTTCACTGTTAAAAGAAAAAGAACAAACTGCCAATGTAAGCCTGAGATGTAAAAAGTTTAAATGTTGGTCTACTTTACAATATTAACAAACACGCTGTAAGCCTTACTAATGATAATACTGCTGAGTAGCGATAGAATGATTCAGCATGATGCTGAACCTCCAATAACACTTTCCACTATGAGACTTGTGCTTGTTACACTTTGGGAACATTCCCTGAACACTCCCAGGACCAGTGCACCGTGGCAGGACTTGTGTTCTTTATTTGTTGCTCTCTCTCTCAGATAGCGACCCTTGGGAGTGAGTGAGTGCAGTGAGTTTAGTGTGACAGCTTTATGGAGTTGCTAAAAGCTCTTTTTTTCTGGACTGTGCGAATGGCTGCGAATGTGAAACCCGTCTCGGTGTGGCTCAACCCGACCACTTTGTTCAGCGGCGAGGCATCATGTTTCATACTATTCTACTGTTGTGCAGCTCTGGATCTCTGACTCTCCCTTTATTGCCACTCCCTCACTCTCTTTGCCAGTTCGCCTGTTGGCTGTGGTGAGCGGGCAGGGAATGTTCTAGTGGCTTACCTACTGAATGGCAAGGAGAGAGAAGTGTAAATATCGTTAGGTATGGTCAAACCAAAGAAGAAGGCTGTGACTGTGAAGGCAAGTTCCCTCCTCAATTGATACTGAAGAAGATCCATAACAAAATTATAATAACTCAGACTGCTGAAGAAATAAGACAAGATGTGCTATCAAGCTTGATGTAAATATAGTAATATATATAGTAATAATATAGATGAATTTTAATATTCTACACTTTGGCACTTGTGTTGTAATCTTTATCAAACATTAGGCTCACTTAATCACATACACTCTGCTTTTAAACTGCTGTGTGGACAACATTCGTCCGTCAGTTTACTTGTAACTGGAAAAGTTGGAAAGGACAAATGAGTAGATTCATGTTTTTGTCACTTCTATGGACAAAAAAGTGTTGCATACATCTTGCTTTATTTTCTCAAAGGATATTCTCTGTTGGGTTAAGCAAATATGCAGCATGGCAATTTTTTAATTCTAGGTCGGTGTCTCTCAAACCTTTGGTCTTGTGACTCATAAAATGAATCACTCTATTTCTAACATCTCAAAACATGTCTACTGGTTGCAACCAGTTTAAATCAAAGCCTTTAGAAAAATAAATTAGACAGTAATTCTCAAGAAATAAAGCAGAAATCTGTGGAAAGATTTGATTATGAGGAGTAAAAATCAGGATGATTGCATCAGTACTTACCAAGCAGGACCACAGCAGCCAATGACAGAGGCAAGCTGGGTTCAGCTCTACTACCCTGTGTACATCGCCAGCTCCAGTTGCAGCCAACTCCACCTCAGGAGGGCCTGAGTTCATGATGAAACTGAGAGGATGTATTCTATCTGTTTACACAAGCATGCATTAATTGGAATGCGTATTAGTTTTGGTGTGAAAGCGCGGCTGTGAACCTGACGGTGATAAGTTTGCAAATTAATGACTCAGTCGAATGCGGAACAGATGGAAATTTCCTCTGGATCTGTGTATGCATTTGAGCAAACATGAAGTGTGTCTCGAAGCATTTATTATGTGTACACAGCTTTAAAAAGAGGACTAGCAGTGTTCAGACATTTATTTATAGACTTCTATATTCGTTTTTCCATTGCTCCATGTACAATGTGTATTCGTACCTGCATCTCCTGTGTGGCTCCTTGTCTCCGTGTTGACCTGTCTACGTCCCACAGTGGGAGGCCAGCCTCCCACTGTGATCTTGGTGAAATAGGGTTGTTGCAATGGATGAAAATGTTAGTTGAGTCAACAGAAAAATGTAAAGCTTTCTTGCACTTCTAAAATGTCTATTTTACATCATATAATCTAGTGTTGGGCATATTTAGTCTTTATGTTAAAGCTAGTAAAATATCTGCCAGTGGTGCTATTGCTTTTGTTTTTAGTGCTAACCCAAAAGTCTGTTACCTTATCTTGATAATGCTAGACTGAGCTGAAGCAGGACAATGTCACCAGGTTCTACCAAATGTTGACTTAGGTAAAACCCACTTGTAAGCAAGTGTAACAAGACACCTTACTCTATAGACAGGATCTTTGTTCAGGTGTTTCTTTCCACAGTGTATTGCACACCAGAGAATGGGGGAAAACAACTTCATATATATGCACTTGTATTTTTGCCTCGTAGGTTTTGGAGATTTAAGACAATTATGCTAACCATGTTAAAAGAATATTTGCTAAAGTCGTCAAATTAAGGTCTGGGGAGCCCTCTTTCTTAGTTCTTAGGTTGAACCTGAGAGGATACTGATGAAATGAGCTTTTGGCTTTGACTCCCACTCAGGTCACTGTGCAGTTATGTAACTGTATTATAGCTCCATTCTCATATTTGTTAATTGATGAGCATGGAGACTTAGTCTGGAGGCAGATCAGACATTTCTTTCTTCTGTTGTTTCTGGAAACTGATTTATTTCAAGTCTCCAGAAAGGTGATGGACAGTAGCCGACAATGTTGGCTTAATACCACTTAGGTTGTCCAGCACAGAAAGTTACATGAAGGTTGTGCCTTAGTAGCCTAACTGTTTGTGCGCATTACACATAACCTCAACGTCTGTGGTCCTTTGTTGCATGAGATACCCCTCTCTCTCCCAATGTATCCTGTCTGTCTCTCCGATTGTTAAATATAGGTAATATGCATTTAGATGAGCTCTGTTGCTGTAAGGCTGATCGAGGTGTATGGAGGCCTTTGTAGAAGGGCCATGTATTCTCCAATATGAGCAAGATTCTGAAAAATAGTGCGTACACTGAAAACATGCCAAGTGCGGGTTGGATACAAACAGAGAACTCCCAGAGCACATAGCAGGATTGTATTTTAATGATCTCCTTTTCACAGTTCCTCCTCGGCCTTCTCTGAAGGTTCTGTGATTGATAGTAGCATGTAGTGTTTGAGTTTTTAGAGACTGAGAAAGATCTTGAAAGGTCCGAAAAACAATTCATATAGCAGAAGTGTGAGTGGTTAATTTTATTTTGTGTGATGAATGCTTGGCAGTAGAATTGGCAGAATCAAACGGTATCTTATCGGCAACGCAGCCCCGCTCTAGCTGGTGTGTTGTGTTCCTTCACAGAGCAGCACAGTGCTCTTATTGTTGGCAGCAGAGGAGTGCTAGCTTGCTAGCTTGCTAGCTTTGTGACTTGGGCTTACTCTGCAACAGCTTTGTACATCAGGCTTTAGTGCTGCTCTGTCTTTGGGTTTCTGTTGAATGGTGGTGTTGTCCTCTGTCTTCAACCACTGACCCTGACACATTATTGGAGCCTCCTCGGCTCTTTTGTCCAGGTTTTGTCCCCCTCACTTCCCTTTCCATAGCTCTGCCGTGGCTACGAGGCCTTTGTCTTTTGAACTGTACTGTAAAAAAAAAAAAAGACCTTGTTCTGCCACAGATATGAGAACAAATGGACAGACAAAGAATTATGACGTTAAAAGACATGTGCATTAAGATGCCCTGCTGAAAAGCTCCATTTCCCTGTTTAGAGTCAATTGTTGAGAATGTTAGAAGATATGCACCAAGATTTCACAGTTGTCATTTATTTATAAATCATTAATCATTTATCTCTCTAATTTCTGTTTTTTCTTCCTTTTCTCTGCACAGGTACTGCTTCATTGTGACGCTCGGCTACCTGATATCATGTCAGATCACACGAGTCTACGTGTTCGACTACGGCATGTACTCTGCAGATTTTACAGGGTAAGCCACATTAAGACCAGAGCTCTTTGTAATCTTTTTGGTTCTTAATTAAAAACTGAAAGACCTCCATTGGTCTTAATTTTGAATGCTATATGGAGTACTAAGCTTAGAAACAGAAGTTACCAGTAGGAGTCAGGGGAACATTGAATATGACTCAACCAGTCTGAGTTAAACAGAAACAAAAGCGTGTCACACTGCTGTGTCCGCCGGAGGACGCCGACAGCGACTCTTGTGGTTAGTTCCCACTCCTCCAGACTGTCTGACAATTCAAGCAGACAGCCTGCACTCCCAGTATGGGGGGGCTGGCTAGTTGCTAGGCAACCCAATGCAATCTCATACTGCCACTGCAAGGCCAGAGATTTCACTCTCTCAACTACCTCATCAGCCATTCTTCTGTTTATTTTTGAAAATGCCAAATATGCACTTTTGCTTAAACGTCAGTATGACCATAATCGCCAAATGTGCTTTGTTCTACGGGACCAGATGGTCCAAAATGTCACTCTTATTTCATTAGGAGAACAGAAAATCTCTGGCCTGTTGCGTGGTTTGACTCGATGCTGCCACCAGCAGTTTTCATGTCAAGAACCTGTACTTGCTGATGAACAGAAAGCTTTTCATATATCTTAAAGCAAGTTAAAGCACACAAGACTTGTTCTTTGATGGAGAATGGCTTTATTAAGTCAAGAGGAAGAGGGCTGAGTAGCATAGGGGCACAGTGGGCCTAAGGAGCAGAGAAGAAGAAGTAGAAAGAATAGGTACAGGATGTTCAAAAAAAATCTGCAATTATTCTGGAGGAAGTTTTCCATTGTGGGGTCTAAAGCCAGTAGTTGCATGATTCCCCCAAATATATGTGCTAGTTTAACATAACTTCCTCTTAACTACACAATTAACAAGCATTCAAACTAAAGGTTAAGCATGTAAAGATCTATTAATCAGACAAAACCCTGTGATCAGATGCTTGTTTGTGCTGCACTGAGTGAAGTGGAGTGGTTTTGAAATTCTCAGTATTAACGTGACCTTTTTCCATTTGATGCGCTCCATCAGGCCCATGATGGTTATAACACAGAAGATTACCAGCTTGGCGTTTGAAATACATGATGGTAAGGCAAGCATCACAGTGTCTTGAAAACGTGTGCGTGTGTGCATGTGTGTGTGTGGGGGTGTGGGTGTGTGTGGGTGCAAAAGAAGTTGCAGAAAAGAAAGTGGTTCAGTTGTCTTTTTAGTTTCCAAACATATCACATGGCCACCTTTTCCAAGCCTGTAGTCAGTTCTGACAATGGACTGAAAGGACAGCATAAACACAGTTATGTAATGGAGCAATGACCAAATCTGCCCCCTCCCCTCCCCTTCTCTCTCTCTGTCTCTCTATTTTTAACAATTTCATGGCTGACTTAAAACACAAGCTGATTTGAACAGGTAGATGATAGAATGGATGGTCCAGAGGGACGCTTGCCAAATTCTGCGCATGCACTTCCTCTGTGCTTATCTATCTTTTGTCCCCTGACCAAAAGGCCATCCTGACCCTCACCTTTCATCCCTCATGATCTATTCTAACATCAATCAATAGAACTACAAGGCTGCATACAGTTTGACATTGGATAGGAATGCTTTAACCACTTATAAGCCAAATATAAACCAATAAATAGTGTATGTAGTTGGCTATTCCTGTGCCGTGCTAATGATAAAGTTCATTTGAGCCATAAGTGAAAACAAGCTAATGCGCAATAAATAAATAAGGATTGACATAGAGGCTAAAATAAACAAGTGTGCTTCAGGTCACTGATTCATCTTCTGCAAATGTGAGTAAATATGAGAAACTTAGACTTTAATCCCCCAAACTCAGAGAACTATCCCACCCTGATACCTGCCTCCTTTATTTTGCCATATTTCTTGCCATAGAGTAATTATTAATAAGAGACTGCTCATAGTCCAGCTCTCAAGAACACAGAGTTATTAAAGGCAGAGTGAAGCTGCTTCACAAATCTACTTTTTGTTTATTTCACTGGTATCAGAGGTTTAATTGTAGCTTCTCACAGCCCTGCACCATGAGCCGTATATCATCCTAACATGTACCCCATGATGCCAAAGAAGGGCCACAAGTGTTCGGTCTAATGAGTTGCGAAGCCGCAGGTCTTCATAAACAAAGAGCAGACTGATTAAAACAAATTTACCCAGACGTATGTATCAACGAAAAGCGAGCAGACCTTCACTAACTCTCTCAATAACAACAGTGACAGCTGTTAAGATATCTCAGCAAGTTGTAATTTGTCCTCTTTGCACGGTATTTAACAGTAAGCAGCCAACACAAAGTACAACTAGATGCATCCTATTTTGTTCCATACTTGGCTCAATCTCTCTCTCTCACTCTCACTCACTGTCCTCTGTTAACACGGCAGAAGGAAGTTATTATTTTCATCACAGGGCCATTCACACATGTCCTACCTGGGTTGCAATGACGGGTTGCTCTGGCACCGGCTACTTTTGGTTGATATACCTGCAAACCTTGACATGAAGCACTTGTCATTTTTATCAGAATACATGTAGTGCACGTCTGTGTATTCTGTACTGTCATCCTCTGATGATTTGCAGCTGCATATTTACATGAATAGAAAGTGATTTTTTAAATGTGACATGCATATCTTTGCGTCTGGCTGTAGGTTTGACCAAGCGAGAGGGGCAGCTGACTCCCAGTCAGAAATACCTAGCTATCAGGTATGTGACTCAGGTATGTTTTTAATGCTTCAGATGATGGGTTCATTTAATAAAGCTCAATTTAAAAAGTTGACATGATCTTAAATCAGAGCTATTGAACTCACATCAATAGCCCCCCTTGCAGGCTCTCTCTGGTGTTGTCAAGCAGTTGTTAGGCACCCGGTATCTAGGAAACCACACATTCTCTACTGTCATGTGAACATTGTAGGAATGGCCTGCCCTCCATCTGTCCTACATTACAACTGCAGATTCCTTTCCCTGGCGGTTACTATTGGAGATGGTAGAGCAGCTGAAAAAAAAGCAGCATTTGAGTGGGGAGATGAGTTGCTACTGTAAGCTAACAGGGAGTTAATGTGTGAATACATAGCTGGAAATTACAGAGATAAGAGACAGAGCAGAGAGCAGGACTTACATATTGAGACAATCTTTGTAGAATTTGTTACGCACAGCTTGGAAATTCACTGAACATCTGTAAAACACTGCAAATACATTAAAGGCTGAGCTAGCCAGTGTACCTATAAGGTCCCAGATATGCATCAAAGCTGCATTTCATAAACATACTCTGAGTCAGCAGAGTCTTCTGAGGCTAAATCTCAGATGGGGGAAGGTGAGAAATTGACAGTAGAAACAGGAGCTCCCGTCCAGACAGTTAGACTGCTACTTCACCCAGCAGATTCAATTCAGCGAGGAAGCGAAAGAGACCACAAAAGCTTCCGAGTCAATCAAGCACTCTGGCCTTCTCTCTTTTGTTAGACAGTTTAATGGAATAGACCATTGTGGTTTCTCAGTGGACAGGAAGCTATCTCTACATACGGTATTTGGTCTGTTGTCCTTTTATTCTGTATTTTAGATTGCAAGGTTGGCTACTTTATGAAAATGAAACAACTTTTAACTTCCTTTTTACCCCTAATCGAAAGCTCTTGTCTCATCTCTGTGACCAAAAAGGCGGATGCCCAGCTTGCTGGAGTACTTGAGCTACAACTGTAACTTCATGGGCATCCTGGCAGGGCCCACCTGCTCTTACAACGACTACATGGCCTTCATCGAAGGCACGTGCTACCAGCCACGCCACCAGGAGAACGCCAACGGCAAGGAGAACGGGAAGTACAAGCAGAGCGAACCCTCCCCCAAGGTACAAGTCAACATGCCTTAAATCCAGAAAGAAAGCACCTGAATAAGTGGTTATGATATAACAAAATAGGAAGTTAAACTATGCAATTCTCTTTTAAGTGCATTTTGGGTAATGTTTGAAGAAAGCCCATGCAGAAATGGAGCCGTTTCAAGGGGTGTAGGGTAATTACAATGAGTTTTGTTCCCTTAAGAGAAACAGAATCTGAGACATTATTGAGAATTTAATGACGCAAATGTCTAAACCTCAAGGTTATTTGTGTTTTCTTACTGCATAATGCATTAATAATTTAATTGCACGCCAAGAGTGTTGTATTCATCTCAGAAGATAAAGGAACAGAGCGGAGAACAGACGTTGCTGAATATAAAAAATAATGAGAGAACGCTCAAGGACTCGAGTTAACCTTGAATCAACTTAACTTGGCTTACAGCATCATGTCTCCTTATGTGGTTATTGTTGTTTTTTTGAGTATAAAATGATGTAATGGGTTTTTAACGGGGCTGCTCCTTTGTATCCCACTCTCTTTTCTCACCTCCACCCAGAATGACGTCATCTCCAAGCTGTGTACATGTGCCATCTCGCTGGCCATCTATCTGTCGCTGTGCAAGCTGCTGCCAGTGGAGCACTCCATAAACGACGACTTTGTCAGCTCCACACCTTTCCATCTTCAGGTCATCTACCTTTACTTGGCCATGCTGGCTCTGAGGCCAAAGTACTACTTTGTCTGGACACTCGGTGAGTTTGATGTGACTTGAGTACATATTTCTTCTCACCCATTCTATATTAAATCCCCAAAATTAGAGGTGTTACCGCTTTGGTTTTGTTAAATGCTACTGCTGATTCATGTAGTTTGAACTCAGTGAGCTGTTCTTGGTTCAGGGAAGTTGGTTATTTTTAAAGCAGTCTGTACAGTATGTTGAGATGCAGCCTAAAAAAAGCCACCCCAAAGCTTATTGAACAGAATTTCTTGATGCAGCAGTGCCATCTAGTGCTGAGTTGAGAACTGCAGCTCTTCATTCTTACTAATGACAAATCCATGTGATGCCACATCTCCATCTGTTTTTGTCGCTGCTTGACAAACTAATGTATTTTAAGGATAAGGAGCTGTTGTCATCCTTCACTGTTGTACAAATGTTTCTGAGTACTGCCTTTCTCCTGCAGCTGATGCTATCAACAACGCTGCCGGATTTGGCTTCAATGGATACAACAAAGATGGCTCCCCACGGTGGGACCTGATATCAAACCTCAGAATTCTGGACATTGAGGTCAGACTCTTATTATGAGACCTATTATATCCATATATAGTCCTTTTTTCGACTAAAGCCTGAATTGTATTCTTTTCTTTTTGGATTCTAATTTCAGTTCGCCACAAGTTTCAAGATGTTCCTAGACAACTGGAATATCCAGACAGCTCTTTGGCTCAAAAGGTAAAAGCATTCAGGTTGTAATTATGTGCCTTGCTCAGTTTGTGTGAGAGCAAGTCTTTGCTGTAAAGGGTTGCTGAAACATTTGCTGCATATCTGCATATCTCAAGTCTACTAAAATAGCACATAAAGATTTTTTTCAATTGTTTACAAGCTTCAGCATTGAATACATACAAATTGCAAAGTACTCTGTTGTAAATACAAAAACAAATATTGATGGCTTATATTGCACTTCATAATGGGATCAAG
This sequence comes from Anoplopoma fimbria, assembly GCF_027596085.1. Taxonomy (NCBI): domain Eukaryota; kingdom Metazoa; phylum Chordata; class Actinopteri; order Perciformes; family Anoplopomatidae; genus Anoplopoma; species Anoplopoma fimbria. The sequence goes on from NC_072463.1 coordinate 22,026,431, forward strand.
TTTGATGTCAATAACTAATTTGTGTATTTTTCCAAATGGTAGCCAGTGGCTTTCATTTAGTTCTACTTGAATTGATTTACCTAAACACGGGATGTGTGTTCCTCAGGGTGTGCTATGAGCGCTGTCACATCAACCCCATGGCTGCCACCTTCCTGCTGTCGGCCATGTGGCACGGGGTTTACCCTGGCTACTACCTGACCTTCCTCACTGGCATTGCCATGACGATGGCTGCACGCGCAGTGAGTACACACAATGTTTTTGTCAATACAGAACCTATCGTTGAAGATTTTCCTCGACAGATTTGCCCAAATGGATACAATAATCATAATTCTGGAGTTGTAGAGTATCAACACCTCTTGGAACTCATGTATCACGATACTGAGGCTGGAGACCAACAGTTGTTTTAAACATTTTGTCAAAGAGCTCTTAAGATTTACCACTGCTACTTAGCAGAACCACAAACACACAACAAGGTTAATTTATGGAGAGTAATGGGATAATGATAAAGTACAATACCTCATGGTGAAGTGTGAGGCCATTACCACTAATCTGTGCTAAGCCAGACCTCTTCACTGTAGTCTCGTAAAAGAAGAAGGATATTTATGTAGAGACAGTGGAGTGGTGCTACATGGCGGAAACTCACACTGTAATTCTAGATAATCTACTCGCGAAGGGTTGATTAACTGAAACGACCGCACAGTAAACTTGTCGTGCAGGTGAGTTCCTGCAGAGACTTTCTTCTTCTTTATCTAAAGGAGGACAAGAAGACCATTGACCCAGTTACACTATAAAACTACTGGCCACTGCCCACACAGACGTGTTCAGAGATGGATGTCTCTGAAGAGTTATGAGATGGAAAAAGGAGAGAGAGAGAGAGAGAGAAAGAGAAGGGGAAGAGAGAAGCTTGAGCAGATTATAAGCAGCAGTAGGCAGTAATGCCAGTTGACATGAAAGATTTCCTGAACTAGGGTAATTGGTTCAATTCAAGTCTTGTCTGTTGTACGGAAAAATGAACGGGATGCAATTTTAAGTGTACGTGTCATTCACTTGAAAATGATGTTGGGAAGTTCAACTCACGGGATGTTTTTCTTCTCTTCCAGGTAAGACATAACATCAGACCGTACTTCCTGGCCTCTGACTCGCACAAGCGCATCTATGATGTCGTCACGTGGGCAGGGACTCAGGTTGCCATTAGCTACACGGTGGCGCCGTTTGTCCTACTCGCTGTGGGACCCTCACTCAAATTCTACAGGTTTGTGTGTTTGATTGAATAGTGTTTTGATATTGATGTAATATTGCTTTTGGTCTCCTCATATAAAAACATTACTAGCCACTGATCCCTAACTATGACAAATTGTGATGCATAATGCAGCGTTGTCAATCACACCACTGTCTTAAAGCTATTATACACAATTGTTGTTCATAGAGTAACAAGACTAAGAGTCTACAGCCACTCCAGCAGCTCTGTAAAGGCTTTTTAATTTATAACGTCATAATGCTAACGTCTGCATGCTATCATGCTTACAATGACCATAATGTCCTAATGTTTAGTATAATGTTTAACATGATAACCTCAGTAGTTTTTGTGTTAGCATGCTAACATTTGCTGAGTAGCTGTAAATACAAAAATGTTAACCTTATGATGGCACCAGAGGAAAAGTCCTTAAAGGATTCATGCTATTGGGAGCATGAATGACTGCACAAACTAAAAGGGCATTCATCCACTAGTTGTTAATTAAGATATTTTGGACTAATAATTAGATTATCTGGACCAAAGCCGTGGACCAACTGACTAACATTGCCATCCCTAGTTTTTTAGCCACACTAGCGGCAGGGGTTAAAAAAACTGACTTACAGTTTTATGACCTGCACATGTTATCTGGTTTCATGCTCCAACTATTATTTATAATAAACTGTGATGAGATGATTCTCATTTTGGGTTGTCTCTGCAGGTCCTGGTACTACTGCTTACATCTCCTCTGCCTGCTGGTGGTAATGGCTCTACCTGTCAAATCGAGACGCCGGCAGGCCAAAGAGCAGCAGGACGGCCTAAAGGACAACCAGACCGACCACAACAGCACAGACAACAACTGCAACCAGAAAGACAAAGCAACATGAGGCTCCGGACAGCGACACACAGTCCCTTCAGCAGCGGGAACACAGAGACAAACTAAAACCACTGACAGCTGGAGTGTGGCGAGTCTGTTCACAAAGAACCAAATATCGGACGCTCTGAGAATCCTAACAGACAGAAAACACAAGTCAATGTTCTGTCAAAACTTTCAGTAGCAAGGATGACAGCAATCACAGTTTCTGACATGGATAAGAGACCAGGATGTAACAATGGCCATAGTGTAAACTTATGAGTGATGGTGGTTACTTTACAATACATTAGTGGAAATGAAGACTTCCAAGCTGCCTTAAACCCTCTATGTACTCGGCTGATGGAATAACAGTTGGATGGCAAACAGATGAGACGTGCAGTATGTGGAGGGTTTTTGTCATTGTCTGGATACAAGCCGCTGTAAGGTGGAAATGAAAAATGTTTTCATGTAAAAGAAACATTACTTTATCATCAGCTGCCAATTTCAAACAGGCCTTAGGATCCTCAAAACATTGTTTGATTTCTATGTCTTTTTAAAAAAAAAACTTTATTGGAGAAGAATTCACATTGTACGTGTTTTGTATTTAGATGTTTGTGACAACACTAGTCAGATCCATTCTCAATGCTTTTTTTTTTTCCTGGGATGAATTGAATGACATACAGAGTCCCAAAGATGAATTCAGATCTCGTCCATCTCCAGCAGTGGAAAGTCTAAATTAATTTCTGTTTCTTTTTTTATTTTTCATATCTGCTGCTTTTTTGACCGACATAACTCATCAGATAAATTAGTGTGATTCAAAGGGACCTCATTTACGCTGTTGCGATTTCCATTTTTTCTTTACATATTTCTGACCTGTTTTCAGGGGTGTGTTTTGTTTGTTTTTATGACCTGTGTTAAAATGTCGTGCCTCTGTAATACAAGTATCCAAAATTATTTAATGAGAGTCCTAAATAATAAAATTGTATAATTTGGTAAACACAGTGGAGTGTTAACATCACTGTTGAACACACTGTAGAACACAGTTTTATTCATTGTCTTAAATCCTACAAATATAACAAATCTAGTGAAATTACCACATTCACTGAAGACGTATTTAATTGTCAAAAGGTTTTGTAGCCATAATTATTAAAAGTCAATGGAATGTAAAAGAAAAGTTTAAAAATGAATGCACAGTGCACTAAAAGCACATATTGTGGTCGGGCTGCCAACTATGTAATTGGAATTTGGAATTAGCGTTTGACTGCGAGGAGATCTGATAAGGTTATTTATGTTTGTAACATAATAATAATGTACAAACATTCAAAGACATAGACCAGCTTATGTGGTAAATGGTCTTATTTCATATTGTGTGCACTTACATTAAAATAGGGGATATTTCAGGGTGCATTTACTGTAGGATGAGAGCGACACTGGTTCCTCACATGGTTTCTGTTCACGGCTCTCCTTTAGCCTTTCAAATCATCCAGTTTACTCTTCATAACATTCAGCCGTTCAAAAAGCCACCCATGTGATTTCTGTATCATTAGACTTGTTTTTATTTTAGTGAAGGAAATGTGGTGCAGAGGAGACAAGCTGAAACGCACCTCACTTTTGTCGGTTGTCTGGGTAATTCAAGCCCACAATATCAAACACCTTAGTCGTACATTTTGTTTTCTTCCAATTGTCACTAATTTGAGTTGGTTTGGTGCATTTGTGTTATGTAAAATAATAACAAAGCAGCAGAGGGAAGCTTTTTCCATTTCTTTCTAAGATGTTCTAACGTTTGCATATTTCTGCCATAACTGTGTGTGTTCCAGTATTCATGTTATCCGTACATTTTGATGTGGTCTCATGTAATCTATATTTGTAGCCTGGGCCTTGTGTAGGAGAGTGTGGCCCACTTAAGGGAAAGGGACGTCATTCTACAAACAAAGCGATTATTGCACTGCATGGCCACCCAAACCAGCAGATCAATGCAAATGGCTCCATATGTCCAAAGTGCCAAATCATGAATGGCGCATTTTTGTTTTGTGTGTATGTGAGCATGCGTGCCTGCGTGCGTGTTTGTGTGTGCAAATGTGTCCATGTATTATGTGTGTGTGTGTGTGTGTGTGTGTGTGTGCGCGCGCCTGTGTAACATAACGGTTATTTTTGTGTCAGAAGGAACTTTATTGAAAGATTTGTATAACAGTCCATTAAAATTCTGATTTATGTGGCAAAATAAAGAGAAATTATTTTTAAACACTAAAAACTGATGTTTCACAAATATATGTCTAATTTTTTGGTCCAATGACGGTTATTAATACCAGCCAAAACACTGATGTTTAAATGTAAGGATTTGTTCCAGGGCATGCTCATGCAACAAAGGGAAAATCCCAACAATACACTATGTCCCTGCATCGTTGCTTTGCTATTTTATTGCATTATTACAATAGACTTTTTTTTTTTACAGAAGACGTATTTAATGTTTCAGCAAGAAAAGCACAGGTGAAACTAAATTCATTAGTTTCTTAGCACAAAATACTAAAGATGCACAAAACCAAAGCCCTGGATCTAACTAACTTAAATGTCATGAAGACGATTCATTTGCAAAATATTTTTTTCACAAAGCCCATTTTGACATGTAACAGTAAGAAAAGCAAAGGTTTAAATTATCAAATTAATAATGTCTTTATATTCTAATAATATTGCTTAATGTATTATTCCGTAGCTCTTGTTTAATACACGAATAAACAGAGGACATAGAGTCGAGGCTTGTGTGTGAGAATCAGGGATGGAGGAAGTATTCAGATCTCTTACTCAAGTAAAAGTATAGCACTCTATCATGAGTAAAAGTTCTGCATTTAAAATTGTACTGAATTATTATTAGATATATTTACTTGAAGTGTCAAAAGTATTGATTATGCAGAAAAATTCCCCCTGTGTGTTGTTTCATCGGTTATATCATATTAATAGTTTGTTGCACATTTAAAAGTTTCAGAAAACAGTTCATAGTATTTTATATGCTCATTATAGATTTCTGAAATGTGAATCTGCAAAAATAGTCAAAAGTACAATATTTTTCTACTGCAATTGGTCCTGACAGTTAAAACATTTCAAACTTTCGGAAAGAAATCCCTAAAACTGCCAACAGTAATGCATCCGGTTTGGGTTCCTGTTCTCATCTAGACAATATGATTATGATATGAGAGGTACCTTCATGTCAGACTACACAACCAGCTCTGTCTGCCATCCCAGTGGACCACACAATCACTAAAAACACTAAAACATCCGTGCAATATAAATACACTGTGCAATACTATAATTACTCTGTCTGTATATTCAATATGTTTTAGTTATTGTGGATTTGATTTTTTTTACTTATTTAACAATTCTTTCCTGTTTAGTACTTTTATTACTTTTTATTTTTATTTTTACAATGTCTCTTGTTTGCACTATCTCTATGCTGCTGTAATCCATGTGGGGGGGGGGGGGTTCCTGACCCCTTCTGCTCCTCCACCTGTGACGTCACTGTACCCCGGAGCGGCAGTGGGCGGAGCTACAGACTTCCCTGTTAAACAGCAGCCACAGCGTGACGTGAACACGGTGTTTCTGACTCCACTATCTGCGCGATAAGCTGAACACAACCCCCCACAGAGCGGCCCGGCCCAGGTAAGAACACTTTGTGTTGTGCACTGGACTTTTTAGAGTTTTCCTTTGAGAGGCGAAACAAGTGTGCGGACCTGTTGGAGAGCTAGCCTCTCGGAGCTAACGCTAGCCTGCTCAGGAGCCGTGGGGGGGGTTTGGCTGTAGTGACAGTAGTCCTCTGGAAACAGTCTGACGTTCAGTCAAAAGTTGTGCAATAAAGACCAGATACAAAAAAGTAACTTTATTTATCCAGGCATATTTGATGCCACGCATGAAATCTCTGTGTGTGTGTGTGTGTGTGTGTGTGTGTGTGTGTCTGTGTGTGTGATCTCTGTGTGTGTGTGTGTGTGTGTGTGTGTGTGTCTATGATCTGTGTGTGTGTGTGTGTGTGTGTGTGTGTGTGTGTGTGTGTCTCTATGTGTGTGTGTGTGTGTGTGTGTGTCTATGATGATCTGTGTGTGTGTGTGTGTGTGTGTGTCTATGATGTGTGTGTGTGTCTATGATCTGTGTGTGTGTGTGTGTGTGTGTGTGTGTCTCTATGATCTGTGTGTGTGTGTGTGTGTGTGTGTGTGTGTGTCTATGATCTGTGTGTGTGTCTATGATCTGTGTGTGTGTGTGTGTCTGTGTCTCTATGATTTGTGTGTGTGTGTCTATGATCTGTGTGTGTGTGTGTGTGTGTGTCTCTATGATCTGTGTGTGTGTGTGTGTGTGTGTGTGTGTGTCTATGATCTGTGTGTGTGTGTGTGTGTGTGTGTGTGTCTATGATCTGTGTGTGTGTCTATGATGTGTGTGTGTGTCTGTGATCTGTGTCTATGTGTGTGTGTGTGTGTGTCTCTATGATCTGTGTGTGTGTGTCTGTGTCTCTATGATGTGTGTGTGTGTGTGTGTGTCTATGATGTGTGTGTGTGTGTGTCTCTATGATGTGTGTGTGTGTGTGTGTGTGTGTGTGTGTGATCTGTGTGTGTGTCTTATCCAGATGTTTACTTTTTTGACAGTCAGGGGTTTAGGTGCCACATCTGTTCTTGTTAGACATTTTATTTTGAAGTTGCAGGTGCAGCATAAAAACAGTGTTTTATCACCACCATGTTGAAACAGTGTTTGGTTGGCTGTTTAACAGAACTCTAGTTTCTCTCCAGCAGCTCCTAAAACCAGGGTTCACTGAGTTAAATGGATCACCTCTCAGAGTTTGACTAAACTCTTGGCCATGGACTGATGTAAAAAGCAGACCCTGACCCTGGTATGTGACAGGGAACTGAGTCCTCAGCAGTTTCATACCCACATGACAAGTCGTGAAGAGCTGACTGTTAAATTTAGAGATCATATCCAGTGTTGCCTCCCAGGTTCCTCTTTATGCGTGTTCACAGCTGACAAGAAGTTTAAAGAATTCTGATGATCATATCAAGTGGTCTGTTTTTACATAAATACTGACTCATATATGACCTGAGAGTAGATCTGGGTGTTTTGATATTTTGATAAAAATGTAAAACCATGGATATCAGTACCAAGATATTAACTGGGATTTGTGTTGCCCTTAATTTGTGTTTTCCTGCTTTACAGTTATATGAGGAATATTTCTATGTTTTTATTAATGTTTTAATGGGAATGCTGGACAAATGCCCTTGCCAGTTGGTCATCGTATCTACTTTACAACTAATCTCCTTATTCAAAATGTCTTCTTGTGTGCCTTCTTCTTATTGTTGTTTGTAAATGTATACTTAAAGCAGTAATGCTTCTTTTATAAAGCTGATAGTATTTGTCACTATTTTCTGACATTTTATAGACCAAATGATGAATCTAGTAATTTAGAAATCTTTACATGTTTTTTGCAGCCCTGCTCTTAAATATATATTATACATTGATAATACAATATTGAGACTTCTCATTTAAATGTTGTGATATTTATTTTGATTTGACATATTGATTTTTGTCAATGTTTCCTGTCCCAACCTGTAGATACATTTCAGTAGATATTTGAATACAACTGCAGTGTTTCAAACACTAATCACATTTTTGCTTCAATTGATAAGCAATTGAGGCAAATGAACACAATCAAGTGAAAGCTCCCATTGATTTCACCCAAATGTTTCTTTAATGCTTTACATGATTTAAGCCAACATCTTATTTTCTCTCCCCTTTTATCTGTATAATTTGGTGCTGAGCCAGTGCATGTAATGAATGAAAATCTGGTCGTGTGTGCCTATTGTGTTGGAAAGAGATGGGCGTCGGCCAGCCCCCTCATCTAATATTCAGCCTTGAGTGAAGGGGGATGCTGAGCGTCGGTCCGGCGGTGCTTGTTGATTCTGTTTGCGAGTGAACGAGGGATAAAGATTGGTGTTGTTGAATAGCCTCATAAATATAAGCCTCACCCTACACTAAGGTAAGGGCTTTGTTTGTTCACCTTTTTAGTGTTTTCTGGATACTATGTATCTCTTATAGCAGCTTTAATCATTTGTTTAAATAGCTTTTACTGCTTTTATTGGTGTTTTGTCTCTACTGTTTTTCTGGCTGTGTGTTGAGTCAAACGGATGTGTGGTTTAGCTCCCCACTGATCATTGCTCAACGGAGAGAGAGCTAAATGTTTACTGATTGGTTCTTGTGTGGTTTTATCGTCCACCCGTTGTGCTGAGCGACAAGGAGCTGAGGAGGGTGTGTCAACAGGCTTATGTGTCCTTCATCGTAAACAAAGGATCTTTTTCATTTTTGTGTGACAGTCTGATATGGGAAAAAGGTTGTCAGGTGATCCCTGACTTAATAAACAGGGCAGGAATTTATAAGACTAGCTGCTCTGAATTGCACTTAATTGACTGTAATGGCTCTTTGTACTGAAAGCCCAACAGGCATGTGACATTTAAGTGTTTATTGACCTGAGCCGGAGCTGCTCGCCTACAGATTATGTTGAAACATTGAGCAGCATGTTTGCTAATCTTAATGTGAAACCCATTGCCAAGGCAACCTGCAAGCAATGAGTGAATGTAGCTGATTAATTCTGTGCTGCTGTGGCAGGAAGTGAGTCTGACCATTATGGAAGAGCCCAACTTTATGAATTATTAATGAGTTTTTCATTGATTGGCAAAATCCCTACTACAGGGAGTTTCTTTTGTCCAGTGAAATGATACATATAATGTCCGGGAAGCTTAGATATTATACAGTAAGTTATTATTATATTGTCAGTGCCCAATGGTTACAGAAATGTCATGTGTGAGGACTGCTGTTCAACTCCAGGGTGAAAATGGTACAAACATGACTGATGACACTATTTAATTGGTTTAAAATAATTCTGTAGAATGGTGGAGCCTAATTATAGATGATCTCTGCAAACTGGGCCGTCTGCATTGTTTTTTGTCAGATGCAGACATTTGCCTCACGGCATTTTACTCATATTTTCCAGTGCATATCAAGGCAAAGCATTTCAGTGAAATAGTGTCCACCTATTCTACTTTCAGGCCCTTAGAACTTCCCCAAAGTCCAATTCAAGGCAGTGGAGGAGGGTAGAACTGAGGTCGCTCTTGAAATAATTGGAGCACACAGTCGAGTGCACCAATTGTCCACATGATCATTACAATCAAAGGATCAAAGTTTAGAGGCTATTCTTTGTCTCCAGTGGTATTTGATGACTTAGTGGACGTTCTTGATTGGAGCATTGTTATTGCCCTGCCTTCATTATACTAAGCAGACGGTTCATGTTTTCAGCATGAGCAGGCAGACTGAACTCAAACTGAACTGAGCCAAGTGCCCCCGTTAGCTTTTGTGTATTAAGCTTGTTCAGTGCATTATCCTTTTGTAACCACACTTTTAAATTCTGGTTAAAATGGACACATATCAGGGTGTCCAAAAAGTTGACATATCAATTTTCTCGCGCTCCAATTCATTTGTGTAAGTGTATGACCGTAAAGGCAGATACACATGCTTGTGCAGCAAAAACTATGCTTTCTGATGATCATTTTTTACTTTTAAAAATTAAATATGAATACAAAATTGCATGGAAACAATGCAAATACAAGCAAGCAAGCATGCTTACAACTGTAAACCTCACTGGTTATAATAAATCTAAGTTTATGCAGCCGAATTACCATGTTTTTTTCTTTTTCAATTAGACCTAAAAAATGTTCCTTCAATGTGATCCTTTTTTCCGATTGTAGGTTTATAGTAAAAAAGATGAATCATCTGTTTTTTTGTTTGCATGGGTGAGTTTGAGCGTGTGTGCTGGGTTTGGACTGTACTTGTTTATTGCCTAGCATCACTTCAAAGATACACCACACCCTCTTCCTGGCTTTGACGTCCCTGCTTCTCTCTTAGTGGTGCTGTACATTTACAGCTGGCCTGATAGATACCATTAATATCTTCAGCCTTCTGTGAATGCTAATCTGTTTTCCTCTCGCTCTGCAGTGGTGAACAGGTGGGGTTAGGAGTCGGCCATGGATACCACCACCTCTCTGAAGATGACCTCTCTGGCCATCCAGAGTCTGTTCAGCTACGTAGAGGAGGAGAACCTGGCTGCCATCAAAGCACATTTGGACAAGTTCAGAGATGTGGATAGCAGGAGTGATGTAAGTCAGTCATATCACAACAACCCCACCGGTTGGCTCAACTTGTTTATTTCGGGGAGCAGTATGAAGTAATGAGAGGCTCTTTGAGATCATGTAACAAGTGTTAAAGGAAACTTGAATCTGTTGTGAAGCTGTAGTGAAACAATCCTGAGATGAGAAGAGAACTTATGAAAGGTTAAGTTTTTCCTTCAAAATGCTAATGTCTGAGATATAGTGCCTATAAAAAGCATTCAGCCTCCCAGAAAGTTTTTTCATTTATCATTATCACTTTTTGGAGATCTGAGTCATTTCACATTGACTTTCAAGGCATGTTTTTCTGTAGATCATTAAAAAAAACAAAAACATCAAACAATAACACTCAACCCTGTTTCAGTTTATGTTGTTAAAGGATAAAAACATGAAAACTTATAAGTGGGGTAAGTACTTGTTGTGGACACTAAGTACTCATAGAAAAACGTAATATTTATGTAATGTAGAGAGTCTAGAGGGGTATGTAAAAAGCCAGGTCTTGATATAGCTCATTATTCTGTGCCATAGACCCCCATTGTTGTCCAAAAACTATTAATAAACAATCAGTCAATGTCAATTAACCACACTGTTACACTGAATGACCTGTTCCTTCATTTCCTCAATCATGGGCCAAAACAGTTTATTTTCATGTCAATCTCGCAGTCCAAACCAACCTGCTGCTTTAAATACCCACTAGTGAACCAAATTCATGTTAAAAGTGTGTTGGTGTTATTGTGAAGTATTACCCTTTAAGTACCTGTATGTAAATGACAATTCACATAAAGTTTAGGTGTTTTCATGAGATTTTTCAACAGGAAGAAAAAGTTAAATTAAAACTTTAACTTGACTAACAGAAAAGCTTTCAGGCCATATTGCATTAAGGGATAGATTTTTAGAGGTAAAGGATTTAAGTTAATATTATCACTGCCTGCCATTTCTTTAACCCAGGGAGTTCTCAGAGGGTAACACGGGAAAAAAAGTCTAATTAATTGGTTTGTAGTTGATGTGTTAAAAACTTTATCAAAGTTTCATTCCCTTTTTTTTTTTTCAGAATGGACAGACTCCCCTGATGGTGGCGGCAGAGCAGGGCAATGTGGAGATACTGCAAGAGCTCATTAGGAGAGGAGCCAACGTGAACTTGGACGATGTTGTAAGCACACACACACACACACACACACACACACACACACACACACACACACACACACACACACACACACACACACACACACACACACACACACACACATAACATCCCAAACTGCCTCATATGAAGCATAGGTGAAAAACAATGTGGTCAGTTTAACCACATTATCCGCTTGACAAAGAAGACGTAGCTGAACTAGTGGCCATGATGTCCCATCTTGCTGAACTCACCACACTGGGGCTTAGTCCACAGCTATTATGATCTATGATGAGCCATAATGACAAGTTATTACACATTTTTTTACCTTTGCTCTTCTGACTAAATGACAGGATCCACTTGCTGGCCAACACCCTCTGCCTTCAGAAGCCAGCCCCCCCCACAGCAAACAGTCAAGCATGCATATACCCTCCCACTCAGGCACACGCATGCATGGTCACACACACTACACCTCTCATTAACATCTCACGTGCATGTAACCTGCTATTACACATGGCACACTGATACTTGTGCTCACTCTAGCCCCAACGCAGCAGAAGAAAGGAGAAGCATTACATACAATAGTTGGCTGCACTTGTCTTTCTTATTTCACACTCTGAAACTCCTGTATGTCCATGCGACATCCCGTTTCCATGAGCACCTGGTATGACCAGCTGGTAGGTACAGTGCTTTGAACATTCCCACATAGCACTCGAACGGACGTTTGACCAAGTGGATTTGGAGTCTGATGGGGGTTCCCACGGTAACAGGTTGTCTCTGTGTGTTCAGGACTGCTGGACCGCGTTGATCTCTGCAGCTAAGGAGGGCCACATCGAGGTGGTGAGGGAGCTGCTGGAGAACAATGCTAACCTGGAACATCGAGACATGGTGAGAACATAGAAAAAGTTACTGACATTTTTTTTCTTAATTTAAAATCTGCTGTGAGCACTGATTTTTGTGTTTTATATGAAAAAATGTATTCTGTGTTGCCATTATCCAATCTTATGTGATACACATGATGTCATGTTCTCTGGAAATGCAGTCAGTTTTATCAATTTTAAGTCAAGAAAAATTAAAAAAAAAAAGGTGGATTGGGTTTTCCATCCCAGTGGATGATACCTGTGCCATGTAATCGCAGCGCCTTCGTTTTGATTCTAGGGACTTTTGTCGCATGTCATCCCCCTTCATCTCTATATCTCTACTATATACTGTGAAAAAGTGTCTGAAATGCCAATAAAATCATTTTAAGAATATAAAATACATTTGGGGTGTAGACGTGGGACGATAAGAAAATTTCATGTCTAAATTATCCTGGCCAAAAATTGCGATTCACAATATTATATCAATAATCATCTAAATATATACTTTTAACTACTAAAATTGCAATAAAACAAACTGCAATCCCTTTGTTTTGTGAGAAAAAGATGTGATAGCTACTGATAGCCTTAATATGTAGCCTTTATACAATCAAAATATCATAAAGTCTTGATGTATGTGCATAAGTGGTTTCTATAAAATGTAATGACCCCAGTGCTGGTTGAACAGGATGATCATTCCCCTTGAAATGGACATAAAATGAAATTATTTCATGTTCGATGACTCCTCTCCGGTAGTAATACCATTTACTGATCTCTGGTTGTGTCCGTATGGGGCAGTGATATGATTTAGTCTTGGGAAACTTGATCTTTCAAAGGCAGACTGTCTGCAGGCTTGCTGTAGCAGCTATTCTCTATATTCGTGAGCAGACTATCTGGCAACATGCAGATGAGATGCATATTTATCACCTGGGGCTGAAGACGTTGTTAGTTGTCATGTAGATGTCCTAGCTCAAGAGGCAACGTGCATTTCCAGCAGCCAGAATGCTAAAACATAATCCTAATGAGAAAAAAACATCAGTAGGTAGTGTAAGTTATCAGGTGTTTGTGATACATCATGTACAATAAATAAATTTATTTATTTGCACTCAAAGATTACACATTTTTAATTACTCAATTATTCTTTTCATTTATGATGAGACATTTAGAGTACATTTTTCCTCCTCTCATACCTCTGTGACTTTATGGAAGTGACTCAGGACATCACCTGACACACTGCCGTGCGAGGCATGTCTAAGCTGCACAGGACAGCTCATCACAGTAGGATTATTATAAACCACACAGTGTGTTACTGTTCGCAAAAACTGCTGAGATTTGACCTATACTGCTTTACTGCTGAGTTTAATACTGTTGTTGCTCTAACACCTTGTAATGATAAAATAATACCTAGAAATATGTCCAGAATGTTACATGCATAGTATATATTCTATATGTAGAGGGTGTTTTGCACTGTATTCATGAACAAATTCTCTGTTTCCTACTCAGGGAGGTTGGACTGCTCTTATGTGGGGAGCCTATAAAGGTCGTACAGATGTGGTCCAGCTGCTCTTGGAAAAAGGAGCTAACCCCAACATCACTGGTCAGGTATCAAGACTGAACACATTGTACTTTTTCTTAGATTCCCAATAATAATAGCATCATTGGCATCTATTTTTCCTTTATATAAGGATTGAACATTACAAAGACAATAGGTATGTTTACATGACGTGAAAAAAGTCATTTGGATGTGGGTGTTTACTTAAAAGAAAATGTTGTGCATGAGTTTCTTCTTTTATGAGTTAACATGATGTGTTTTACTCTGATTGCTCCGTGTAAATGTGATCAAATGTTTCATCTCACTAGTTAAAAACTGATAAACATCACACATAACTTTACAGTAACAAAACTGTGAACGCAACCACAACTATGCTCTTTACCTGCGCCCTGCGATGCCTCCCCCATCTGCTGTTTCAGTCATGTCAGTTGGCTTAAAGCGTTAGTACGACCTCAGGCCGGACACTGATCATTAGCTACTGTCAGCATGACACCCTTCTCCTCTGGCCCAACAGTACAGCGTCTACCCCATTATCTGGGCGGCAGGTCGAGGCCACGCAGAGATTGTCCATCTCCTGCTGCAGCACGGAGCCAAGGTCAACTGCTCCGACAAGGTAACTACGTACTGACAGATGTTAATTTACTTTTTTTTTTTTAAATCTTTTTTTTAATCACACAGAAGATGTAGTTAGTGGGATAAGCTTAAAAGATCCAATTGCTTTGGTCCTCATCCACCTTCCAGTTCCCCAAATCCCTGTTCTCTTTATTTATTAACCTTCCTGCACGGGTCCCTGGGTTTTTGACTAAATTATTACATATTTTCTTATTTTCTTTACAGTACGGTACCACTCCTTTGATCTGGGCAGCCAGGAAGGGCCACTATGAAAGTGTAATGCACCTTCTGGCCAACGGGGCTGATGTGGACCAAGAAGGAGCGGTAAGTAGATTGTCTGTGAATGGCAGATTTCCTGTGAATGGTTGTTTACTATTCATGAGTAGCATTCAATAGAGATCCAACACTGGTATAATAAGTCGAATTGCAGTTTATAATTTTTATAAAACACCGTTTTGAAAAATTTCAATTGAGGTATAATATCTGTACAATATGATATTTTCATTAATTAAATAATTAAATTATGTTGATTTGAAAGGGTAACTACGGTACTTTTTGTTCATTTATTAATTTCATGCTATTATCTCATGTTTGGTGTCTACAACAATTTTCTGTATTTGGTCCAGTATTACGCTGTAACTGGTTGCCATGAAACGAGCTGCGAGGGGAATTGTGCAGCGTTAATGTAACGTTACGTTCAATAAAAGTGCTTGTTTTTGCTACTAACAGGTTCAGATTGTTAGTATAAGTGTCAGATAACATTATTGAAAGGACCCTACAGAGAACTCTTCCCACTCTTCCTCTTTGAGGCCTCATAGGGTCAGAGCGCCCACAGGAACACCACCAGTCTCCCAAGCTTCACCAGACCTGCAGCAGCTGGTTCAGCCTCCTCTGCGTCCTACCCCCTCTCTCTCTCTCTCTCTCTCTCTCTCGCTCTCTCTCTCGCTTGTCCGCTACTCAATTTGTAGGAGCTCTTTAACTGTATACTCTGGCTCAACTAAATAACAGCTGAGCCAGACTAATTTTGTTTTGGGTTCATCGTGGGTGCCATGACACACTAAGCGGCCTGTTCTCGCCAGTGTAGTTTGCACATAATCAAGATTTAATGCTCTCAAGCGCCACAAACTCATTAGTAAACTGCAATATTAAATAATTGATTGCATCTATGACACAGCGCATCTGTGCTCCTTCGAGTCATGTTGCATCTGTGCTGTCACAAACTGAAAAATGTGATAGTTCGATATATAGCATCAATAATCAGATGGAACTAGAGTAGCTAATGTTGCAGAGCAATTCATTTACATGCGATTTAGAGACTTTAGTGCCCGGAAAAATACATGAGTTATTTGGCTTGCTAGACAATATATCAATAATAGATTGTCAATAAGCCTGTAGTGTCCCCCAGAGCTGCTGAATATACTGAATATACACTTTGGTGGACAATTTGTCTTATCTCCAGCCATCATTTATTGACCATTTATTGGCTATATTGAACACAAACCAGAATCCTAACACCCAGTCAAGTATAGAGAAACATGTGTATTTTGAAATGTTTGCGTTAGATGGACCCTGAAATTCGCAAATTTATATTGCTTCCTCTTTGTCTTTTCAGAACTCAATGACGGCTCTGATTGTGGGAGTGAAAGGTGGCTATACAGAGGTTGTGAAGGAGCTGCTGAAGAGAAACCCAAATGTCAACATGACGGACAAGGATGGCAGCACAGCCCTGGCCATTGCTGCCAAGGAGGGTCACACCGAGATCGTACAGGACCTGCTGGACGCCGGCACCTATGTCAATATCCTGGACAGGGTGAGGCCACCATACAACACCAGCATTACAGGCTCGCCGTTTGATGATGTGGAAGAGTAGTTGGTATGTAATACAATGTGAATGAAATAAAATTCATGTCTCTCTCCGTCTGTTTCTCCTTTCTGTCTCTCTTTCACCATCTCTGTCAGAGTGGGGAGACAATGCTGATTGGAGCAGTGAGAGGAGGTCATGTGGAGATAGTCCGAGCTCTGCTGAACAAATACGCTGATATTGACGTCAGGGGCCAGGTAGGAGTTCCTCTCCCACTGTCTTAGCTACCTTATTAATGTTTAAAGACACGCATGAGGCCTTCTTGTGTTCTCTATGTGATATGTCCCACTGCTACTCAATACTGTTTAGTTCTGTTGTTTCTTAGTAAAGTGAACTTTAAACCATGGGATTAAACAAATGTACACCAGAATTTTTGCTATATATACAGACGCTCCTTGATATCGTGTGTGTGTGTGTGTGTGTGTGTGTGTGTGTGTGTGTGTGTGTGTGTGTGTGTGTGTGTGTGTGTGTGTGTGTGTGTGTGTGTGTGTGTGTGTGTGTGTGTGTGTGTGTGTGTATATCTATCTATCTATATATCTATCTCTCACACTGGTACAGTTTCTTTTTTTTAAGATAAACAAGATCATATTTGTATTGTCCTTTCCATGTCAGGATGGAAAGACTGCCCTCTACTGGGCGGTGGAGAAAGGCAACGCCACCATGGTGAGAGACATCCTGCAGTGTAACCCTGACACCGAGAGCTGCACTAAGGTACGGCACACTCACTAGTAAAGGAGTCAAATGAGCTCTCTGTTATCCTTTGAATTTCTTGATTGTTATTTCCAAAGTATCATGTTTCTCTCTTTATTTTTACATTTAAAATGTAAACGTTTTAAAAACGTCCATTCACTACATTAAATAACAATGATAACAAAATAAATCTGCTGTAAAAAAATATTTTGAGTAAAAATGCAGGCAGACAACTATGAATATTGCCTTATAACAGCCTACCATAGGTTTTCTTCCTTTCTTTCTTAAAAAACGATTGTGTGTAGTAGGCAGTTATTTGTTTTGCACTTATGTAGAGTTGATTCATTGTAAATGTAAATTTCAGAATGATATTGATGATGTGTGTTGTTGCATTTTAGGAGGGAGAGACCCCACTTATCAAAGCCACAAAAATGAGAAACATAGAGATAGTGGAGCTCCTGCTGGATAAAGGTGCCAAGGTGTCTGCAGTGGAAAAGGTACTTTTTAAGAAAAATCTTGTAATAACAGTACTTTTATAACACTCTAAGTTTAGTGAGTCTTTTTTTAAGCGTTTTATATATAGTTATTTTTCAGTCAATTCAGTGTTTTTCTTCCTTCAGAAAGGAGACACACCCCTCCACATTGCCATTAGAGGGCGCAGCCGTAAGTTGGCTGAGCTGCTGCTGAGGAACCCTAAAGATGGCCGCCTGCTTTACCGCCCCAACAAAGCTGGAGAGACTCCATACAACATCGACTGTACCCACCAGAAAAGCATCCTCACACAGATATTTGGAGCCAGTATGACCCATTCTTCCATTTCATTCAGCAAATAATTGTGTGACAAAATATGCTCTTTGCATTATACTGAAATCAGAAAAGAATTAACGGCTTTACTTTGTCTTCTTCTGCGCTTATTAACTTTTTCTCTCCGTCCTATTCTCTCTCAGAGCACCTCTCCCCCTCTGAGTCAGATGGAGACATGTTGGGTTATGACCTTTATAGCAGTGCTCTAGCAGACATCCTGAGTGAGCCCACCATGCAGCCACCGATCTGTGTTGGACTGTACGCTCAGTGGGGCAGCGGCAAGTCTTTCCTTCTCAAGAAACTGGAGGGTAAGTAAGCCCACATCATTAAAAGTATTTATTGGGAAAATTAGCTTTGTGGACAGGGCCTTTCCTCAGTTTCTCTAAATCCTTCTGTAACACAAAACCTGGAAAATGTTCCAGTCATTGAAAACACATGGAAAATGAGGGAACAAGTAAAGTGTCCTGTAAAATAATTTCAACATTCTCCTATTTTCCTTAAGCTGACTTGCCATATGAAAGGGAAAAGTTATGTTCAGGATCATATTAACGTTTGAATGGTAGTTTATGGACGAGAGTATTTTAAATAGTCTTCTATCGGTTATGTTGTGTAAACGCTGTAAACACCCCAAGTCATGTCACATGGTAGCACATGCAGTTTGAATGACATTACATAATGTTGCTTTCTTCCCAACTTGTTCAAGCGGTTGAATGATTTTATATTTAGTTGCAGGTTTGGTTCAGTTGCTAAAGTTGATGCATCATTTCTAAGAATCCGATTTCAAAAGCATTCAAAAGATGATTTCATACACTGCAGGTCTTTTAAATCAGACTTGGGAAGAGAGAAATATATTAGTGTACGGTGTGATGCCTGTCATATCAGCTATAGATCATCTCTGAAAATGTCCTGGAAAATGATGTCTAGAAAAGAGTGGGAACCCAGAATGGGTTTCTTTTCATATTGCTTCATATCCTCACATAGTGTCCTATATTTTTTATCTTCCTTATACTTTATTGAAATATCTGACATGAGATCTTTTTTTTTTTCCTTCCTCTTGTTCATCAGATGAGATGAAGACCTTTGCAGGCCAGCAGATCGAGCCATTGTTCCAGTTCTCCTGGCTGGTGGTCTTTCTCACCCTGCTACTCTGCGGCTCAGTGGCCGTGGTTCTGGGCTTCACTGTTGATCCAAAGCTGGCAATTGCCGTCTCCCTCAGCCTCCTCGCTCTGCTCTACATCTTTTTTGGTGAGGAGACTGATGAGCTAGAAATGCAACACTGATACGATAACTGATGACTGTTAGGAAATTCAGTTTTTATTTGTCCTGCTCCATAGGGAGGGCAGCCTCCTTGTTAGTGGTCAAATTACATAAGGGTATATTTTTGTATTCTGTTTTCAGGACCACAAAAGGAGCTCCACACAGATTATAAAGAAATACAAAGATGTCTCAAACCAAATGACCCTTTATTCTTTTCTATAAGATGAGTGTGCCATTATAAAACCAATATCATATATGATGACTTCAGCTTATTAACTTACATTGTTATTGATTTTTAAAAAGTATTAGTGATGTTTATGAATAGGACTTAACAATTACACCTCCTACTGTCTTCAGTGTTGGTGTACTTTGGAAGTCGGCGAGAGAGGGAGAGCTGGAACTGGGCGTGGCACATCAGCACCCGTCTGGCTCGCCAGGTCGGTTACCTGGAGCTGCTGCTCAAACTGATGTTTGTCAACCCACCTGAACTTCCTGAGCAGACCACCTGCGCACTGCCAGTCAGGTAACAGTGACACACTCACAAAAACACACACTTACAGCTAAGTTCTGTTATTTTCCCCTAATCTAAGACAAACAATGTAAACACTTGACAATTTCAGTCTCACTCTGCATTTATTATTGAGTTTTAAAACTCCATAGGTGGAGTAGCACCATTGATTATTACATCTATTATTGCAATGTTAACAATCTTGTTAAAATTAATACTTAATTCCCAGTCCAATCAGTTTTCTGTGTAACTGAAGAAATTAAAGCATAACTTCTGTTTCTAATTTGTCACACAGGTTCCTGTTCACCGACTATAATCGTCTGTCCAGTGTTGGAGGGGAGACCTCCATGGCTGAGATGGTTGCCACGCTCTCTGATGCCTGTGAGCGGGAGTTTGGCTTCATGGCCACCAGACTCTTCAGGGTTTTCAAGAAAGATGAGATCCAAGGTGATGACATTTGCAATCATTTATTGATTGCTGTTGGGACAAATTGAGAGTTTCATCAAATATAAATAGATGATTTTGAGAAGATTAGCCTAGCTTTAATCAGGTTTGTTGTGATTGGTATTTAACGCAGTTTGCATTTGCAGCGTGCAAAATTAGATTTAAACTGCTGTTAAAAAAATAAAAGCATAATTCAGCATTTGTAAGTATACCAGTGCTTAAAATCAATGGTTTAGTTTTTACTCCATTTACGACATCCTTCCTAAAATGATCTTAATATGTGCATAATTTGTGGTAATTCAATGTGCATAGAAAATATTAGCTTTTTGTAAAAGGGATTTGTAAATGCGTCTCTCTCACATTATCCTCTACCTCCCTCTCATACGACAGGTAAAAAGTGGAAGAAAACATGTTGTGTTCCCTCATTCGTGCTGTTTGCCTTGACCCTGGGATGCCTGATCACTGGCATGGCCCTGCTGGCCATCTTTAAGGTGAGTTAGAGGAATTAATCTGTGAGACTTGAGTTTAAACCGCGTGCCTCCTTACCACAATGTCACTGGACGGCCCAGCAATCAGCTTCAATGCTTTTATTTCCCAGGTGGACCCTGATAATTTCACATTAAACGCAGTGCTGATAGCCATGGCCAGTGTGGTGGGCCTGGCCTTACTGCTCAACTGTAGGACCTGGTGGCAGGTGGCTGACTCCGTCCTCAACTCCCAGAGGAAACGGCTGCACAGTGCTGCCAACAACTTGCATCGACTCAAGAGTGAAGGATTTATGAAGGTAGACTAATACACTTTAATCATTGTACCAAGTCAGATTCAAGTCCTTCAACATCCATTTTTCATGGATAAAGAGGCATTCCATTTGCTTATGAAGTTATGACACTTTAGTTCCCAAGCCAATCAATTTCCCTTTTGCTTGGTTTGGGTCACTGATTGTCTTCCCCTGTCTCACACCAGGTTCTGAAGCATGAAGTGGAGCTAATGTCAAAAATGGCCAAAACCATTGATGGCTTTACCCAGAACCAGACACGCATGGCCGTCATCATCGACGGACTGGACGCCTGTGAGCAGGACAAAGTTCTGCAGATGTTGGACACGGTGTGTGTTTGCACATACATCTGTGCATCAGATGATTAGTGCAACTTCCTATTGACTGATAACACGATAATATGAAGCAATTACATTTTTCAACATCTGTCACTCAAGCAATTTTGTAAGCATGGCTGCTGCCATATGGCCTTATCTTTGGGTGGGTCTTTCACCTGTGCACACACATCTCCGGCACTGTGCAGCCAGCCTGGTGTTCCCAGCTGCCTTAGCTTGCCTCCAAGTTTAGATTCTTCCTCTCAGCTGCTGTAATAAAATGTATTTTAGCCAAATGTTTCTTTTTGATGAAGTAATCCCAGAGAAGATGGCAACCTCCTGTGTGCTAATGTAATACTCACATCTTTGTAAGCACCTCCTAGTCACTCTGTCAACACCCTGTGTTCAGAGATTCAAACACTTTGAAATTCACATTTTTGTAGGTTACATAAATTAAATATTTATTTTTCCTTCAGTCTGTATTATTAGTACCAGATAAAGTGCATTAAAGATGCAGATCATGTAGTGGAGCCGTTGTTGATGCTGCTGACAGCTGCTGTAGGTACAGAGGTTCATCGTCCTATGGGACGAGGGGGTTAAGAACCCATGTATGCATGAAGCACAAATCGATGTCCTGTGACACTTGGACAATGTCCCTTAGATAGCAAAGAGGAAATCCCCTACACCATGTGCTTTCACAGGAGTCATTAAGTTAAAGCACTACAGCTGACTGTTGCCTTTAGCTGTCGTATTATTGTCGATTGTAAACTACACATTTTGATGTTAAAGTAGTGGACACTCCACAGTTTGAAAAACACATTTTATGGAATAACAAGAAAGGTGGTTAAAGATGTGCTTTACACACTAACTCCCGGTTTCTCATTCAGGTGAGGGTACTCTTCTCCAAAGGCCCTTTTATCTCCATCTTTGCCAGTGACCCCCATATCATCATCAAAGCTATCAACCAAAACCTCAACAGTGTGCTGAGAGACTCCAACATCAATGGACACGACTACATGAGGAACATCGTCCACCTGCCAGTGTTCCTCAACAGCCGAGGTCTCAGCACGGCCAAAAAGCTCTGCATGGCAGCGCCCATCAATGGAGAGACCTCGCCTGCTGAGGGTAAAGGATAATAGCAAATATACAACATATTGTATTGTGTACGCATATATAAAGGGATTGCACACAGTTTTGGGGGTTTGAACTGTCAAAGATGCTATTCTATTTGAATATGAGATGTAATATTTCTTTATTTAAAGGCATCTCTTTGTCTCTTTCTCTCTCTTTCTCTGTCCAGGATGGCATGAAGACGGGGACAGGAAGATGTCTCAGAGCAGCCTGGGCCAAGACCAGGCCAAGTTTGGCAGCAAGAACGCCCTAAACCGCAGGGTAACAGTTATTCAAGTCATGTTTATTTGAATAGACCAATATGAATTATAATGTTTTGTTGTAGTCTACAGCCCAACATCAATGGTTCCCAACCCCAACAATGCTCTCTAATAATAATAATAAGAAAAGGAAGAACTATTGCACACAAATAAAATACTATGGCTGAGGCAATCCAAAGAGTAATCCCCCCCCTACTTAGACAATGGGAATGCAATATATGACATGGGTGGAAGAATGATTATAATAATAATAGGCAGGCAATAATAAAAATACAAAAAGCAGGATTATAATTAATCCAAATAATATATACCAAGGATAATATATCAAGCACTGTTTATTCTACTTGTCACCACAAATATTCACAGTTCACAGCCAACCCTATCCCTTGACAACAATCAAAAAGGCCAATAATAATAACAAATTGCAGAGAATGTTTTGATACAAAATTAAAATGAAGACAAAAAAAATGTTTATTGAATGAGGTAAAATAAATTAGTTTTCCCACCGGACTCATTCCCACAACACTCCCATGCTAACCGGGAACATCATCCAGTTGGAAAACAACACTTGATAATCAAACATAATTAAAATGCAGATAGTTCTCCACAATGTGAATAGAAAACATTGGATTAGGTTTAGAGATGGCGCTTTAGAAATCCTCACTGCTCTCTATTTTCGGCCTCCTCCCTGAAAGGGGGGGGTGGATGGGGGTTCGGTACAGGCGTGGTGTTGGCAGGCGGTGCAGAGGCCAGAGGACAGAAGGAGACACACGGATACAAAGAGAGAGGTGCTCGATATGCGGCCAAGGTTCCCGGTGTAATTGATGTAATGACTGTTTATCCTTCCTGCTGCGTTGCCACAGCCTAATGACAAGGCCTAGCAGCAGTGGGTCCCTGTGACAAAACACTGGCACCAGGTCTGCTGGCAGGAGGCTAAGTGACTGCTGCTGTCGCTGATGCCTTCCTCCCCCCTGTGAGACCTTCTCACTACCCCTCCTTCCTTCCCGCCTCCCTCTCTTGTTTGTTTGTTTGACATTTGTTTGTACCTCGGGTTTATCTTGTACCCACAATTATTGTTGTTGGCCCTGCTATTATGGGGCGGCGTGCTCTTTTTATTTGCCCTCTGCCACTAGCTAGCTCTTGGCAGGAGGGCCCTCTTTCTACAAGTGGAGATTAAAATGAGGGCAGGGGGGGGAAATGAATTGGTGGCTCTCCATTTTCATGTGGCTTTTGAAGTTGTGGATGGCATTAGGAAAATCTCTACCATCTAATTCCATTTAATGAATTCCCCTTTTATTAAGCAAAAATATATTTCCTGGAACTCTGCATTTAGTTCTTAAAGATAGAGGAACCACCTTCTCAAAATAAAACACTTTTTACAGAATGAAAGAAGAGTGTTTCAGCAAGGAGAAGAAGGACCATTAGAAATAAGCTGATACAAAACCAATGACCTAAATGAACCAATAAAGCTGTACAGCTACAGTAAAATATTAATGTTTATTGAAAAGTCAGCCACAATGGACTGTCTGTATCGTGGATCTTTTCCGTTCTCACTGGGTGCCGGCCATATTTTCCATCTCTCTGAGAAAGAGGTCATGAGACCGGCGTTGTGACTTGAAAGTCAACCAACAGCCTCGCCTTGGCTCATGACCATGTTGGCTGTCTGATGTCATCAAAGAAGTTCTCTGCTAGATCTATGTCAATAGCTCGCTTGCGTGTCACGACTGTTCATCTTTGGACAGTGGCTCTTTGATTTGTATTTGCAGCTAATCATATGTTTTTCTCATGAAAAGATAGATGATACAGAAGGGAAGACTGAAGAAGCTGATCATTAGAGGGGCAAAATGAAAGATAAAATGCTTTACATTGGTTTCGCTCACACCTCTTAGGGTTAAGATGCAGACCTTAGTGGGAATATTATCTACAGTCAGCACAAGTTAAACTACCATTGATATGTTACCCTAAGATAATTTCACTTTGAATTAAAGCAAATAAATCCATAAATGTATTTGGGTTGCATGTAAGTACAGTTAAAGATGGATAGGGTGCTCAGGTAGTCTCATGATGCACAGCTTGCAAGGATGATGCACGAGTAATAAAACACACAGGGGTCAAGGGTCAAGAGTAATGTAAACGCTTTTGTTTCACTTTAGCTGTGTCTGTATGGGTTTTACATCTGTGACGGGAATACGGTTCCTGCTTTCCCACTGATAAAGAGCTTTTTTGACACAGAGGATTGCTTGTTTCCATATAATAATATAAAAAAATATTAATAAATAAAATTGCCATTCTGATACGTTGAAGTTCCATTAAGACAATTCAAAGTCGTGGAAAACATGTTTATCTTGCTAAGCCAGCTGAAAACACGATGATGTGTCAAATTCTCGATCTTGTGATCTTTGAATTCCTGTCTTTCTTTGCTACCTCGCTCTGTTAAGGACACATACCGGCGTCGGCAGATGCAGAGGACCATCACCAGACAGATGTCCTTCGACCTGACCAAGCTGCTGGTGACCGAGGACTGGTTCAGTGATATAAGCCCACAGACCATGAGGAGGCTGCTCAACATTGTTTCTATCACGGGTAAAGAATAAACCCTGTTCTGCTTCAGCACTGCTGTCGTCTCGTTATATTTAACAAATGTTTTTTTTGTCCAAACAACAACATTTATGTTATTTATTCCTAATATAATTTATTTTACAGGGATTGAATATGTCAAAACACAATAACATATATGGTTGAAATCATCTTGACATTTCTCGAAACTTAACAGTTACAAACCAATCTCACTTTTCTTAATGCCACGACTTTGGACAGGTTGTTGATGGACAGACACTGATCAGGAGGATGCACAACCCTGAGATGTTATTTTTCTTAGAGAGAAGAGTAGACCGCTGACTTTTTAATGCTGTGTTCAGACTATGAGCGTCACAGCAACAGGCTACAAGTCATTTTTAATTGAAGCCGGTGACATTAAGCTACAAACTGAGGCCCATTGCTCTGAGCATTAAAAAGACACTAAAGCTCTGCACCGTTTTTCACAGGTCGTCTGCTGCGGGCCAATCAGATCATCTTCAACTGGGATCGGCTGGCGTCATGGATCAACCTGACGGAGGAGTGGCCTTACAGGACATCGTGGATCATCCTCTTTTTGGAAGAGACTGAAGGAGTGTCCGACCACATCGCTCTCAAGACAATCTATGAGAGGTACAAACACACAAGCACATAGACTGACACAATCTCCCCCTCTTAAGTTATATATCTGATCTACGAGGTGGGAAGGATACTTCAATTCAACTGCATAGTTTCTTTCTTTGTCCCATTCGTTGTTTTACCTTCCTTTCTTCTGTCTTGTTTTATTGGCTTTCCATCACTTTCTGTCTGCCTCGGGGCATAAAATGGAAATTAGGTCATATGAATTTAAGGACCCAGCGTTGTCGGTAAACCACCAAATCCCTAAATTGTCTTCACCGTCCAGAGGAGATCAAAAAGCCAGAACAGAATTTAAGAGCTGGAGTCAATAAATAATTACATTTCTTGATATTCTTGATATTCTCTGATATAAACAACTTTGACCAGCAGATGGCAGTAGAGGATTTTGTTTGTGTGGACTACAGTAATCCAAAATCCCTGCTAGTGGCTTTGGGAGCTACGCTAATTGGCATCTGACAGACAGATTTTGTAATTGATCATAATGCACATGGTAAATGATGTCTGTATTATGACCTGGAGATCTCCTGATACATGAAGTCACTCATTTCCTTAAAAAAAAGACAAGGGACAATTGACGCTCAGACATCATTGTTTCAGCTGTGAGTGTGTCTCCGTGTGTGTTGACAGTATGACTGTTCATGCTCTGTATGTGTGTGCTCATGGATGCTTTTAGGCCTGTTCACTGCAGACAGGAGGTGGAGATAGACACAGGCCTGAGACGCCGGGTTGGTGTGCTGCCGTACATCAGTCGATGGCCTTTAAAGGTTGCACTCTGTCACATTACACTAGTGCCTGCGAGTCCTGCGGCAGGGAAGCGTCACAGACGGTTACTGTCAGCCAGTCAGCTAGCTAGATTCCGCAGACAACACTCCCTCCCCCATCTCACAGGCAAACCACTGCCTCATTAGACGAGGTTCATGCTGTTTGGTTTTCAGAGGACAATAGGCATTACCTTCCAATTCTTTCCAAAGTCTTTCATGGGACGTGTACAGTGTGAGGGGAGGACAGAATACAAGGTTTTAGATAACAAACATCTTGGTCAGAAGAATCAGTTTGCTGGATGTGATGACCGCTGCCTTTTTATAATTGTTAATTTATGCGGAAAATATGTCACTACACTTCTCTATTATATATCTGTATCATGTTTAAGTATAGTGGAAATTAAACCCTTAGGGAAATGTCCACACTTACCATAATTATTGTGGAAAATAAAACAGATCTAATTATACACTAGAACAGCCATAAGATTCCGCAGTGTTTCTACATCTCACCAACGGCCTGGATTCAAGTGTCTTCACCACAGCATTTTGCTTACGCTGCTCATTAGACTTAATATAGTTCCGTCTTTGACCAACGGTCCTGTCTTTCTTTATCTTCGTCCTCACTGGCTGTCTTTTCCGAATGGCTGCTCTGTTCTGCAGTGGCCGTCGGAGAAGCGGCCTTAATGATGATGACAGGAAGCCTCAAACAGGCTAAACACAACGCCTGGCCTAGAGGCCTTATCTCTTGCACTAATCTTCCGCTGATAAGACTCAGGCCTCTGCCTGTGAATCTTTTTCTGTCTCTCTGCTATTTTCTTCCCCTTACTTATGATCTCAGTCTCTAACGTCTCTTTTTTTTTGTTCTGGATGAGATATTCTGTGTTTTTCCCCTAGCGATGGATGGACACTTGACTGACGCCTCAAAACCTCAGGCCTCTTCTCCCGAATGTCTGTCTGCTTGAGAAATGGATAGCTTTTTCTCTTTGCTTTCCTTTTCAGCAGTGTATATGAATACGGACAGCACATGCACACGCACACACTCACACGTATCACATCTTTTTGTAGCATAAATTCAACCAGTGGACCATTTCCTGTATATTATAGTTAGCAGTCGTTTTTTGCTTTATTCTGTTTCCGCCATACCCACGCTGTTCAGATCTCGTGTGTGCTTTTTTGTGTTTTAACATGCATACATGGAACGTGTTGTTGTGCTCAACCATTTTTACACAGCGGAACTGCACATCCTCTGGGCGTTACTAAGTGAATATATTAGTGGTGAAGTGAACACGGGGGTGAGTCAGCCCCTTATAGGTCAACTGTCGCCCTGCATCTCAGTCACAAAGCAGCATGCTCTTCCTCTCCTCTTTGTAAGGCTTCCTACAGCTCAGTAGGCCACAGTACACAGAGCAGCAGAAATATTACATTTTGGAAATCATAGTCAGGATAAGTCATAGAACTAAGGTGGGTCTAAAAAGATATTTTTTCAGTTTCCATCCCCCTCTTTGAAAAGGTAAAAATATAATCACTTACCTGTGATCTTTTAAATTTGGCTCAGTTAAGACTTCATGCCCAATCTAACCCTCTAAATTGACCTATACTCTACTAAACCACGGGGACATATTGCATGAGTTTCATAAAGTGCCTCTCAGTGATGAAGGTGACGGCTTCTGTCTATGGCATGTACCTGAACTCCTAGAATAGAGAGGAAAAAATAGAAACGCACGCCCACCTTCCCCTCATATCTCACACAAACACACACGCTTTCAAAACAGCTAAAAGCTGTTTTTAGCAACTTGCCTGGCAATAACAAGTGCAATGAAGGGCTGTGAAGTGTCATTGTAGGACACGGCGTGAAGAGAAATGTGTAGCGCTAATTCCCCGTAGTGGGAGTGAGCCAGTACAGGCCTCCTAATCTGATGGAGAATGTGTAATCGGTTAATAACCTCAGCGATTTCTATCGTTAACGGTAAGACTGGGGGCGGCCCAGACTAATGCAAGGTAGCAGGGGGAAAGAACTGTGTAACAAAGATGGCGCTGTCTGTCGGTGTGCGATATTGGCTCAAAGCAATCACACACACACACACACACACACACACACACACACACACACACACACACACACACACACACACACACAGAGAGTGCAGTCTCACTAGTTCTGTAGGGAAAACTCAAAATTACACCTCGAGCAGTGAGCCGGTGTCGTGGCCTGCCCAGCACACCGACAAAAGCGGAACAGAAAACAGAACAAGAAGTCGTTTTGGACCGACCCTCATATTTGTAGCCGTCAAATTAACAGCCCTAAATCTGTGTTTCGAACAACACCAGCTAATTGAATTTGGAGCCTGCAGCCTTGTGACTATCATTTTCAGCTGTATCATTTCTTCCTCCTCAGTATCTCTCAGGAGTGTCTTCCTTGTCGTTCCTTGTTTTAGCTGCCATTAGAGACTTAATGACTATAGCTAACCTAGCTGTCTCGTGCTTCATGGTTATTGCATTAAAGCAGCCATTTCCAAAGACTGGTAATGGGCTTTTGTATGTTTATTTCCTTGATGATGGTTAGAGTCATTACATTACAGAAAAGCTTCTACTGAAGAGCTAAATGTAGAGTGATTCCAAGTTTTCTGAGCGAGCACAGGTTCTGGATGTTGCTCAAGGACACATTTTTGACGCGGGGCTGGGGTTTTCTGTCAGAAATGAATCACTTTCTGAACGCACCCGATGTGTTTTCAATTTAAACACACTTACAGAGGGTAAGAACAAGGTTTGATTAACCAGAATGACATTCAGGAGATAGGGGCCCCTACAGTTCACTCATATTGGCCGACAACACCGTCTCAAGACACTATCTTCTTTCAAAATATATGTATCAGTATTTTTTCACTCATCATCGGAAATCAAACAAACACGGTTTTCCAAAATGTCAATACGTTTGGTCCAAAATAAATAAATATGCAAATGTATGGGTTTTTTTCGTCCTTAAATCCTTATTAGCAAGAAACGCATAAACTTTTTACATTTTTCAATATGTTCTAGGGCAGACCCTTCTTAACATCTCCTGAAGTTTTCATCTTTGTGCTGGCCGTCAGTTGAGCACTAAGCTGACTTCTGTGTATATGGTGGGTAGATCATAGTGGTTTCTCCCTGATGCTGCTTTATATTCACAAACGAAACCCTTCCAGTTTAGCATGGAAGTATAAGTGAAGACAACATCAGGGGACGTGATCAGTCACCACCTGTATCTCTAGAAACACCTTCAAGGACTTTTAAAGGTTGTTCATGCAGTCTGTAGGAAACACTGTCAGTCAATGTCTTGAATTATTAGTTTTACATTTTTTTGACAGTGGTGATTTGTTTTAAGTGACATGGTTCTGTGTTTTGGTTGAGGGGTTAACATATTTGGACCTAATGATGTATGGGGGCGGGTTCAGTCGGCCCCTCAGAGAGTTTATTCTTGGAAGCCAAGATCCCTTTTTCAGCACTCGGAGAAAAAAAAGTGTCACTGGTCCACTGAGCAGGTTCCTGCACTGCTCTGACATCTGGTGCCCTGTCTGTGCCAGGATGCCCCTGCCGCACTCAGGAGTGTGTTTCTGGCGCTGCACCTGAATCCTCTGTTCATTACACACACACACACACACACACACACACACACACACACACACACACACACACACACACACACACACACACACACAAATTATTGCATAAACACAGGCTAACAGACACGTGCACAAATTGTGGCAAAATGCATGCACGCTGTAACTGAAGCAAGCACACAGTCAAACACTATTTGCAACTACAAGCATTTGTGATTGAACATATGCATGCACAAACCTCAGATCACACATAAAACTTGTGTGTGTGTGTGGTGTACATTCAACACACACATATAAACACACACCTACACCTAGCCTAGCTCTTACACCAGTGCAAGAGCGTATGTCACCCCCAACTCCTCTGAGAATCAGTGTAATTAATCAGACCCTGAGATGCATGCTGCATTCAACACACACACACACACACACACACACACACACACACACACACACACACACACACACACACACACGTTCACAAAGCGCGGGGGGCAGAACACAGCAGAGAAGTCGTATAACAAATCTCAGAATCTTGATGCACTTTATGCTTTTACTTTATAAGTCACAGCTTATGAAAGATAAACTTTTCCTCTCTTCCCTTCATATTTTCCTTCTCTCCGTTTTGTTGTTCTGACCCTGCATTCATCAATCAAACAAGCCCCCTCTGAGAGACGTGACTAGAGCCGGGCCCTTCTCGGACACTTCAGAACTTCTTTTTTTTCCCACCAATCGCACTCTGAATGAATACGTAGCCAGGCAATTCAGTCTTAATTAGAGAGACTCTTATCCCAAGTACTGAAACATTAAGATGACACTCTCTTCATTCAGGATTACTTTAATTGGCACAATTATTGTAATTTGGTTGCAATTATGTGCCGGCATAAAAGTGCTGTTCCAAAGCTCATGTGGCTGATTCCCTTTATGTGGAATCTTTTAATAAGCTCTTAAATATCTGGCCGCAAAAAGAAAAGGCGAGATTTTATTATTTTCTTATGATGAATACTTTTGAACTTCTCCTGCCCTCAAATGAAAAGACTTTATTCTTTTCAACGCAGTCTATTGTTCATGTGAATTCTTGTCGTATTTGTGACACTTCGTCATCTAGATGCACGGCAGATGCTCCAAAAAAAACCTCCAATATTTTCCCTTTCTCTGTGTCCTCTTCTGAGGAAAACTCATTTACCCCGTGCTTAATCCCTAAAGGAGGTGTTTCAGTGAAAGACGGAGTAAAACTGTTAATGCCATCGCTTATTGCACTGCCATTTGCCAAGAGGCCTGAAAACGTGTGCGAATTTGTAACGGCTGGTGTGAAACCACCTATGTCTCAATAGAGAGTTCTGGCTCCATCACTGATAGGACACTGGCATTGATTCTACACACCAGTGTGCAGACAGACCCCCTGACTGACAAGTTGATAGATAAAGACAGAGACAAAAAAAAAGAAAGTATGGTAGCTGTGAGATAAAGATGGGAAACGGAGAGGGTTGGTATGAGATAAAAAAATAAAAAAAAAGGCATAAAGAGAGATTGAGAAGAAAAAAGAGATTCCAGGAGGTAAAACGAGGTAAAAGAATTAAAGTGTGTGAATGCTGCAGAGGATCAGTCCGGATACCAGCAGGATTACGGCTAGAAGAGTTTACCATTGGTGTGTTCCTGTCTCAGGTGTATTCAAAGCCTCGGGTGATGCTGCTGCTTCATGTGAGATAGTCCAGCTGGTGGACACACACAGATTCATGCACATGTCCCCTGGGTCCATCATGGCTGTTTATACAGTGAAACTGGTCCTCTGCTGATTTGTGTGTGTGTGTGTGTGTGTGTGCGTGTGCGTGTGTCGGCCCGGCTAATATTGTCGTTCGTTCATCCCTCAGGTGTTTGGCGGTGGTGACTCTGACATGAATCAGCCACAGCCAGCTACCACCACCACTTAACCCCTGCTGTGCTGATCAAAATCGTAAAAAAAATAAATAATACAAAGTGTGTACAGGTGACACAACAGGAGGTGTGTGTGTGTGGGGGAGGTCAAGGTGAGTTTCTTATTGTGTGCGTGTGTATTTTGGTGTGGAGGCTACCACGTGAGGACGGAAAGAACGTCATGCAGCATTCTTTGTTAGAAAATCCCCAAAGCCCTTTTCATTTCTGCCTGTAAGCCGAGGTTGAAGGATTAGTCTAATTGGTCTGAAACAAGAGAGTTGCTCTGTTCCCTTTTTGTGGAAGCATAAAGAATCAAATGCAAAAAAAAAAAAAAAAAAAAAAAAAAAAAGCCTCTACTACACCTCTGACTGGCCCCTGCTCTTTAGTCATAGTCGTCCCATCAGTGACACAAGGTTGGATTAACATTTAAATGTGACACTGAGATGGCAGAGGAGGCTGGCTGAGAAGCAGACATCTGCCTGATACTGGGGTATTTCTGTGGTGTTGAGCATTATCGCTGATCTCTCCACCGCTCTGATGTCTCTTTGTGCCGGAACTGCTGGAAGGTGGGGGGGGCTGAATATAAATAGCAGCGCAGGGTTGCAAAAGGGTCAGCGCTGACCTTTAAGTGGACAACGAGATTTGCCACTCAGACGCTGCGGGAGCCACAGACACACTTGATAGTTACACACACACACACACACACACACACACACACACACACACACACACACACACACACACACACACACACACACACACACACACACATTCAGCCCTTAACTGATGTTAACATCCTGGCAGTGCAGGTCAGGCCCTTTTTAGGGTGTGTGTGTGTGTGTGTAAAAAAAAACCACGGAAATGGCAAAGAACGACTGCGCAAGCGATCAAGCCCAAAGACGGCGAATTAAAGATTAAGGCTATCCAGTCTATAATGGGAGGGATCACGAGTGTCCTTTTCTTCCCCATCATTGCTTTTAAAGCAGCTTTTGATTTG
Organism: Anoplopoma fimbria; assembly: GCF_027596085.1. Classification (NCBI taxonomy): domain Eukaryota; kingdom Metazoa; phylum Chordata; class Actinopteri; order Perciformes; family Anoplopomatidae; genus Anoplopoma; species Anoplopoma fimbria. The sequence continues at coordinate 22,059,364 of NC_072463.1, forward strand.
GCGTGTGATCATGCTACCCACCATTGTTTAGCTCAAGGATTTAGTTATCAGATATTTCTACTGACGTCTTTTGAGCAGTGTGCTTCAGAAAGTTCTTAACAATGTCGAGAGGCTTTTCCTCGTTCCCATAAACTCAAATTGGAGCGGAGAAGCACTTGTAATAGTCAGTTTTGTTATAAAACATACTCTCTCTGTCTAGTTATTTCTCTCCTTGAGAATCCAAAGCTTTATTTCTAACATTCATCACTCCCTGTATGGATTTTAGCTCCATACCAGACTTATTCCAGATGTATTCTGATCCTATCAAAAGAGCACATTTGTCTTTACTTTCGCAGTCCGCCCCACTTAACTCTGCTTCATACGGCCGATCAACTGACCATTGCAGCTATCAAACAACCACATGCGCTGATATGAACTCTGAGTGGTGCAATTAGTGTCAAAATGAACGGATTTTGCCATGGCCCTGAGATGCTCCAAGCTCTTTTTTGGCACATAAATCACCAAGCTGAGGTTTTAGTGTTTTACTATTTGTCGAGAATGAGGCCTTAGTTACTGTGAGGGGAGGGTTCAGTTAAGGTTTTTGCGGGTCTGGAACAAGGAGGCTCCGTTTCGGCGCTACACATGAGTTTAATCAACATTTCAGGGAACCACTGAGTCCTGAGCCCATCTCAAAGGAGAGGCCGCTCGCTCCGGAGCAGCTTGGTTTTTATCAGCCGGGTGTGTTTCCCATTAGCCTGCTTGTCTCTGTGGTTTGCTTTGGGATGCACAGGTCCAGCTCTGTACAAGAGAGTTTCAATTATTGGACTAAACTTTGCCACGAATGTATATGGAAAGCAGACGCTGCCACAAGTTGTCAGTTGGCACAGCCAAGACAAGAACGACAGAAAGTCAGAGACTCGGAGGTAAGCAGAGACAGAGGGTGTCCGCATTACTTGAAGGATTTGATTCAAATCAAGGATATTCGCCTGGATTTTAAGGAGACAAAGAACATGGCGTCATCTAAAGTGAAAACATATTTTTGCCCTCCCCCTCTGCTTTTGGGGTGGTGGAGGCTTTGGCAGCTTTCTAAGTAACAATAACCTCTCTCAGCATTGATGCTGTGAGTCCACGCGCCAGCTTGCTGCTCTATCCGCCCGTCCACTGTTTTCCCAGAGAGGGCCTCGCTGAGTTCATCCACACGCTTGGCAGACACTGTGCCAGCGACTCCGACCAAGAGAGGAATGTGCCGGACCCGGGTCTGGTTAACTTCTTCACCCACACACTGTTGTACCGGTCACACAGAGTCTGACACTGAAACTCTCGAGCTCCTCATACACAATGCGCACAGGCGTTTGTCTGTTCTGCAGGCATCTCTCTCTGTCTTTGGGCCCCTTTATGGAATTGTTTGGCAGCAAGACCACCTCTTTGTGGCATGTGCGTGCGCTATGTCGTCCGTAAGCACAGTGAGCAGCTGTAAGGCAAAGTCAAGTGGCACATTCATACTTTCAGCGCCCAAATAGCGGATAGAAGGGATAGAGAGATGAATTCTGCTCGTTCCCGTCAGCTGCAGCGTGTGGGAGGTTGAGAGGAGAAGAAAGGCTATGCTCCAGTCAGCTTTGGGACCTATTAGCATTTGGATAAGCTCAGAAAGCTCCCAGTGGCCGCGCCACACTGAGTGGTTGGGCCAAAGCGCCTGTACTGCTGCGGCTATAAGCTGGGTCCTGTCAATGGGCCCATTGTGCAGGAACGGCTGCCGGGCTGCCCGACGGCTTTTATCCTACTCGTCCTCGGTCTGCTTGAAAGTAGCACGCCGGTTTCCTTGGCGCTCCAACCCGAGCATCCATCTTGTCATTTGGCAACCGATTGCTGATAAGAATGGCTTTGTTCTTTTTGCCTGTATCGTCTGTTCACTCTAAGGATGACTAAGTCTGAAGTCATTTGTGTCAATTGCTTAATGCCAAGGCCAACATCTCATTAGTTAACTGCAAAGGATGTCATTTGAAGTGGTTAAACCTCATTGACCAACTTCTGTTGTCATGTAGTGGGTACTATTTGTTCTTTAACAGCATGCAGTTCAGCATGTTTGCCTGAATCACTCAAATAACCATCAGTTAGTTCGTCTGTATTTCAGTAATACTGACTTGTCTTTTCTTTTGGCTTTTATATAATTCTCTTCATTAAAACATCCATTGACGGTCTATGCTGTCTGATCTTCACCAATGATCTGTTTGGATGTAACTCAGTGATGGGTGTCCTTGATTTGTTCTTCTCACCAGCTTCCGGTTGTCTTTGGAAGATGCAGCTGTTTGTGCTACTGCATGTTGTACAACAGCAGGCCAGACAAAGCATGCATTGTTGCTAGCTTCTTGGATACCATTTTCGTTGGGCGATGTACATGAAGAAATTATTTCTATGCACGACTATAATAATAAAGAACGATGGATTAGTGAGTTTTAGTTTCATTATTATGGTCTGTTGTTAGTTTTGGCACATTACAACTGAACTGTGTGCACACACCATTTAGTAACGTTACATGGTCCTATAAAAAGATTCTTTAGAAAATATTAGGAGGATGTTCTCTATATAGCAAAGGGAAGTGCCCTGTTTGTGTGTGTTTGTGTGTATTTGTGTGTGTCACTGTGTGTTTGAGAGAGAGAGAGAGAGAGTGTGAGTCACTGGCTCCTGTTGGTCTGTGTCTGCAGACCCACAAATAAACAGCAGTAAGCCAGCTGGAAATGGGGAAAAGCAAGGGATCTCTGTCTGTATATGGGTTAATACAGTTCATGGGAATAGGAACCAAACACCCACATGTACTGTACATGTGTCTGCACATGCGCTCAAACACACACACACATACACACACAAACTCCACCCTTCATCTGTGCCTTTTGAATGCCCCATCTTCACTGCCCAGGTGTTCGCGGTAAACATTACACAATTGTTTTCTGTCGGCGTTGTTTGAATCAGCAGCCGTGCCGCTCGCTTTGTGTGTGTGGGTGTGGGTGTGTGTGTGTGGTGTGGGTGTCGGTGTGTGTGTGTGTGGGTAACATCTGTGCCTTCAGAGTCCCACTCATCCTCCCCAGCAGAGGTCACAGGAGAGGGGGTTCATCTGTGTGCCAACATGGAGCTTCCTTGACCTTTTGGGCCTTGTTAAAGGTTCTAGTGGAAGACAGACTGAGAGGGCTTTGTCCACTGGAGCCCAGCTGTGTGCCGCTGTGTCCTCCCTGCTCACAGTCTATTCTCTCTTCTTTCACTCTGTGTGTCTGGACTGGCAGTTGGGTGGGGATGGAGAGACCCACCTGGAGCTGGTCTGCTGATAAGAAAAATATAGATTTAGTGCCAATAATTTAGATTGCACTTGTGACACTCTATTGTACACGTTTGACTCTCTGAGGACCAGCTGGGCTTCCGTCCCTGTATTTCTTGCCAAACTTCTACATTTGGTCAGAGACATCCTGTAACCACAAGGTCACAGGTTCGAGCCCTGCAACAGCAGATGTGTCCATCACCAGCCATCTGTCCTGCCAAAATGTCCTTGAACAGAGGACTGGACCCCTACCTCTTCACTCACTGTTCGCAGTCTGGATATGAGTATCTGCTAAAAGCCTAAAATTGAAATGATGTAAATCATAACTGAGTGCAGTTTGGTGCTGCAGTCTTGTTTTGTCCACCATCACTGAGGTATGAGAGCCTCACTGGACTGGGCAGACGGTGAACATTTCTGCCAGTTTCTTAACTGGATTAGTTTATCTGATTGTTTGGATTATTAGCTAACAGTGTGCTGTGTTGAACCCTCGCCAGATGCTGACCTCACGCTGACTTAGCTAGCGTGCAGCAGCGCTGGTACTAATCATCCAATCAAGTCACAGAAAGGCCAGCCTGTGCTCACTCTCGAAAAAAAACAGATCAGGCCCAGGGAAAAACCCAACTCATCAGGCCGCTGTGTTCTCAGCAGAGCATACCAGTACACAGACTGGGTGATGAATGGGGAGGAGCGTGAGTTGAGGTTGAACTGGAAGGAGGGAAGGTTAAGTAGGATGCAGGGAGAGAAAAAGTATCCACTGAGAAAAATGATGAAGGGTTCAGATGAGTAATGGAGGCAGCGATGAGAAAAATGTCTGCTCCCTGCTGGAGTCGCCCTGTTCATCTGATAAGAGCGGCACATTCTGGTGATGAATGGTCAGTGTCACAAGTCACTCCGAGGAGTTTCATATGTTCATGTCTGATGACGGGATTAACGAGATGTAATGATTGCTCTGGGTTGTTGGTGTTTGGTTTTGTTGTTGCCTCGGCCGCATGTTACACTGTCCTTGATTAAACTGATATCTTTTTTTTTAACCTTGTGCAGCTGAAATTGAATTTCCTACTTCAACACTTCAGTATTCATTTTCAGTGTTCCTCCTTTCAGAGATGCTGTTGTCCCTTCTAAACAGCTGGTTTAAGCTTTAGATTGCATTGTACGGTGCCAGAGTTTGTGCAGTCTTGTAACGATTTTAAACTGAACACTGTGTCTATAAATTGTTTTGACATCTGACGTTCTTGATGTAATACAATGTTGTTTTCTGCAGTATAGACAGGAAACACTATATCACGCAGTAATGGAACAATCTCCAAACATGGTGTTTACTTTGGGGTCTGTGATAACAAACATCACGTTAACTGTAGCAGCGCATCATGAGGCGCTTCCGTCTGCTGCTTGCTAAATTACCCTGATTGTCATCTTCTCAGGTTTCCTCCTCTGCAGAGAAAAGATAACATCCCTCACTCTATCTGTCCTCAAACATCCCCCCTTTCACTATCGTGCCTTCTCTAAATCCAGTTATCTCTCTGCTCTCATGATGATGATGACCGTTGCATATCTCTACCATCTTAACAGTACCGCTTGCTATTTCCTCTTTTCTTTTTTCGTCAGAATGTGAGCCTTTGAGCTAGCAGTCAGAACTTAGTGTAAACTGACATGTTGACATATTTGTGTCATGTGCCAATAATACTTCGCACATTATTGCTTTGTCTTTTATAAGCATTTGGTTTTCCACAGTAAAGACTTGTAGAATTGAGTCATATATTAACTTGTTTTCTTGTTTTCCCCTCTACCAAAAAGTAATGTAATGCAAATCATTAAGATTATTATTTATAAATATCTATTATGTTTACTGGAGAGAGCAAAGCATCGTCACATAAACTCCTGCTAAATTAAAATCCTTCTCTTTTTCTTTTCCCCCTGAAGAATCTCCAAGAACATCCCCACCACAAAGGACGTAGAACCGCTGCTGGAGATTGATGGAGACATCCGCAGCTTTGAGGTCTTCCTGTCGTCCAGGACGCCCGTTCTCGCTGCTAGAGATGTTGAGATGTTCCTGCCCTGCACCGTCAACCTGGACCCCAAACTCAGGGAGATCATAGCAGGTTCATACACACTCAGTATTTGTAGAGTTGGTTGAAAATATAAAAAAAAGTAAAAACCAGCTTTAAAAAGTCTTTAAAGTTGGGCCACGATGTGCAGCCAGAGTAGCTTCAGTGCACCTTGGCATAGATTTCACAAGTCTCCAGGGCTCTGCTGCAGGGATTAACATTCTACCAAAAGATATTAACCTCATTTGGTGCTGTGATGATGGTGATGGAGAGTGGCGTCTAACACGTCACAGTGCATTTGTTTTTTTAAAGGGAGAGAGAAAGAGAGAGGGCTATGACATGCATCGAAGGTTTCACAGTTGAAATTGAACCTGAGACATTTAGGTTAAGAGGCATGCATAGTAACTATCAGGCTACTAAGGCGCTATCGAAATTTGTTTTATTTGGATGAGAAGTGGTGACTGCGTGGAACATTGCAATAATAAGATTGGTTTATTCTTGACCTTGGTAAGAGCAGTTTTGAAAAATTACAACCTCAATACAAATATCAACTCAATCGTTTTTCCTGAAGCTCTGAAGCATTAAGGTTGCTCCCATTATTCAGCCACAGATCGTTATCAGCCGACCTTCATTCTAAATAGTTTGTTGGGTAAAGGTCGATGAGCAGAGCCGATCAGATCATTCAAAACGAGCAAGACAAATAACACAATCATGTTAAGAATAGTTCAATAAATAATGCTACATGATAAAAACAAGGCCTCAAATAGACCCTGTGATTGGTCCCAAATATCCTATTCGGAGCACCCTTAGTAGTTATAGTCTTTTTTTTTAATTGACAATTAGCTTTACTGTTCATTTATCCTTACATGTTAGTATTTGACACCCTTAACCAGATAACTGAAGTTTTACACTGCATACAATCTGTTTGGTATACTTTATTTCAAGATAATGTTAATTTGTTTCATCAAAAAAATACATTTGAGTAAATAACTCATTCTTAAAGTTTCTTCAAGCCAGCCTGCACACACTTTTAATTTGTCATCATGATAAGGAGTATGTACACGTTTGTGTCTCTCTCTCTGTGTGTGTGTGTGTGTGTGTGTGTGTGTGTGTGTGTGTGCGTGTGCGTGTGTGCGTGAGAGAGAGAGGTTTATCGTACGGTTTTGTATTAGGTACATAAAAGGGTTGAGCATACAATAGCTTGGAGAAACAGGACTGTCCTCTACGTGATGGGTTGAATTCACTGCCAGCTCATTTGGGGTTCCATTACTCATAATATTGCAGCAGGGTCTGCTCTAAAATCACCCTCTGCAGGGGCTCTCAGAAACCCTCAGCCTGCTTCCCATTTCCAAACAATCAAATGTCGAGCAGATTTCTACTACAGCACTGCACGTCCGTCCGTCGTGGGAGAGGGATCCCCACTTCAGTAGCTCTTCCTAAGTTTTGGTCCATTATTTTCCGCTTGTTACAGGTGTTTTTTGTTTTGGGAGATTTCCTTATCTGATGCGAGGGTCGAAAATGACAGAGGGTGTCATATCGTAAAGCCCCCTGAGGTAAATTTGTAATTTGCGATATTGGGCTATATAAATAAAACTCTGGGATCAGGACAAAATTGTCACTCGCTGTCACCAATCTGCCTCCACATGCACCACATTTCACAGTTTGCAGTAATTGTGACGTAATAGTGCATCCGTATTAAACTGTAAGCCAGAGCGGCACTGTACTTTTGCTACCGTGCGTCAGTGTCCATTCAGCCTGTACAGGAGTGTCAATGACGCCAAGTGTGAAGCTGCTGCATCATAGTGTTATGAGACCGCAGACGACACTCACACACACAAAGTCTGTTCCATTGAGCTAAAGTTGAGTCATGGAGAGCGCAGCTGACCAAGCTCTACAACCAGACGTCCAGTCTGCGAGTCCAAAAGCAATCCTAAAAGTGTGTAGGCGTTTATATGTATCCTCAGAACATGTGTTTATTTATTTGTGTGTGTGTGTGTGTGCGCTCAAAAGTGTGTGGGTGCTTTCACCTCTACACGTGTCCCTGTGGAGCGGAAGGTAACCAGTGCTCCTACCCAGTCATCGCACTCCCTCCACCAGTCGGTGCTTAGTGCCCGGTGTCCTGTGGCCAGCCAGTGGGCAGTGCTGTCAGTGATACCCGCCCATGAGCCTGACTCACATCATAAGGCCCCCATTGTGTTCGCAGGCTGGATTGGGTCTCACTCAGCGTGTCATTCAGCAGCCACTTGTATAACCAGGAGACATTCTGGTGCCTGCTTCTGTTTCTGGTTCTTACTTTCATGCCAGCCACACAGAGACACTCTGTTCTGTCTCCAAGCTTATTTAACTTTAATTTGGGAGGTTTCACCAAAGCTCCCTCCTCAGCGCCTACTCGACTCCTTTCGTAGTCAAATTGATCCATGGGGAAACAATTGTGGAAAAGTTTCTTATGCGATAGTGTCTATGAGTTCACATGGTCTGCTTTGTTTACATGGGTAACATTTATTTTGTCAGGGACAGCAAAGACGTCACTGTGCGGGCGTATCGTTTGGAAAAGACAGAATATCAGCGCGCATGCTGGTTTGTGAAAACAAAAACGGAGTAATAGAAATCAAAGTGAGAACAGAATTCACAGTTGAAGATTGTTGTTATTGTAACATCTGCGCTCGTTTCCTCTCCAGCATTTTGTTGTTTGATTGTCTTCTATTTTGGATGAGAAGAACATGTTCAGGAACAAGCGTCTTGTTGTATTCCCTGCAGTGATCCAAGAATCAAGGAATTTTGATGTCAATTGTTTGATTTCTTTATTTTATTTTTTCTCTCTCTGTGGATTCACAACTGTCCAAACTCTCTCGAGATGATGAAATAAAACTAAATTACTGATGCGTGGGTGGATCTGAAAGATCTTTGTAGTCCTAGCCAAGACATGATCATCGGCATCACAGATAAACACTTCCTTTTCTCCCCCCCTCTCTCTTGTCCTTTTTCCCCCCCTCTGGCTCTGTCCTCTCTTAGATGTGCGAGCGGCCAGGGAGCAGATGCACATGGGAGGAGTGACCTATCCCACGCTGCCCATGCAAGAGGCAGTGCCCCGTCCACAGTCGGGCTATGGCCAGCCCCCTGCCGCCTGCTCCCCAGCGGGCTCCTTCACCGGATCTCTGCCTCCTCAGCCTCACAGTGCCTACTTCAGTGGGATGACTGGCCCTCAGCACCCCTTTTACAACCGGGTGAGACAGGAAAGAGACTTATGTGTACATTATCAGTCCTCTACCTTAAACTTAGAGGTCCATCAGGTTTCTGTGTTTATGTAAAAAAAGTAAGTGAAAACAATCTTTTTGATGATCTAAAAATAAACAAAGTGGATAAAATTGGAATTGCTGGCCACTATCTAACAGCAACAGAAGTGACACCCATTTGTCCCCACAACAACACTGTTATTAAAAAGGCCCTTACTAAATTTAAATGCTCAGTTCTCTGCATGTTATCATAATGCAGCTCTGTATTTGGCAGTTAAACCTGAAAAAACTGTTCAGTAAACAGGTCGTTGACCATATTACCCAGTTTTTAAATACCCTGCACCTCATTTACTGAGAAAAGGTGAGTAAGTTATCAATAGAGTCTTTTTCACTTCTGCAATTTTGTTTGTGTGTGCCTGGACTCCCTCATATGATTTTTTTTTTATTTTTTTTTACCTCCCTCCTTTTCCCCCTCATAGCCTTATTTCCCCCATCATGTGTATCACCTGCCACGGCCTTTCTCCCACCATGTCCCCTCATCCTCGCGCCCCTCCATTAAACCACATGGTCAACATAAGGACAACACCAACGGACTTGTAAGTAAAGTAAAGTATTAGAGCCATCTGACGTGTGCCTCTATCTCACACTGAATGATTACACCCGCAAATAGACTAGTAGTGGTAGTAGTAGTATTTGTATAATGCAACAAAATTGATTCTGAGATTGAAAGTTGAATTCATTGGTCCTGCTCTCATGGCTCTCTGTTTCCTGTTTGTAACTCACTGTTTCTAAACAGTACCAGTTAAGGGAGATCTTCCATTTGTATTTATATAACTTACAAAGAAATAAAGTGAATAGTGCTATTATGTGGAACAATAATATTGCTATGCTATTTTATAATATGCTATGTTTAATATGCGATCATGTCCATTCTGTTGTCCTACAACATGAATTTGTAACCTCTGTTTTTTTCTTTTTTTTTTTACACTTCCTGTTTTTTTTACACTTCCTATTTTCTCCTTCCCCTTATCTCCATTTCCTTAGTGTGATGTAATTTGTTTTACCTTTACATTTTACCTACTGATGTTTTCAATATCACCCTGTTTTCCTTAACCAACCACTGTCCAAGGGTCTCATTTATAAAACAGCTCAAAGGATCCATTCTAAATATTTAGGTACATACAAATGAGGAAATAGAAATCTGATTCCAAAAGTTTCCTTTTATGAATTCCCCCGTCAAGTTTGTCTTTATAGATCACAACTTTTTGTGCGGGTAGTGGCGTACGCCTCTTTCAAGCCCCGTTCAGTTTGCGAACCTGGAGTAAAGCAGTGAAAGCGTATTCCATAAATTTAACCTTCACTAGCCTTTCTCTCTACACAATCCTTGTCTCCGTTCTGTGCCCATGTCAGGATGTTATTGCAGAGGATGTCAGAGAAGGCCTCCCCTCCTGTCCCTCTGAGCCCACCATGGTAACATGTAGTTACAGTTGTGGAGCCATGCGGATATGCAAATATGCCACCAGTCCTTCATTATCTGCACGTCGACGAACCTCATTTGTCATTTCTTGTGTTGACTGCATAACATGCACGCATATATGTTTTGCAAACTACCTATTTTGTTGCTGTGGTTTACAAAAGAAGAGATAACTAATATAGACTGTCACATTCGCTGCAGAATGCTTACATTACATACGGCATCCGGTGCAACGATGAACGCCCGCTTACCATCAAGAGAGGTGGATTTTCTCACAAGCTTCAACATATGTAAATATAACATGCTGAATGGAGTTCACTCTGATGTTGGCGCAGTAGCCGCTCACATTCTCTTATAAATGGACTTAAAAGCGTCGTTAACACACTTCAGGAAAACATTGAGTTGAACAGACTGAAACTCGGATATTCAGACATTTTAAGAGTGAGCAGCCACTATTAGAACAATTTGATGATAACACCACTCAGGAGATTTCTGCACCACAAAGCCACTTATCAGGGCGCTGCCAGAAAGCATTTAGAGGAGCCGTTTGAAAGATTTAAATACAGATTACTATGTAATGTTCTCTCCATTCTCCGTCTGTATTTTTGTGTCTTTAAATTTTTTTGCTTCAATCTTCCTCTTTTTCTTTAAACCTCCATCCCTGTCATTTTTTATTTCCTCATATCTTCCCTTGTGCTTTTGTTTCCTTTCCTCCTTAGTATAAATTTCCTCATTTCATCCCATTCTGATTTTTCTATGTATATTAGCCCATCTTATCCCTTTTTTGGTTCACACTTGATCTCTTTGTGTGGTGCTCACATGTGCCTGTATTTCTGCAAATCTGTGAATGTGGACGTACACGCACACTCGCACATTTATGCGTGTCTTTGGATATAGCCCAGTGTAATTGCTTCGCTGATATAAGTGTGAGTATGGATTCCTCGGGCTGCCGGGATTATCATCAGAGCAACTGTTGGGGCTGGCAACACACACACACACACACACACACACACACACACACACACACACACACACACACACACACACACACACACACACACACTGACAATGAGCCCAGTGCTGGTGGAGCTTATCTCCTTACCAAGACGCTTCCTCCCTCACAGAGCTCTGTTTCCTCTTCCCCATCCTTCTGCCCAGCCCTCAGCTCAGCCCAGCTGTAATTACAGTCTTATCACACACACACACTGGGAGGGTTCACACAAACACAGGCAGACACACCCGCAGACATATACGCTTTCGCTCACGTTCTTAGAACAGGCGTTTGCAGTCTGAATCGAGGAGTCTTATTCAAGGCCTTCCCTGAATTGAAACTTCTGCTTTTTTTTTTCCTGCGCAGAGTGAGAGATGTCTCTTTTTCTTTCTGGGTCTTTCTCGCCGTCTCCGTCTCTGTCTCATCCGCAATCCTTTCTGTCTGCAAAGATTATGACTGCAAAAGCCTGCTGACTCCGGCAAAAAAGCCAAAATGTCCTTGTGTAATTATTCTACTTCCTATAGCCTCATCTTTTCCATTCTGACATGCAGCTACTGTAAAGGAGCCGTCTCCACTCCTGCTGTGAAACAGATAGATGTCTGTCTGTCTGCTCTGTTGTCTATGTCTCTCCTGGCCCCTGATGATGAGTTCAACATGTGTGCTGGTCTGTCTGTCTATTTCTGCCTCGGCACCCCTCCCCTCTCCTGTTTCACAGGTACAGCTCCTGCTTCACAATGTTATAAATGTCTGTTCGTATTTTTGTCTGACTATTTGTCCGTCTGCTTCCTTTTTGTCTCCTTTTCAAGCATTTAAAGTCGCTGCCTTACAAATTAAAGCAGGTACAGCTCCGCTTTCATGGCTACTTTCATCTCTGCATCCAACCCTTTTCTCCATCATCCATGTACCTCTACCTCATTTCTAACACACTAGTTCAGTACTACCAAGCATGCTGTAGAAGGAGATACTATAAACTCATCACTTGGAAGTAAATGCAGAACACAACTTCACGTCCTGTGGTAGTTCAGTAGATTCACTAACAGTTTCATTCTAGAGTAAATCCACTACTGAGTGGACATGAACAGTAGCTAAAGTCCCAGAGTGCCAGTCTTCATCCTCTTGCCCACCGCTACAGAAAATTGGCACCTACTATTGTGTACTGTATTGTGTGAGCTTCTTGTTTTGTTTTTTTTGTCCAACAACTACACAGTCGGACTAAGCTCCGCTCCTCTCTCCCTCGAAACCAGAAACAAAGCCAGGGGGCTTAGTCTGAAGCCATGTCTTAATGGTGTTAATAGCCGAGAGAGAGTAGAGATGACGAGGGAGGGAGGGATGGTGGGAGAGAGAAACAGAGGGATGGGAAAGAGAGAGGGAAGGAATGCGAGAGGAAGGAAGGAGGGAGGGAGGGAAGGAAGGAAGGAAGGAAGGAACAAGAGTGAGGGTTCAAGACAAGCAGAACCAGAGGGGGAGAGGGGCGAGTGAAGAAAGGGAGGGGAGCGGGTGGAGGAGGGTGAATGAGGTTTGTTTAGTTTGTGTGCCAGCGGGTGGCATGTTGGCTGTCTGTGAGGCCTCAGACAACATCAACAGGCCACCGGTATTGGGCACATAAAGCCTCGTAGCTGCTTCAGTGTGGCTCGGCTCAACAGCAACCCACAGACTTACAGACTCCATCCCTTAAGTGTTGTGCACACACTTTATGTGCTTATATATACGCCGAGAAAAAGAATAAGAGCAGGTAACAGTGGATCTGGATAGGTCTGCAGCTTTGTTTACTTTGACACTTACACTGTGTGACTGATAGAGAGAATTACTGTGTGGGATTGTGGTTTTGCACCTCTGTGTGCTTCACAGTAACAGGCCTGCACGTCTCCTTGCCAGAAATTGCTGCTCGTTTTGCTCTTATCAATGTGTTAGGAGTGATGAGTTGGTCTAACAGAGTGTGCGAGTTTGCCCTGGTAACAATAACTCACAAAAACACTCTGAATATAGTTGTTTATATTCTTATTTTGTGTGTGTGTGTGTGTGTGTAGGTCTCCCCTGCGGTCCTGCTTAGCTCAATGAACACAGATGCCGTGTGTGAGCGTCTCAGACAGCTGGATGGAATCGACCCCAGCATGCTGCCTCAGTACACATCCACCATCAAGAAGGTACTCCTGTCAATAACATTCAAAACCAGATCTATTTAGTAATACTCTCTCAGATAATTACTGTATGTTTTCTGGTTGTGTAGCTTTTTTCCTCATGCATCTCCTCCTGCGATGCCTCCTTATTGGATTGTGATGTTTTTGTAGCCTGATGCAACAAACCAGTCAGTCCCTTCCCTGTCCATTGCAGGCTAACATAAATGGTAGAGTGCTGTCTCAGTGCAACCTGGATGAGCTGAAGAAAGAGATGGAGATGAACTTCGGCGACTGGCAGCTCTTCAGGGGAACGGTGAGACTCGATTCCTCAAGTGGTCTCTTTACTCCCCTCACAGCCTGGTTTAATACTGTTGCTATTGGCATCTATATAGATATAGATGTGATAGATAGATAGATAGATAGATAGATATATATATAGTGTTTCTTTTTTGTTTGTTGTTTCATATCAAGTATACTAGCGAGATATAAGGGATAAAGAAATCATCAGTCCACCAACAACAATATCTTAACTCTTTAATTACTCTAGAGTCAAGGCCTGAAATAGATTCACAATTGCACACACACTCCTCCCTCTGTGACACTCCGCAGACACTCCTCCTGTTGATATACGTCAGTCCAAAAATAAGCAAGACAACATCCCATAATAGGACATCTTGTCTCCAAGATATTGGGATGGAGATTTCATAATCCGTATTACGAGAAGGGCGCTAGTCGGTCAGCCAGGAGTCCAGTCGGCTGAGCCGTGGCTGAAATCACTTACACATGTAGGCGGCTCCGCTTCATCAGATGTCTGTCTGTGCTCCTAATACCAAACCAGAGCCCTGGATTGGTCGTGATTTACCAGAGATCCAATGTGGAGCTCATGTAGGAGCAGCTGGAAAGTGCGGTGGCCTTACAGCTCCGTACGCTCTCCAGTGTTGTTGTTGCCAGGTCGCAGCCGGCACAGACATCTGGATCAAGATGGCTGACTGATATCTGGATGAAGGGATGTTTTGTCTGGGAAAAGGGGGGACAGCTACCATCTACTTGGGCAACAGCTCACTCTCACAAGCACTTTTTTGTTGTTCAAAACATGTTTTGTGTCCTGTAACAAAAGTCAAATGGCGTGTTGATCTGAAAAAATCAATTGCATTGTCTTTCCCAGGTGATGGAACTACGTCACACTGAAACCCAGGCTCTGCTTCAAGATGAGTCCCGAGCTGCTAGCGAGCAGGACAGCAGCTTGCACCACGGGGAGCCCAGCAGACGCTCAGGGGGGGCCCAGCATGAAGCGGCAGCCTTCAGCCTGAATCTCAGCTTTGAGGAGCTCAGCGGAGCGGGGCTGGAGGAACCTCCGAGACACAGCAACAACTCACACTGGCCGGTCAGTCCTCCTGTCAGGAGCTAAGTGTAAACGTACCACAACAGCAGAGAGGATCAGACAGACGTATGTGTGTCTATGCACATTATACTAACCAATAGAAACAAGCTAAGACATAAAAGGCCTTAACATTGCTGGGGTAAGCATAAGTGTGAGTGTGTAACCCAAATCGCAAATGGAATCGCACGGCCACACACACACACACACACGCACACGCACACACACACATCAAACTGTCACATGGCCACAAGTCGGCTGCATCAGCCAGTGTTTTGTTGACCTCACTGGTTTCTCATTAATGTGGTTTCGAGTGAGAAAAAGAGCTCGGCAGATGAAGCTTATGGAGCTTTTAAACATGGCAGAATTAAAAATACACTAACACACACTGCAGCACACCAAAAGGTGTCAAGGGGCCCCCTGTTCTTTTTTTTTATTTTCACCTTCCCCATTCCTAATTTGCAAATCTCTGAGACATGAGCAAACACTCACACGTAGACAGCTGGCTCTGCTGCTATTTTATGATCTCACTTTGTGATCTTTTTCAAATTCACATCATCTCTACACTGAAAACACACCACAGCTTTCATTGCCACTCCATCTGCGTCCTTTGCCAGATACTTCTTTACTGTATCTCATGCTCATGTTCTGAATATTTCATTGGTTACTAATGCAATTATAGAATCTTTTATGTGCCACATTTCTCTATTTATGATATTCAGATGTCAGTTCAGGTTCTCAGCCCACAACCATACAGCAGTTCCTTTTAACATGAATATATATTACTCAACAAACTCACGTGGATGTTTGCACACCAGTCCAACTGTTTCTCATCTCGTCAGGTGGCAAATCTCCACACCTCAAGCATGTCCAGCCTCAACTCTCAGGAATCCTCAAATGACATCTGCAAGCTGACAGACAAGCAGCAGGCTGAGTATCATGATGCCTACAGGGAGTACATCTCTCAGATGGCGCAGGTGGAGATGTCCGGCGGTGCTGGGGAGAGGCCCGTGCAGCCCCACCCTGGACAGTTCCTTCAGGCTGCCGGCTCAGAGGACAAAGGGGTGGGTGGACAGTCACGAGTACACTGTTGAGATTTTGCCATTGCATCACTGACAGCATAAATTGAGCTCCCACGGTCTGATTACAGTGGTGACTATTGTCATTAACTGTGTTGACGTAGTTTCTGAGGCTGTTTGTTATGTCTTTCTTAAACTTGTGTTTTTAAAAGTTCAACTCCTCAGGCCTGTGCAACAGCGAATGTCTTATTCTGAGCTGGGAAGGGAGAGAGATCTCTGCTTCTTAAATTTCTAAATCATTTGCTTATAGTCTTTGTTTATCTTGGCACATTAGGGAGGGACGGGAATCCCCTCTTCAGAGGCCTCTCTTGGCCAATAGCACAAGATACTCTACATATTCATGTTCTTGTCATTGAATCCTCTTCCCTCTCCTCAGGCCAAGGAAGGAGCTGACCAAGACAGCCGCAAGTCCTTCACCAAGAGAGGCTCCAAGCCTAGCGATGCCACAGACTTCCCCTCAGGGACCGATGCCCAGCCTCTAGACCCCATCAGTGAAGAGGATGAGAAGCTGGACCACAGCTCGTTATCCAGGATTCCAGGCTCACGGAAGGTAGGCAGGTCATTCTACCACAAGCTGCCCAGCGATGAAGACTCCGGCCCGGAGGAGTCGGACAACACCACACCTCTCCTCCGCAAAGAGGGTAGAGCTGGTGCCTCGTCCTCCCACAGCGGCTCCCAGCCCACTGGGCTCCTGACCAAGCCTGGCTTCCTCACCGAAATCCTCCTGGATAAGAAGGACTCGTCGGACTCAGGGATGCGCTCCAGTGACAGCTCCTCAGACCGCTCTCTAGAGGAGGCTGAAGGAGACGCCGACGGAGAGAGAGATGCACTGAAGCCCAGCCTGATTGAACTGGAGCTGGAGGGTCTGGTGAAGAAGAGAGGCCTCCTCCCCAGCAGCCTCAGCGGCCTGCAGGACACGGCGGTGGCCCGCATGTCCATCTGCTCCGAGGCTCCGTCCGAGGCCAGCCTCATGGCCAGCAGCCCAGACGAAGGGTGGCCATCTAGCGAGGTCAGCAACCTCAACTGCACCACCAGCATCAGCACCCTGAATAACAATGCAAACAGGCCTGACGACACCACCAACACTAACACCAACAACAGCCATCAGCAGGCGGTTAACATCACAGGCACGGATTCCACCACCTCCTCCTCCTCCAGCATCAACGTCTCGCCAGCTGTCATTATCACCCCCGGCAGCAGCAGCACTGCCAACACCACAACTGCAGCTATCCACAACCAGAACCTGCGCACCATCAGCCTGGGAGACGAGACGGAGAGTGTCCTCTGAGAAGCTGGTCGTTAGTCCGGAAAAAAAGCCACGTAGACTGTTGTTGTTGTTGATGATGTTGCTGGTGAAGTTATTAGACTGTTAGTGATGTGACGTGTTCCAAAGAATTAGAGTAGATATGTGTTTTACTGTTGGGAAGGAAATGTGTTGTTGTGAATCAAGAGTCGTGCAATTTAAAGTTTTACTTAGTTGGTTTCGTAAAAGACCAAAAAAAATTACAAATCTAAAGACTCATTAATAACTACAATTGGAAGTTAACGATACCAAAAAAAACTTCAGTCAGGTCAAATTGACATTGCCAAGAGTGATTTCTTTCTTGTGTGAATATGGTGATGTTGTGAAAATAATCTAGTCAAGTCTAGTAGTCTAGGGATGAAATGTTACATGTTGTGGACATTATACGTTACAAAAAAAAAAAAAAAGAGGTGTTTATCAGGAAATGTAGTCACGAATGGAAAAGCTACGTGTTACTGGGGACTTTTGTCTCTGAAGTGTTTGGTGGTGAGAATAATTAAAATAGATGGCAGTGTAGACAGTGGTGTAGTGTGTATTGTTGGCAGTTTCTGTGATGGAAGAAGTGCATGCACTCGTCTCCAAAGTGGCGATGTCTTTTCCATAGTTCCATGTGAAAAGGCGTTCACTTCAATAAACATTTTGTATTGTGGACCCTTGAAATGTAGTCTCATGTTTTCTGTTCTTTTCTTTACGCAGGGACATAAGCTGTTTGTAGAGAGACGCCTCAGTGGAACGGGTAAAGCTTGTGAGTTTACCAGAATGTTGTAAACTAACAGTCCTCTCTACACACATTTAATATTCAACCTAAACGCAGTACAGAAGAGCAGACAGGGACAATGCAGGAGGGCGTCACTGACTGCGCCTACTTCCTCCGATAGATGGCGCACTGTCCATACAAACGTGCTGCAGGCTGGCGTCACTGCCGCTGCCTGTCAGTCTTTAAAGCCACTGAAGGGAACCAGCACAGCGCAGTGACTCCTCCGAGGAAGGGTTTCAGGTACTTTCGCAAATTCACTGTAAAGCAGTGAAAAGTCCGTATATGATAATCACATTTATCATGTAAAGAGTTGAGGTTTTTTGGGTTTTTCACACGTTAATGAAGGAAGATCTCATAAAGTGCTCCCTGGGGTACAATCGTCAAATAGCTTGGCGGCTCTGTGGTGTGAAAATATGTGAGAAGCCATGCTGTATTTCAGGAAGGAGATGATTGACAGCTGGGGTTTTATTAGCCTGTCATTTAAACCTTCAAAACACAAACACACTGCTGTAAACCACATTTGGGACATTTAAGAGTTTTTAGTTGGTCACTAATTGAATATTTGTTAGAATCTGAATTATACAAGCAGTACATCCCATCATATTCTGGCTCACTGTGTTCACAGACTACCTGGTTATTTGGACGCAGGAACCAGCAGCAGCTCTACTTTAATGTTTCTGGCTAATAAAGTCAAACATTGGACACTAAAGCTGGGTTTTTGTTTTTTAAACTGAGAGAATACCGGAATGCAACAAAGTCCAAGGCAAATACATGTTTAAATATGAGGAGGAATTACTTCTCTGATAAGTGAGATATTACTTTTTGAATCCGTTACGCATAAATGGCCCAGTTTCAACCTAAGTTAAATTTCCATAATTTTCCAGTTTTTTGTTGTTTTGTCACAACGGCCTACAGCCCAGTGCTTTACTGCTCAGCCTGTCACGCTGAATCATTTAATCCTGTTTACACTACATAGCATGTGAGAAAGTAAAAGTGCAGTAAATAAGCTTTTATGCACCGTGTTTTAGACCATTACAGGTCACATACTGCAGGTCGGTGAGGACTCTGGAAACTGTACATACATGTCCTTATAGTTCTAGAATAAGTCAGCTTGGAAACGGGGTTTTACGCACTGGTTTGACGTCTTCTGAACCAGTAATACCAGCACTGGTACCAGCACTGGTACCAGCACTGAATTCTCACGCTCCCCCCCCCAAATGAAACATGGTCAAGTTGCGTTTTTGATTTATTTTGTATAAAAAAGGTACAATTTACATTACTTTTATAAAAAGTTTCAGCATAATTAAGTACAACATTACACTTTTGCAGAAGTTTCAAATTCCTGCAACTATACAAGATAAACTCCCGACAGGAGTTCACAAGGTTTCATTCTTTTACTTTTTTACTTTTTTTTTTTTTAAACAACGTCCAGTCCTTCATGTGCCAACAATTCTGACAAGACAAGACTAAACTTTTTACAGTAACTAACCAAGTTGTCTTTTCTATTCACGTTCCCACCTCCGCAAAAAAAGCGAAGACAAGGAGAGGGACAGGGGTGTGTGTGGGGGGGAAATAATCCTTGTGACAATAATCTCGTTTTTCCTCCCACTCTCCTTCCATTTCCAGAAAGGACCCACAAATAAAAATAAAAAAAAGTCTTAAGTTAAATAATAATGAAGTGTCCATACAGAAAACACATCACATTAGATTGTCCCATAATAAGCAAAAGTCTCTTGATTTCAGCGTCAGCAGAAAAAAGAAAACAAATCCAGGCCTGGAGGACAGAGGTTGGAGGAGGAGGAGGAGGAGGAGGAGGAGGAGGAGAGGGGGATGGGGGAGAAAGTCCTGCTCCCCAGGTCCTGTGTGTGTGTGTGTGTGTGTGTGTGTGTGTTTTTTGCGTCTTGACCAAACACCTGCAAAAGATTGAGAAAAAGAGAGGCGTGTTTAGAAAATGCAAACAGGGCAGAGATCCGGACAGACTGGCGCCAGGGAGGAAGCCGCAGTTTTTAACATTTAACCAAACACTCCCAATACTAAGCAAACCCTGCACTCCAGATGTACACAGAGAGAGAGGAGAGAGAGAGTACACACACACACACACACACACACACACACACACACACACACACACACACACACACACACACACACACACACACACACACACACACACACACACACACACAGACACACTTTTCGCACAACTTCAGCCTACAATCTGGGGAAGAATCAGCGTAATTGCCGCTCAGCTGGCGCCTACCCACTTCTTGTACCAATTATGTGCAGACATCGTAGTAGCAGTAATCCAAACAGCCATTATTTTTCCTGTTGCAGATGCTCTTCATTATAGACACGAGAGGGTATAATACAACCCTGACTGCTACTTATATACAGTCACACAAGCAGCCTGGAGACAAATGTTCTTCCATTTCAACAAAAAAAACAAATAAGAAAGACACAGCAGATGAGTCACAGAATGATTCTATCAAAGCTTCACCTTGCTGAGTTTACAGTCCTGCTTTTATCTTTTTGTTAGAGATAAAGGCTCTGCAACAGAATTTGGAAAAAATTTAAATATATGATCAAATTTGGATTCAAGTTAAGTCAACTGTCTGCTCCTTATCATAACGGATCCCCAGCCATGCAGCATTCTCATGCAACAACACAAAAAAAACATACTGGGACCATTACAGGCAACCACATTAGCAGGGGAACAAATGCATTGGTGACTGGTAATTCTAGTCCCATTCTGCTCCAGCAGACTGGGAGACAGGCTGTAGCGGAGCCTGGGAGCCCCGGACAGAATGCAGCAGCCTACTTACCCGCTTTAACGATGCAGAGTCCGGCTGTCATCTGTCATCAGCTCTGATGGCAACTCCGGGGACTGAAAACAAACAAACAAACACACCAAATGTTCATCTTTTTTATCCAAACCAAGTGTCTAGTGATGCACACACACACACACACACACACATGCACACACACACATGCATGCACACACACACCACTGCTATGTAGTTCCTCATCTCCTGTTGTACAAAAGAAAAAAAAAAAAAAAACATGCCATTTTCTTTTTTTCCCCCAACAAGCCATTTTGTGCGAGTTACGCATAGGCTACAAAGGCGCACTGGTTATGCGCACAAATGGAAAAACACCACTATCTATACATCATCCACAACACCACCAGGCTTATTGCTCCACTTCCATTCTCACTCCCCTTGGTTTTCTGGTGTAATTTACCTGTAATGACAGGATGCTGATGTCTGTGTTGAGGGTGGTCAGGGGGGTCCTGGACGCAGCCTGCCCCGGCCGAGCAGGGTGATGCAGGCTGGTTAGTGCGACACTGGAGTCCAGCGCAATCTGCAGGTCCAGGATGTAGTCGATGACATGCTGCAGGATTTCCATCTTGCTGACGTTCTTGTTCTGGGGGATGCTGGGCACCAGCTCCTTCAGCTTGGAGTAGCAGTCGTTCATGTTGTACAGCAGGCTGAGCGGGTCGTCCACCGGGGTCTTGCTCCGAGAGATTCCCAAGGAGTGCTCCGATAGATTGGCGTTGTTTTTCCGGAAGGACCGCACTGGGCTTATTGCTTTCATGTTTTATAATCAGTGTTGAGTTAGTCGATTGAGGTTGTTTTTCTTTCTTCCCGATATCTCTTCTTTAAGGATCCTGTTTTTTTTTTTTGTTGTTTTTTTGCCAGACGATCAGCGATCAGACTAGAAAAGCAAGCTGTCAGTGTGCTTTATATAGGCAGCGGGCAGGGGCATGCAACGTGGGCGGGTCTAACGCTGTGATTGGTCGAGTCGAATGTGTCACTCAACGCCGTTTGGCTCCGCTATTGGCTGCTCACGCTCAAACCCCGCCCCTTCTCCGTCGTGTTACCAGTGGCAACGCATGTTGTAGGCGGGACCCAGAGGGATCCTCAGCAGCTCCGGTGGGCAATTTGGGAAAATGAAGCTCTTACCTGTTTGTGATCAGGAGAATTAATGATTCGCATGGCTGTTAATTGATATGGACAAAGTGCAAGCACGTCCCAAAACCCTGTGCCGACACCATTTAAATATGTCTAGTTTTTGTGATGAAGATCAAGCAGAATATGTGGGAAATAATATTCCAATTCAGAATAAAACTGATTTTAATGCATGAACAGCAGAGCACCAGGTTATGTCTGATAAGCTGTCTCACTCATTCTGCAAACATTAAGTATTTTTTTTTTTTTTTTTTTTGTGTATTATTATTATTATATTCCTTTATTAATTCAAGTGTTGCAGCAGCTCAACTACACAGACAATAAATACACATACTATACAACTACACAGACAATAAATACACATACTATACAACTACACAGACAATAAATACACATACTATACAACTACACAGACTACACAGACAATAAATACACATACTATACAACTACACAGACAATAAATACACATACTATACAACTACACAGACAATAAATACACATACTATACAACAAAATAAAGATAGAACAGGAATAAAAATGTACATGTATATCCACATTGGGGGGCATGAGAAAATCAAACATCTGAAGATATAGCACATGTGGTAAAACTTAAACACGTATATATAGGATTTAGAAATTGACACACTATAATAATGACTATATTTCATTCACAGGGAGCAGCAGTGCTTCAGATTTACAGCAGTGTGTTGATGGTGCACACTAGGTACCGATCCAAATGAATCTATTCTCAGAAGCTGACAAACAACTATGATGCAGTGTTGTTTACGGATCAGCCATATAATAAAAAAAATAAAAAAACAATTATAATTCAAGGTTTAGTCTGTACATCCAGTTTCAGTAAGAAATGTAGTTGTGTAGTTTAACAAAACGCAGCCTTGTACACCCACATGTTTTGGGGTTGAGCATATCTAAATGCATCAGTTATGGTCCCATGCACTTCAGTGTTGATTGTCACCTGAGTATGTTGTGTGTCAAAGTTAATTTAGTCACGGAACTATAAATGTGGCTTTCATATCTGAGCATGTGAAGAGGTGATTAACTACTATTGACACTTCAATGTTTTCTGAATGAGCCATTTGTTTGTAGGAATTACACGCTTCACTCCTCAGCTGGAGGTGGTGTGTGTGTGTGTGTGTGTGTGTGTGTGTGTGTGTGTGTGTGTGTGTGTGTGTGTGTGTGTGTGTGTGTGTGTGTGTGTGTGTGTGTGTGTGTGTGTGTGTGTGTGCACTAACTAATTGCCCCTGGGGGCAGTTGTGGACTGATGTGATGAGCTCGAATCTTGCTTTGTGGATTACATTTAAAATAAATAAATAATAATAATAATGTATTTTTAAAGAGGATGGGGTGTCACTGTTAAAACTCGGAATGGAGAGGGATTTAAGAGATGAAAAGATGATTATTGTTGATGGTTTCGGTTTATTTTAATGTGTTCATTTTTGCAGAAAAATCACCTGAAAGACCAAACCCAAGGACAGCTAATGGACAAAAGCAGACGCAGCCTGCAGAGGTAAGAGGATAACTGTGAGCAGAGGAGGTGAAGTATATACAATAATCTACATGATGATGATGATGGTTGTGCCGTCCTACATTACAATGTCAGTGAAATGTTTTCCAATATTTATCCAAATCCAGCAAAAAAACACCATCTATGTTGTTTTGATCTATTCACCAGGAACGGGCAGCTTCTCCTTCAGCTGTCCGGCCCACTCCTCCTCCTCCTCCTCCTCCTCCTCCTCCTCCTCTTCCTCCTGCATTTCTACTCTCATCTGGAACTCCTGCAGTCTGCGTCCAACATCTGGTGCAATAACATGTTTCCATTTTCTCTCCACGTCTTCCTTTCGCTCCCGCAGCTGAGTACATCACTGATGCCTGACAGGCGAGGTGATGAAACCGCGTCGGTGCAGAGCCTCCAGCCTCCTCCAGCCTCCTCCAGCCTCCTCCCTCTCTCTCTCTATGTCTCTCTCTCTCTCTCTCTCTCTCTCTCTTCGGAGCAGACTCCCTGGCGCCGGCGCCGTGACGTCACCCCCATTCACAGCAGCCCTCTCGGCGCCACCGAGGCGGTTTCCATGGAGACGGGGTTTCGGGGGTTGTCAATCAGAAGTGGCTCTCAGCTGATCAGCCTCCGGGGTGAGGGGTCACTGCGGCCCGGTTTCTTCTTCGGTGGTGGCCTCACTTCAGCCATGTTTCATGCTTTTAATTCCCTTGAGTACACTCCACTTTATTACAGGCTGCTTATTACTCTGGAGAAATAGTAGGCTTACTGTTTACCCCCATTATAGTAATATCTGGGTATATACTTCACAGTATGATGCTCTCATAAAATATATTAGTTTGTTTAAATACCACAAAATATAGCCTTGACTTGTTAACATGAGCTCCACCTCACGTTTTACCAGGAAAAAAATGCAATTTACACCTTCATGCATTGGTAATGATAATCCATTCATTTCACTTTTACTTTTAATTGATTCTTTTTTCATTGAGGTTTTAAATTATCTGGATACTTCCCCCACAACGAAAAAGCCACCAATTCCTTACTTTCATAGCCTAATCTTGAGGCCAACTTTAAAGTGCATAATTAGATGCATCTTCTTTTTTTGTTTGAAATGAAACCATTAAAACCAATTTTCTTTTCTCAATGTATTTATTCAGGGAGGACTCAATCTGGACATCATCTATAAATTAAACTACAACTGTTTCCAGATGTTTCATTTGATAAGCAACCTCAGCTGAACTTGTATAAAGCTGTCAAAGTCCATGAATGGCCCAGTGAATGTATTCATCTATTCACCATGTATATATATATATATATATATATATATATATATATATATATATATATATATATATATATATATATATATATATATATTCCTTTATTGTGCCTTGAAAACTTCAGGATAAAGATCTTTAAAAAAAAAAAAAAAAAAAAAAAACTTTTCAAACTTTTCCCAAAACTTTTCAAACTTTTCCCAAAACTTTTCAAACTTTTCCCAAAACTTTTCAAACTTTTCCCATGCAGCCCACGCACAAGCGAAGAGCCACAAGTCTTTTTTCCTGAAGTTTCCCTAAAGTTTCTTTTGCCCCTCCGAGTCTCAAAGGCATTCCTCAGTCGCAGCGAACAAACACCAGCCTCCACACACCCCCCCCCTTCACTTCCCAGCGGTCACCAGCCTATTAGTTTGGGTTGAGGAGATAAGGTTTAGACAACAAAGCGTCCTGCAGCCCGGCGTCGGACTGTCTGCTCTCCGGTCAACTTGTTGATCCTCCGCCCTGCAGCTGCACTCAGTCCTGCCTGTAAATATGAGCCGATTCGGAATGATTTACCAGTGTCTCCTTGTGCCAAAACTATTTTATAACACGCATGCAAAGAAACAAACGTTTTGTCTGAGCTGAACATTAGTCCTGACACATTGGAGGATATTGAAATAAAACTATGCGCGTAAAATGCTGGGGTTAAATGTCTTTTTTATAGTCAGCTGTTAAGTTACCAAACAATTACTATCATGCGAATAGAAAAGGTCAGAGACTATGTCTAGCCCTGCAGTAATTAAAAAAGTGACTCCCTTTTAAATCTATATATGAACAGTCGAGTTGTTCTTCAATCAAGTTAAACTTACTGCTTTGATTTAAACATTTTATTCCCCAGCCCTGCCTGTACAAACCGCCTTCTTTTACACAAAATAGCCTTCATTGAATCAGCTTGTCCTTCCATAACAAACGTTCCGCACTGCGTTGGTTCCTCTCGTCCCCGACGCAGCGAGCAGTCTGGCGGTCTGCTCTCCTCCACCGAGCCGAGGAGAGTACACATCAAAGGGTGGTGTAGGGACTCTGGTAGCAGCTTTGGGGCGTGGTCTGCTGTTATACACCCCCAAAACTGCAGTGGTGTGGTGTCACCCGTAGTAAATGCAAAAAAAAAAAAAAAAAGAAGGGGTGGGGGGTGAACTGTGATCTGCACAGGGTGAAGTACCACAAGGAAAATGTGCTAAACTGGTGTTAAAGTTCCTGCATGCAGTGTGGTGCCAAAACTTAGATTGTTTTCATGATCCTAATCTCCCAATCACTGTTTTATTTATGTCTATAGAATGTCATAGAATAGTATAAATAAACATAATTTAGAAGACGCCAAGATGTCATCTTCAGAGATACTTAAAAATACAAATATATTTAGTCAACTATATATACTCATTACAAACAAGTAGCAAATGTTTATATTTGAGAAGCTGTTAACCAGAGAATGTTTCTCACAAATTAACCGATTATCAAAATAGTTTCTGATTCATTTTCTGTTGAATTACTTGTTATTTAACTACACATTTGAGCTCTAAAACAGTCACAAAGAATATGACAAAAAAGTTATGTAAACTGAGTTCAGCAGTCAGTCAGCATTCATAACAATAATAATAATAATCAATAATGAAGTTCATATCTCTGCAGGTTTTGTAGAGTTTTACTGGACACATCCGTTTGGAGTTCATCTGTTTGGAATGTCTTTTTCTTTGTGAAAATGAAAGCTACTGCATCAAGGTAGAAAGAAGCTTTGATTCAGTCAGACTCTGGCCTTGGCTAAAATACATCTGGTCTGTCGCTGTCTGCCTCCCTGTCCACCTCCCGCCTCTCTTCAGTCTCTCCTGTGGTCCAGATGGGACTCTCTCTGCTCTCTGAGCAACAGCCATCGAGGCCTGGCTCTGTGGTAACGTGAGAGGCTGCGGCAGGCACACGGGCAGGCAGGAAGCGCCGGGAGAGATGGATGGATGGGAGAGATGAGGTGGCCAGATTGGACTGAGAGACAAAGGCACCATGGCTGCCCGGGTGCCTTCCAGGCTGGTCGTGGAGTGGCCACTCCACGCCTCCCTGGAGGCCGGCCCTCCTCCACCCCGCACACACCGCTCCTCCACAACACACAGCTGGCTGCAGGAGATGACACAGGAGGTAGAGGATGGAGGTGCACAGCTGAGCCATGGGAATATATATATTGCCATTTCCCCGCAACTAAAGTGTCCACAACTCAAGCAACTTGTCATCCGAAGTTGTTGAAAAATCCACTTTTTCTTCGGTTAGAGTTGAACCACTCAGATCTTTTGGCCAGCGCGACAACCACCAACCAGTTGGCAGTGTGGAAAAGTTGGCTGCAGTTAAACTTTTGGGCAATATTGCCCGTTGGCATACAATCACACGCTAACATTGCTGTGTCGCCCACCTATCACGGTGGCACAGCTGTCACTGCAGCAAGCAGTCTGTACCCCAGTAATCAGATATCTGCATATCTCCACGTTCACACAGGGAGTATGACAGTGTGGTTTCTAGCCGAACACACTGTCAGAAGATGATTGTTGAAATCTGATTTCTTTTTTTTTTATGCAGCAGGGAGAACGAAGATCTCTTTTCTGTCGCAGAGTTACGTTGCATAAAATTATCAACATTATCATTTGGTATTAATGACCACTGAGTCAGTTACTGCAGGGATGTGCTGTGCAGTAACAATATAATGTCATTTCACTGGGCCTGTCATCTCTGATGTTGGTGTCGTTTCATTCCCAGTATGCAGGCGGTCAGGTTCCTCTATTCCAAGGGGAATTGAGAATCTATAAGAGACCTGAAACCAGCTTCTGATACCTTGGCCTGGGACTTCTTGGATTCTGTGGTAACACGGTTTTGTGTACGTGTCTTGAAGACGGTGTGCGTCAGGCAATCCTCTCTGAGGTGAATTTTTGGATTAAAGATTTGTCTTTGCAATACTAACAATCTTGCTAGTAGCTGTTCTGGACCGTTTGATAACCATGTGATATGATAAAAAAAAGGAACAGTAATTAAATGGACCTTGTGCTGAGGTTGCTTTGTCAGCCATCATAAACATAACGTATGCTTTCGTAGCCTTTATCCTGTAAAGGCAGTTGATTCCTCGAGCATACAACAACCAGGAAGTCACTATAGCATTATAAACTGTAAAATCCAAAATGACAGTTTTAGGAGCCAAATTATATTTTTAATTTAACAGGTAATCCTGGTTAATGGAGGTATTCATTAACTTTGTTTTATTTATATCACCATAAATCGAGATATGTGCTTTTCACATTGAAGATTGGGGTTTTTGCTGACCTTACTGACAGTTATAGGTCCCTCAGGCTAACATTTACGGGAACTACAATTTAGTTTTTCCGGGTATGCTGTGTGCAAAATGTGCAAAGTTGTCAGGTCAGATATTCCTCTCACTAAATGGGTGATATTACAGTAAGCTAACATTCATTTTGTCAGCTAGCTCAGTTACATTAGCTAAGCAGCAGCTATACCTGGCAGTTACTGGGTGTAAATATTAGGGGATATAGTCTGGTGCACCCCGCTGCTATTAAGTGATGCGTAATCTTCTTTTAGTAAGCGCTCATGAAATAACTAGGCTTAAGAAGAGCCGGTGCAAGCGGTGGCTCCAGGGCCTTAACTATGTGTCGAGATCCACTATTGTCACCCTCTCTGCAGACAGAACAGAGCAGGATATTTAGGACTGAGCTCTCCACCTCAGCAGAACTCTTGTTTCCTTCTGCTGTATCTCTTTACTGCAGCAGAGCCCACTTCCTTATAACTCAAAACCCTCTGACCACAGTCATCGCGCTCTTACTCAATCTTTATCTATTTATACAGCGCAGAGGGAAGAGAGTTAATGTAGGAAACACAGTCTCCTTTCTGTGAAAACAGAGAACAGGTCAGTCGTGTCTGATCCATTGCTCTGTCTTATGCCATCGCTGACCACCCATGCTTGTGTTGTTTCCACTGAGGTAAATTATGTGTCTGATGTTTGGAGAAAGGTTGCACCAAGAGGCTATGAGCTACTAGGTGCTGCTGTAGCAAATGTATTTTGGTGTAGTGTTAGAAAAGCCATGCACACATTTGTAACTCCTAAAGCGATTTTGAACAAAATGAAAAGACAGAAGAAGCTATAGTTTCTTTTTTCTGCTTTTCTGGGTTTAAATACACACGGCCATACTCAAGAAATGTCTTTACTAATACAGATTCAACATCCCACAAGCATTTTCTGATCATTTAGCAGAAATCTTCCATCCACATGGACCTGCCAAAATGCTAGAAAAACACTTAAATCCATTCTATTCTAAGCCAACAGTTTAACACCATAACTGCCAAGATGCTTTCCACTGTCTTTGAAGCATTATTTATTGTTTACAGAGCAAGTGTGAAAAAATGTAATGCATGAGCAAGTCCAGATTTTCAACTGTGTCTGTGTCCAAAACCATTCACTCAATCTCTCATTCACTATATTTCACTATTATGGCAATTCTAAATCGATATAGGACAGGGCCGGGATTTAAGAAATACTGATGTCATAAGTCAAAGCCTATAAGTTCCCTTGGAAATAAACAAGTCAACACAACTAAACTTAAATTCGAACAACTGTCAAAAAGGTTTGTTTCTATTCTCCCTTTAATTAGTACCATAAAACAAAAATCTTTCCAGGAAACTTCTCAGGAAATTCTGGAAAAAGACATTACTGTTTTATTTCCAACATAAAGGTCATAGCGCTGTTTCAATGCCTTCTTCACACTGCCAGGAGTAAAATTTTGGAAGTGTATTACTGAATCCTTTATTTCTAATGTTGACCTTAAAGTAATGTCAACTTTAAAAACTGCAATATTTTTATACAAACAATAGAACAAATGACTTTGTGTAAAAGAAAGGGGTCAGCCATAGAGACAAAGCCACTGATAACCGTCTCCTAACACCTTTACAGAGTGCTAAAGAGTGTCTTAACTCACTGTTTTGGTTTTACGGCCCTCAACTTTACTGTTTTGGTTCACTCTCACCTCTATCATTGCGTCAGCAGGAAGCGTTTTTTTTTAGTGGGAAAATTCTAAACTCCCCAAATTCACAGGAAAAACACAAAGACATGTCCTCACCGTCTTCAGTGTTGGCTACGGCAATGACAGGGAGCTATGTGGGCTTGTATGGCAAAAAAAATAAATATATATATATATATATATATTTGGGGACTCCTTAAGTAGTTCATCTAATTGTCTAAATTGGTTTTGTTAATTTGTTTGAGCAATGAATGATGTAGTTAGCTGTTAATTGTACTACTGTAAATTTCCCCGTGGCGGGACTAATAAAGGATTATCTTATTTTATCATATTTTACTTTTTAGGAAGTCGGATAATTTGACCCCACTATAGTTAATAATTTGCAATAAACATATGGATGATTGTATAAAATGATTAGAACTTTATTTAGTGAGCTTTTCTCCATTCACACACTTCCAGACTTTTGGAAACTTTGTTTTCATGTTTGCCCTGGCTGCTGCGGACGTGGCCGCGGTTGGGTCGCCTTTTTTATCAAAGAGCTGCTGAAGATGTCTTGTCGTCCCCTCACATGCAGATTTGCTGCTGTAAGCATGTTGAAGTGGTCAGGTGGATCATTGAGAGCCAGTGCTTTTAACTGATCATAACAACAAAGGTTCTCACGGCCCTAATCCTCTTTGGCTCTTATCTCTCACCCTTCCTCACCCTCCACCCATCTCATCGGCTCAGTGGGATCAGACCTACCAGCACAGACTTTCTCATGCCTTTCCCCTTTGGCATGCTTTTAATATCCCTATTACTTTCCCTTTCTCTTTCCTCTCAGATTATCTGCCTCGCGCCGTCATCATTTTCTCTCTCTGTCTTTTCTTTGTCTCCCGTTTCTTTTCTGCCTCTTTCCCTTTTACCAGTTTTATCTGCTCTTTCCCACCAAGGGCATCTGGGTCTTCAAGGACCCTCTCCACACTTTGACTAACAAAAGCTGAGTCACTTTTGAAATGAAGAGCAGAGTTCTTTGAACAGCACTTGCTAAGCCCCATTTTAAGAGAAGCTTCAGTCTCTTATCAACAATAGCTTCAGCCCTGTGTGTGGACTATGATCAAGCATAAAGGCGGCTCATTCATGATGGTGGGAAACTCAGCAGCAGCGGGAGAGAGAAAAAAAGCATTTGAATAACAACTTTCTTCCGCTGTGGCATCTTTAAATCTTTGTGATGTAATTATATTAAATCCCCAAAACCTGCTGTGTTTCATATTGCCACCGGTTTTTACTTCCCCGCTATAACAAGCTCCACTACAGCTAGTCCCAGCCAACACAGGTTAATGTGGCCATTTACTTTGATATCAGCAGAATGAATCAACCTTTAAAGGCTATTAGTGTTATTAAAAATGCCCCAAAGGGTGCAGCTATGGCTCGTGTATTTCCAGGGCCTGTGTATGTGTTGCAGTTAGCTTTAGATTATTGGGACTTATTGGAGTAACAAGCTAATGGAATTAAGGTGCTGGATTTCATGCGCCGTTGCCAAGATTCAGCATTAAAAGGATGTGTGCTGAATAAATAGTGCTTTAAGTAGATGAGATTCCGACACGGGAGAGATTCGCTTGTCAGAGCAGCATTGTCTGCTTGGCTTCTGAGCCAGTGAAACTGTCAAGTGTGCTGCTGGCCATGGATAGATGGATGGATGGAGGATTGAGAGAGCGGATTTCTCTTCTTAAAGTGCATTTTTAGAAGCTGAAGTTGAAAAACTCTTCAAATGCTGAAAGCAGAGAAACTTTTCTTCTCATATCTAGTTTACGCATGAAGCAGTTCTGAAAAGAACTGCTGGAAGCGCACCTAAAGACACCAACATTCTCTTGATGGAAAAATCAAGGACTTCTATACAGATCTATATTTGCCAGCTAATTACGTACATGAATAGCGGAATCAAAACGAAATCCAAATATTTACCAAAATAAACTCATGTTTTGTTTCATTTCTCCGTCAGCGGTGCCAGAACAGAGTCCTCTCCATTACAGATAATTCATCTGATGTTTGTGTTTGTTGGTGGATTAGCTGGGAGGCGTTGCTGTTGGCCCAGGCTGTAAAACACTCTCATCTGTATTTTAATGGACTATGAAGCAGTGGGAGGATGTGGCGCTGTGCCACAATTTCACAGTGAAAGAGGGGATCGTATGTAGCAGGTAATCTATTTGTGAGAGTGTTTTATCCGTATAAATGGAATTAGTGGATGGTTTTGACGACATATTAAAAAGGCGACGCCGAGTGTGTGCGCGTGCGTGCCTCCGTGCTCGAGGAGCCATATTTGATCGGCCCTAATTGGGATCCCTGTGCAAAATGTTTGTTTGCTTTAATGATGCTGAGGATGCGAGGTAAAATAAAAAATAATGAAACGCATTGGTATGAAATTAGAGTGCACACAGACTTGAAGTGGGAGTGGATTCACAAAATACACATGGCATAAAATCATCACTGAAAGAGACAGCTGTATGTGGATGTATGTACTCTATGAAGTACATTAGCGACTGTGAGTAAGATGGAGGTGATTACGTTAGGTAGTATGATGGTGTCTTTTTCACGGAGGCATCTATACATTTGATCTAAATGTTTAATCACCGCTGCCAGTTTCCTGTTACGATAAAGAAGTTGGTCACAGAGCCGGCAGATGCCTTATTTCCTACATTTCGCTGCAAACGTTTAAAAGCTGAAAGCAAAATGACAGCATGCATGCGTCACATGCACAGACACACACGCAGAACATTCAAATACACACAGAGAGCTTGCAGATGGTAGGGTCTCTCTAACCCGGCTCTTTGTAGCCCTCTCACAGTGTGAGTAGAGAAGGAAAAGGCTTGTCTTTTATCAGGCGCTGAACACAGCAGTGTTGACATTGGGATGGCACCTAATTAGGTTAGGCCCAGCACAGCATGCATGGTTAACTAGGCTGGCCTAGGCCTCGGGCTCCACCGATCCCAAGGTGAGTGCCACACTACAACTGAGAAATGATACCTACCACTGCTAATGCGTTTTCAACGCTATCTATCTTCTAAAAATATGACCACAAGAAATATACACAGCCGCAGCTATTTTTTTCCTCTCCCTCTGCAATTAGCAGGTAAAACTCACGGAGCTGGCAGAGTTTGATAAATATGCAGGCATCATTCTGTTCGGGGAGCGGGGATTCAACCAAAAGCCAAGTTTTGTCTATCGAGTTACAGTTCCCATTACGTTTTATAAAAAGGTGTAATGGACTAAATAGACTTTACATATTTTGTAAGATTATGATTTTGGCGTGATTCCTGTAGCAAGAGGTCAAAGGGCAGAATAGAGGTGTGTATTGATTAAGAAGCAGGAGGTTACTTGTCTTAAAGGGAAAACTACAGTTTAGACAACTTGGGTTTATTTTTGGAGCTCTGGTCATTTGTTCTCAGTTTTACTCACAAAAGTAATTGATCAGACCTCGGAATGGGGCAATATTGACGAAATAGGTCCAATGCGTCAGGAAACCTTCGTTAAGAGGAGATAAGAAAGGTTGTGTTATCATAGCTGGAAGAACTGATGTGACAATAAAATACACACTTTAATAAACTGTAGTTTTCCTTTTATTACAAAGTGAGGTCCCAGTATGCATGGGTTTTGTGGTTTGCAGGTCAAAAGCTGTGTAGACATCTTGGTTAAAACTGGGCTGAAGTTACAATAAATGTATTTTTATAGCAATTCATTGTTTTCTTATTGTATTTGTTAAATTGCTTTATCCTAAAATATAGTCATTTAAACACCGGTGAAAAAATCAATCAAATTTAAAGGATAGGTTTGCTGATAAAGTATATTTTTGTTGTTGTAAACACATCTCGTAAAAAAACCAATGCCTTAGTTCATCTCTCATTATTTTCCGCCTTTCAAAGCCTATTGGTTCCTAATGAAGACGTAAATCTTAGAAACACAAGGCTGAATAATTTGCTAAAACATCTTGGTACTGTAGTTTTTTAAGCAAACATTACTCAAACAGAATGTGCATTTGTTGGATTCTTTTAGTTGGGATTTCT